>NC_143055.1:47667045-47970075 GCF_052426305.1 Pelodiscus sinensis
ATGCAGAACACTTGAAAGCACAGAATGAGTCAATAAAAATATCACATTAAATGCCTGATTATAGTATGGATACTAAGTATCCATTTTAGAAAATAAATCTAGTCTACTTCAAATAAGAACTTAGTTGCATATTTCATGGTGTAATATTACATTCAAACTTTAAATTCACAACAGCAAGGAAGAGGAGGCTAGAATTTCATCTTTTTCCTATCCAATTTTGTCAAGGTGTTTCATAGTATGTAAATGGCCTCCGGGTGAATCCTAACCCCAGTGCATGTGTTGACTTCAATGAGAAGTAATGTTCAGACATCCTAGCATAGAATTTGGCTCTTAATACAACAATACTCCGAAACTGGGGTTAGGATGTATGAAGGACAGTTCCAGACTAAGTATTTGTCTTCACTACAGAGCTGTGTCACCAAAAGTCAGGCAATGAAAACATGGTCCGTAAGCACTTTTACCAATAAAATACTTCCATCCCTTATGAGCAGGTTTTGCTTTGTCAACAGGAGAGTGCCTCTACCAACAATGAGCCATTTACACAGTGGCTGTGACTGTACGCTGGTTAATGATGGGTAAGGGATAGATTTGTTTGTCAGTGTGGATTGTTATAAGCTATCTAGGGCTTTATTGTGTGCTACAGTACATTAAAAAGTATTATAACTGGCCCACATTCTAGTCTTTACTCTGACAAAATTAAGTATAAAGGATTTGGCACAGAGTTAAGTGTTTGTTTCATAAACTAAGAAACATTTTTTTTTAAAGACAAAGCATGATGGCTTATATTCTTTCTAGCAATTTTTTATCCTAATGTACCTAGATATTCTGATTACCTAAATAAATGCCTAATCCTTTTTGGACTCCTACTTTCCTTTTGGCCTCATTCCTATTTTGTGGCAATAAGTTTCACTGGTTAATTATTCATTGTGTAAAAAAAAAAGTTTCCTTTATTCAGTTTAACAGTCATTGCTTTTCAATTTAATTAAATGCCCCTTTGATGTTCAATTTCAGAAAAGGTAAATATCCCTCTGATTAATCTTTTATATTGTCCTTCTGCTCTGTCTAAATAGAGAGACTAGGTTTTCCACAGCAGGTACTACAGCTTTGTCCGGTTGTGGATGCAAGGATGGTTGCTGCTTCTCTGGTTCCTGTGGCAGTTCAGGTCATTTTTGGCAGAAATTGCTGGCTGAGTTGCTATAGCAACTGTTGCCAGGTGTCTCAAAGTTCTCTTGCTGCTTCTTCTCAAGTAGCTTCTTCTTCTTTGCAAGTGTCTTACAAGATCCAGAACACACAAGTTTAGCCTGTCAACTATATATTAGTTGTTCTCTCAGGCTTAGCCAGTCAGCTTCCAGCTTTTCAGCCCCATCCTATGATATCATCCCTATTATTAGTTGGAACATCCTTCAGGCACATGACTTCTGTCACTTTATGACCTCTTCAATTCCCTCCTAGTCATATGTGGATACATGTGAACAGTCACTTTCTTATGACATCTTTCAAGGATGGAATCTTACACTACATTTTTCCTACATCCATCATTTTGGTCAGCCATATTAGATTTTCTAAATTTAATTTCCATTTATTAAAAAGTCTTTATCCTAAAATTAGCTACTATTTTATGGAAACTTAATATTCTGATATGGTCACCACTCTTTCTCCAAGCTTTTATAAGGATGATGCTGGGTATCCCAGAACATTCCAAGTAAAAATCATTTGCTACAGCAGACCCCTTTAAGACATGCTACATATATTGCATGAGATCTAGTAGAGTGTACCTTAACTGAATAGGGAAGGGGAATTCACACTCAAAGAATAAGAGAATACTGTTTAGTCCTTTGATTTACAGCTAAAAAAGCTACAAAAAGCGAGACTTTTCAAAGAACTTTGTTCTAGCCAGCAAAAATGGCATGACCATGAGTACACTGAGAAATGAGGCTCAGGAAAATGGAGAAAGGGAGAGAGAGAGGCGAATAGGGTGGCTTAAATAAAAATTCAAAACATTTGGCAAAATATTTTGGGTGTGTTCCTTATGAAAAACTGGATAAGGAATCCTGCAAAATGCACTCACTCTGCAAGCTGATAGCCACTGAAAACCAGTGTTCTAAAGACAGCATTTTTAAACCATGGTGCACAAAGTGTTCCTAAGATTTCCAAAGAGGCCTTCTATTCCAAATGAATAGAAGATGAAACCCCATGATAAAAGATCACTCATAAAACATAATAAAGATTTCAAAGGAGGCTCCTTTACAGTTATTAATACCACATTCATGACTTAGATAGAAAAGGAATCTATGTGGTGGAAACAAACAAGACTATCCCTTTAAAATCTTGGAAATACTGGGGTACCAAATAGTGTTTGATCTGAAGGTGGGATGCCAAAAAATCTGCCAAGTGCACATTAATAGAATGACTGATAGACTAGAAAGTTTCCAGAAGAGCAGAGGTGAGGGTAAGTTTCTAGTTAGACCATATTGAAAAATGCTTCCACTTAGCCATTGTATAGAGACTTTCCTACTACTTCTTGAACAGCTGCACAAGGTTCTTGAACAGTTTCAGGGTTAAATGCCTACTTGACCCCCTTTTTGGTCTTCCTCAAGGGTATCCACTTAAGGTTTCAGGCTTCCCAATCTTCACTTCTCTTGGGTGGGATTCAGAAGCTGTGGCTAATTTTTCTTTAGGGAATATAACAAATGTACACCAGTTACCATCAAGCCTTCATAAAACAAGTTCTTTATTCTTAGGGCAAAATCATTAAAGAAAAATTATATTAAAGGAACCTGCACATATGCTAAAACCTTACCCAAAGTCACACACAACTTCAGTATAGGGCTCTGGTGGGCATTAGTTTCTACTGAATTACGTGTTGATGTTCTTGGTCTTGAAACTAAATGAAACAACCCTAGTACATTTCAGCTGATTCTTTATACAGTTTGGTCCTTTGACCTTTAGGCTTTTGTAACAGGTAATCACTAATCACTCTTGGGCTCTCTTCACTGGGAGAATATTTCGAAGGTGTCACATTACTGGATTTTAAAGTGAGAAACCAAATCACAGATGCACCATGGGGGAGGAAGGTTGCCCCAAAAGTCGGTACAAAGGGGGCCCATGTGAGGTGTCACATGAAAGCTTATGTTCTACTGATTCTGTATATGCCATTCATGTACTTGTATCTGTATGTGGTGTTATAAATATATACTCTGTGTTGATGCTGGAAAATTCTCTGTCTCAGACAGAGCAATAGGCAAAGAATGTTCAGCCAGTGGCTATGCTAATTAGCAAGGAGACAATGAATTTCTAGGTGCCAATACACACCTGAGCAATGTGACTGATACCTGCAAACCAGCCAGGGCATAATGACTGCCAGCATGTGAAACAGAGATAGGTCGCTCGACTATGTGACCTGTTCTGGCCAGGAGGGGTATTTAAGTGCCATGTGCCACCCTCCATCTTGTCTTCAGTTCAGCTCCTGATCCCAGATGCAGCCTTGTAGGGAACAACGAGCTGGAAAGAACCGTGGACCCATCCTGACATAGGATTTACACCAGAGACATTTAAGATAGCAGTTTATAACATCTCTAAAAGCCTGTATTGATAACTGGGTAATTTGATGCTTGTAGTGTATTTTCTTTTACAACCTTACTCTCATGCTTTTCTTTCAGTAATAAACCTTTAGATTCTAAAGGATTGGCTCAGCGTGATCTGGTGGGTAAGATCCAGAGTGTAAATTGATTTGGGGCCTGTGGCTAGTTTCTTGGGACCGGGAGAACCTATTCGGGGTAGGTGAGATTGGGTTTTAAAACCCCTCACCTGTGTGCAAGCCTGGGGCTGATAGGGGCACAGGAAGAGTTGGGGTGTCAGAGGGGTTTTTCTCATGAGGCTTCTGGCTGGCCAGGTTGGCAGCTGAAGCATTCGGTGTGACTGGTTTGTGACCGGTTTGGAAGGTCTCCAGTCTGGGCTGTAAGAAGCCCTGAGTTTTGAGCAATTCACCCTGAGAGGACACCCTCAGTTGTGCCCAGACCCAGCCCATCACAGAAGGCTTTGGGTTTGTTTTGTTTTTCATAACCAATATCGGAAAATATGCATTAGCCACATCTCAAGGATTTGTTAGGAAACTCACTTAACGTTTAGTGTGACTGAAGTTCATACCTGTTTGGCACATTTCAGTATAGACTGTTTTAGACACTTGTATTCAAACCTGGTGCTACATTATTTCTAATAATTAATTCATTAGAAGTATAATTACTGTACAATTACAGATTATTCAGTTAAACAGTTGCCCTTGGGTATATCAAAATTGAAATATATTTGATCCTAATGTACATGATAAAAATTGTGTACAGTTGGCAGGCTTATTTTTAAATATAGCTGGTACTGTGAATATTTAATCATATCATCTGATGTGTTGCATAATTTAGTATATCAGTTTGCACTTTCAGTAGAAAGGTATTCAGTAATATTTTTAGCATGTTAATCCAGACAGAACTAAAATGATTGATGTTTGGTTACATCAGGACAATCTCCATTCTTAGCTTACTGTTTTCAGTAAATTTCTTGTATTAGCTAGTAACTTAGTTTTAAAGTCATTTGGGAATAAGTGCATATACAGACTTAACTGAAGTTGCAATTTAGCCCTGTGTGGTTTTTATACGGGGCCAGTTGTTACCTCATGGGGTAACAATTGTTTGTTGCTGAGGCTATGTCTGCTCTGTCTATTATATGTCTGACTGTAGAGGCAACTGAATTCATTGTGATCATATGTGAATCTAATTAAAGGCTTGGAGAACATCTACTATATTCTTGTCTTTTCCAGGCACAGAGTGTTTACTGTATGCCTCTTTTTCCCCAGTTTCAGTTGACCTTAATTTTGGGAACTTCCAAATGTGATCAGAGCTAGATCACTGCTGCATTTTCCCCCCTTCCATAAATATTTGTTCAGATTTTAAAATGGATTTCCTTCAGCCAGGCTTAAATGGCTTTGGTGTTTGCTTCCCTTCTTTGTACTACCTTGGAATGGGGCCCATGAGGTGGAATGTCAGGTGAGAGGCTAACTCACTCTCAGCCAACCTCTACAAGTAAGAGTTGTGGGACCACGTGATAGGAAAAAGCAGGGGATGATTCAATCTTAATAAGACTAGCAGGCAAAGAGTGGTAGAACTTCACCTGGATAGGATTTTAAGTGGCCTGGAAGCCTCAACATGACCTTCAAGGGAATGGTAGGGTTGAGGGGTAAGAAGATGCACAGGTGTAGAAAAATGTGATACTATACATCTAATACAGCTTTTTATCCTGAATCAGTCTGAGGGCTACCAGTTAATGTCAGATTCTCTAGAAAGATATAGAACCACGAGATCAAAGAGCATCCCAGACTAGAAAGAGCTATGGAACATTCTGGCAATGCAGCTGCACTGATGGCGGTATGATGCAGAAGCTGTCAGGCTAGCAGGAGTTGGCCTTCTTGCATCAAAGAAAGCAGTAGGTTCAGAGGTAGAGACATTCCCTCTTGTGTGAGGCAGAGCCTACCGGAGGCTTGTCAAAGTTATTCTAATCCCCCTAAAAAGCCTGGTCCATGAAGTCCAGCACCTGTTGGTTCCAGGTTTGCCCCCACCCCGGATACAGAGTTTGAAAGGTATGGGGCTCTATTTTTGAAGGCAGATCTCAGAAACCACAGCAGTCTTGCTTACCCTGAAGGTAGTACCAAAATAAGACAGGGTTTTTTTGCAATCACAAACAATACAAAACACACTGGATCACACAAATGGATTCAATTCATCCATAAATGAAGCCTGAGTCGACAATTGTAATGATCTAAGTACAGTTAAAATTACCTAGTATAGTACCGTACTCACATCAGCCCTACTGACAAACCTAGGGATGGAGGGCCAGCCTCCCCCCACTGGTTTGATGAGGATCCCGGTAAAAGAATGAGAGAGTGTAATAGCAGAGGAAGCTTACAATAAGTGAAGGAAAGAGTTTGAGGTTGATTAGCTTCAAACAGAAAGTCCTTAGTGAGGAAGCAAAATCCTATCACAAACCACTGCCACAGAGTCTTATAGGCGTTTCTGCATCACCTTGAGCCAACCCCTTAAGGCCAAAAACAGATTTCCATGCCCTGAGATTTTCATGGTTACACATATGATTGGATGATTAAATTGGGGCATCCATTTAAGTATGTATGAAAGGTCACTTCATGCAATTTTTGGACAAGTTCCCCAAAGTAGGAAAAATGGGAACTTGCGCTCAGGTACCAATGCTTTCGGTTTCCTTGATCAGGATGTCAGTTTGGCTGGGTCATTACATTTTGCACCTTTTTAGATGTTGTAAGCTGTTGGGTGATAATATGAGAGTCAGTCAGGCCATTATGTGTGTTCTGGCCCAATGAAGATTTCATTACAAATCCCTTCACAACTTTAAAAAAAAAAATCCACACACCCTATAAATGGGTTATATATTAACCCTCACTGCTAAAGCCAACTTCTTACAGGGTAGAATCCCTGTCGGCCCTTGCATTACTGCTAAATTATAGCAAAAGGGTAAAGTATATAGGTTCACAGGCTACAGATCACAATGAATCCAGATACATCCGCAGGTTTATGTCATTGTTAGCCATGTTTATTCTACCCTCATCAAACAAGAGCTCATTGACAGTTTAATTGATCTGTCACACTAATCTACAAACTAGGCACAGTGCTTACTGCTGCAACTATTGTTTGAGCACAGACAGGGTCCTGGTCATTCAATACTTGCCTGAGAAGTTCTCCCTGCTCCCCCCCCAATCTTTTGATCCGTTACCCTTTACATTCATTGGAAGTTTGCTTGAGTAAAAACTGTAAGGATACCAGGATTTGATACAATAGAGGTTCCCCCCCATTACTGAGTATCTGTTTATATAGTAGCAATTCATACCCAAAGATGAGAAATTATCAGGAAACTAAGTGTATCCTCATGTTCTCTTGTAAGCTTGCTGTCAGTTTGGAAATAACTTATCCAAAGAAAGCATTAGCAAACTGACCTAAATTAACAGAACTAGCTCTTTCCTAGGAGCTAAAGCTAGCGTTCATTCTGGGAAGACACTGGTAACAATAAGGATAGCACAAATATTGCTTTAAGAGTCAGCTGCAAAGCACAATTCCTCGGAGACTACGTGATATTGTACTACTCCATACAAAATACATCAATGATACATGACTTGAAATGATATGGTGAGATAAAGGAAAGGAGGTATACTATTAATCCTTATCAGAAAGAATTTCTCTTCCTTTGCCCTCAGATATTTGGAAGTATACAACAGCAGCTTTCTGGCAGACACGTTCCTTCTGAAATTACTGAAATACCTGCCACTCATATCTAAGAGCATGATACCCATGCAATCCTACTGGCAGAATTTGATACTATATTTGGTGGCTGCATTTCTTGACTGGGATAGTTAGGTGTGATCTTGTATATCATCTCACATCAGTGTGTGCACTGAGGAAGTAACAATGGGGTTCTTTCCTTACCTCAGGGTACATCTAGACTACATGCCTCTGTCGCCAGAGGCATGTAGATTAGGCTACCAGGCATAGGAAAATGAAGCGGCGATTTAAATAATCGCCGCTTCATTTAAATTTACATGGCTGCCATGCTGAGCCAACAAAGAGCTGATCAGCTGTTTGTCGGCTCAGCACGGTAGTCTGGACGTGCGGGTGTCGACATCAAAGGCATTTGTTGATCACCCAGGTAAACCTCATCCCAGGAGGCATACCTGGGTGGTCGACAAATGCCTTTGATGTTGACACCCGCGCGTCCAGACTACTGCGCTGAGCCGACAAACAGCTAATCAGCTGTTTGTCGACTCAGCGCAGCAGCCATGTAAATTTAAATGAAGCGGCGATTATTTAAATCGCCGCTTCATTTTCCTATGCCTGGTAGCCTAATCTACATGCCTCTGGCGACACCGCCATTAGAGACAGACAAAATAGTCAGGTTTTTAACTAAGACAATTTTCTTTCTTCAACAAGGAAATAAAGAAACAGTCCACAAAAGGTATGGTTATTTATTTTCTCTACCTCTCTCTGAAGAGTTTTCAACTGATAGAGTGCCTTTGAAAATGAGTCTGAGCTGGTCATACTTTGGTAATTATTTCCTTAGGTGAGTTAAGACCTAACTCAGTAGTGAGTCCTGTTTCAGTGTATCATAGAAAAGTATGATAGTTTATAGACAGTCAAATTTTAAAGAATAAATGAATCCTGATTTGTTTAAATTTAATTTGTTTATCTTGGATAAACGCAATCATATATATAGTAGCCCATTGTCTGTGCGTCTGTAACACTGATGTACATTGCCACACCCGCTTCTCCTCCCTCCATGGTGCGCTGCGCCACTCAACTGGGCCCTGCGGGGGAGCAAGCGGTGGCAAGCGGCCGTTTGGGGTTCAGGCTCGCCATCCATGGAGAGTGCAGACCCCAAACAGCTGCTTGCCGCTACTTGCTCCCCCGCTAGGCCCAGCTGAGCATGCCACAGAGGGAGGGGAAGGGAGTGGGGTGCCACAGAGTGAGGGGAAGGAGGACGGGGCTGGCCGGAAGGGAAGCAGAGCTGGGGTGGGGGGGAGAAATCGGGGCCTGGAGGGGAGGATGGGGGGGGCCTGGAGGAAGGGCTGGCAGAAGGGGGTGTCCAGGGGAACATGGGGCTGGCCAGCAGGAAGAGGGGGTGGGAAGCAGAGCTGGGGGGGGGGGAAATCGGGGGCAGTGGTGCTGGATGGGGAGGGGGACAGAGGAAGGGGGGCAGGAAGCAGACCTGGCGAGGGGGGGGAGGGTGCAGCCACTGGCTGCAGTCGGAGTCCTTCCGGCCCCACCCCCAGCAGGCACTCCCTTTACTTGCCAGCAGAAGCCTGGCGGGGGTGGGGCTGGGAGCCACTCCTCCCGCCCAGCTTCTGCTCGCAACCAGAGGCTCCCAGCTGGGAGACAGGCCACAATTGGCCCTGGGAGCCTCTGGTCTCGTGCAAAAGCCAGGCCCGAGGGGGAGGGGGGAGTGGCTGGGAGTTCCGGCCCCGGCCCACTGGCTTTTGTGCACAACCACAGGGCTCCCAAAGCCAATCGTGCTCTGCCTCCCAGTCACTCCCCGCCAGGTTTCCCTCCAGCGCCCAGCTGGAAATTCACGAAGTACCGGACATTGCACATGTTCAGTATTTTCTGAATTTTTCTACTGGACAGACGGTGCAAATACTGGACTGTCCGGTAGAAAACCAGACACCTGGCAACCCTAGCCCCAGCGGGAGTGAAGCTCAGCTGGGCCCCAGGCAGCAAGCGGCTGTTTGGCGTCCACCCTCCCCCTGCATGGGGAGCGCGGACCCCAAATGGCTGCCACTCAGCTGAGCCCCGGTGGAACAGGAGGGGGGGCGGGGCGCTGATGTACACAGCCAGGGGGCAGGTCCGTGTACATCACCACTCCCCCCCTTCCTCCTCCCGCCATGATGCTGAGTGGTGTGCTCCTCAGCCGGGCCACCACGGGAGAGGGGAAGGAGGGGGCAGTGACATAGACAACCCCGCCCCCTGGCCATGTACATCATTGACCTGCCTCTCCTCCCCCATGGCAGCCCAGCTGAGTGCACAACACTCAGCTGAGCCACCACAGAGGGAGGGGAAGGGGGCGGGGAGGTGACGTATATGGCCATGGGATGGGTCTGTGTATGTCACCGCCCCCCTTTCCCTCCCGCTGTGGCATTCAGCTGAGAGCTGCGCCCCTTAGCCAGTCTGCCGGGGGAGCCAGCAGTGCAAGAGCCATTTGGGCTCCCCTGCGGTGGGAAGGTGGTGATGTACATGGCCCCACCCCTGGCCGTGTACATCGCTTCCCCGCCCCCCTCCTTCGCAGCGGCTCAGCTGAGCAGGCAGCACTCAGCCAAGTGCCACAGTGGGAGGGAAGGAGAAGGGGGGTGAGGAGAGGGAGGAGAAGGGAGAGAGAGAGAGAGAGAGAGAGAGAGAGAGTAAGAGGCAGGAGGGGGAGAAGAGAAAGAAAGAGATGGAGAGCGAGGCAGGAGGCTGAGTAGAGCTGAGAGAGGGGGGTAGGCAGTAGGAGGAGAGAGAGAGAGAGAGAGACACACACAGACACAGAGTGAGCGCTCAGGAGAGAAGACCTGAAAATCCCGTCTTATGATGGGCTAATTGGCTAGTTACTTAAGAAAAGACACTCAAAGAGTAGTTTTGAACTGTTTCAATCCCAATTAAATCCTATTATTTTTCTGTTTTATCAAACTTAGCTGAGGGCTCCTTCCTGGGAAGCTACAGGCTAACTACTCTTGATTCCCCTTATGGGTAGGGGGTCATTTTATAGCTGTGGTGTCCAACACATTACCCTCTAGCCACATGTGGCTATTCAGCCAGTTCAGTGTGGCTAGCTCGCCATGGCAGTAGCCCCTATATAGTGGCTACTGCTTCAGAACTGGTTGTGCACCAGCGCTTTACAGGCACCTGTTCCTGTTATTCCCTTCTTGTGGGCCCCTTAAGAACTCCAGCACCTCTGACACCTAACAGCATCCCCCCCAAACATGAAGTTCAAGTCATCTTCACATAGTCCCCAAAATAAGATCCATAACAATGAAGTTCACACCCAGCCCTGGTTCTTCAGCTACAGATAAAGCTCTTCCATTGGTCCAGTTTGTTTCACCCAAACACAGAAACTCTAGTCCTGGTTTCCCTCAGAATGCTAGAGGGCTTCCAGACACCACCCCCCTCCAGAGCTATCTCCACAATTGGCTGGAAGAGAGGTGCCCTGCCCCCAGCTTGTGCTACCGGTCTCCTGCTCCCAGGCGCTTAAAGGAAGAGTGTCTTACAGGTTACCACATATCCAACTCATAATACCTCATAGAATGCTTGCTCTTTGCCTATCAGGGCATTTCCTGGGACTTGGATTATTCCAATTCCCTGAACAGGGATTTTCTTGCTTTCTCTACTCTTCAAGAGCCAGTACACCCGATTCCAGTGTCTAAACAAATTCCAGTATCTAAACAATCTATGGGCAATGACATGCTGGAAGATTGTTGCTACTTTTTTTTCCTTGCTAAGATGAATAGAAAGAGTTGAAATGAAAGTGCTGCCAAGTTGAATGATGGACTAGAGCATTACCCCTTTTCTGGCTCTGTTCAGAGAGCTTGATAGGCCTTTCCTTTCCCAGTTTCTCTGGAGGAGGAAGACACTTCTTTTGGGTATAGCTAATTTTAAATATCAGTTGCTGTCAGCCTTTCATTGGCTCAACATCTTCATGGGATAATCCCCATGACAACTCTCTCTAATGAATATATAATCTGCTAACGCATATTCAAGAGAGTTGCAATTGGCTTTATATTTGTCAGGAATTTCTCAGCATGTTTTTAAAGTGTAGCGGTTTCACTTCTATTTAGTTCATTTGGTGATTATCCATTCCATCACAAGATTCAGAGAGGGTCGCCATGGTAGTCTGTAAGGGTATGTCTATGCAGCAACATTATTTCAAAATAACTAGAGTTGTTTTGTAATAACTTTGCCTGCTATGTAGACATGACTATTATTTCAAAATTTTGTCAAGCTGGAGGACTACTTACTCTAACTCCTGTCATCCTCATTGTACGATGAGTAAGGGAAGTCAGAGGAAGAGTGCTCTATTTCAAAATAAGTGCTGTGTATATGCTCCCCATTTCAAAATACGCTATGCAATTCATGTAGCTCAATTTGCATATTTTATTTCAAGTTAAGCCCTGCTGTGTAGATGCACCTTAACTGGAAAAGCTTAAGCAGTGAATTGTCAGTTGCACAACACCTTAGAGACTAACAAAAAAAAACCCATAGATGGTATCATGAGCTTTTGTGGGCACAATCCACAGGGTTTTTTTTTTTTAAGTAGAAATTCCATTTCAAATAAATACAAACTCTCATATTTTGTATGTAATAGTTTTTCAGCTCTCAAAAAAATCTAAAATTTAAATAAATCTTAAATATTTAAATTGAAATAGCCAAAAAGGCACTGTCTCAATCTTTGAGGTTCTTTTAAGTTATCAGTTTAGTAAAAAAATTGCTTAAGCACTGGCAGATTAATATTAGTTGGCAAATCAATTACGGTAATTTAGTATATATAAACCGTGGGTTATACATGTTTTTACAAACCCCGCCCTCCCCCCCACGGGATATACATGTCCGCATCTTATACAAATTGATTTTTACTCCAGGAGCATCAGTTCCCCTAAAAGCAGCTTTCCCCCAAGTGATCCTGGGCATGACTGTGGCTCCCCTCCCACAGGCCAGCTGGCTTGCAGACAGCAGGAAGTCTCTGAGGGTTGTACACGTGCGCAGGTAATCTAATAAAAAAAAAATTTGTTTTACACAGGATAGAAAAAACGCAGGTAATACAAGGGTGCAGGTTATACATGGACGTGGGTTATATACACTAAAACTTGGTAGTTATTGGTCATTCCTCAAAAGGGTTCATATTGGGTTGCTAGTAATTCATTACTAATGTAAGTGATCTTGCTATATGAAACATTTCACTATTTACATAACAGACATGAGGAAATATTTTTATGAGGTTTGCATTTTAGATATAAAATATTTGAAGATATACACACCTTCAGAAGAAACCTATGCCATTAGAGGCAAAAATCTTAAATGCCTAAAAGTGAACACGAGGGCTGCGTCTAGACTGGCATGTTTTGTGGAAATACTTTTAACAGAAAAGTTTTTCCATTAACAGTATTTTTTGCAGAAGCACATCTAGATTGGCACAGATGATTTAGCGCAAGAAGTGCTTTTGTGCAAAAGCATCCGTGGCCAGTCTAGACGCGATTTTGCGCAAGAAAGCCCTGATCGCCATTTTAGCCATCAGGGCTTTTTTGCGCAAAACAGTTCTTCCCTGTCTACACT
The DNA here is from genome assembly GCF_052426305.1 of Pelodiscus sinensis. Taxonomy (NCBI): domain Eukaryota; kingdom Metazoa; phylum Chordata; order Testudines; family Trionychidae; genus Pelodiscus; species Pelodiscus sinensis. Next base: position 47,679,909 of record NC_143055.1, read on the forward strand.
GGCCCTCTTGCGCAAGTATTCTTGTGCAAGAGGGCTTTTTCCTGAGCGGGAGCGTGAAAGTATTTGCACAAGAAGCACTGATTTTGTACATTAAAGTCAGTGATCTTGCACAAATTCAAGCGGCCAGTTTAGACAGCTGGCAAGTTTTTGTGCAAAATCTTGCCAGTCTAGATGCACCCATTGATTGTAGAACTCCTTTGTTGTTTTACAAAGCATTTCCCAATTGTAAGTAATTTAACGGCTGAAGATTTTAGATTGTTTAAGAAATTAAGAAACCAAGGGTTTTACTCTCTCCCACTTGCAAGGAAAAAGGCCCATTTCATGCTTTAATTTACTGCTTCTGATTTCACAGTCTTTAATTACAAGTTGTAACAGCTCTAAGTATAAAAGGAAGATAAATAGAAGCAATGCCTACCATCACATTTACTGTGCAATCACAGTAACATACACATCTTTCAAAATATAGCATAAAACTATGGTAGAATATTAAGACAAAACAGAAGTTGCAAGACCGCATTTCAAAGACTTTGTAAAAACAGTGAGGGTATGTCTACACTATGGGATAAGGTCGAATTAAGATATGCAACTTCAGCTACGTTAATTGCATAGCTGATGCTGAAGTACCTTAATTCGACCGCAAGAAGTCGAAGGGAGAACACTCTTCCTTACTCCTTGTGGAAACAGGATTACTGGCATTGACGGGAGTGCCCCTCTCAAATCCAACTAGTCGTCTTCACTAGACCCATTAATTTGAACCCTGGAAGATAGACAATGGTAGCTTCCATCTTTACAGTAGCGTAGACATACTCTGAGTGTAAACTTCTGTGAAACCTCTTTTACTTACAGAAAGCAAAGGCTCACTGGGAGCTCCTTAACTAGCTTGACATTTCATATAATTAAACAAACACATGGTGCTTAGAGAATATGTTTACTAAGTATGAAAACTGATTTTAGTTAAGTCTGTAACACCCAAAAAATAATTAATGATAATTGCTATTTTAGATCAGTGATTATGCTTATCCCCCTACTTTACCCAATGGTGTCAGGAATCATCTGGATAATGCATATTTGAGGTTCTATGAGGAAAGGATATAAAAAGAAGCATGCAGGCCATGTATATTATATAAAACAAAGTAATTTAGGGCATAAATCTCATGTTATAATAGTCAGACATTAAGATAGTCTTTTGTAGAATAAAAATCAATTTGACATCAAGTATCAGGGAGAAACACAAATGAAACTGTTTAGTGGACTTATATTCCAAAGATATGGTATGTAACACAAGCAGACATGCAAGGTCTACTTGTCATATTTCTCTGGAAGCCAGATTCATTTTGTGAGGGCATTCTATTGTAGGTCCAGGGTTGTTTTGAAGTCCATTTTCCTCTCATTGGCATTATTGAGCTTGGGCTGCAATGTGTTCCATATTTTGTATTTCATCTAGACACATCTTAATTGCAAAAATTAGTTTATGAGCCACCATCTGGTAGTATGTTAACTACGCTCTACCTGCTACTGCTAAAGGTAGAACCAACCATCTGTGTATAATTTCTTGCTTCGAAGACTTTGCTGTGGCTCTTGCAATAAAGGGATTTTTATATCTGGATGTATTAATATTCTTAGGTTCTGGAAATCCTCTTTGTTCCATTTACAGAATTCAAGACACTATAGTCCCAAAGAAGTGCATCCTCTTAACATAAAATCTTCATTCTACTTATTTTCTGGTTACAAATTAAACAAGTTAACTATTTCAGCTCTCTTCATTTCTGACACCCCTACATACTAGTGAAAAATTGTGTAATGTTCTTTCATAATATTACATAGTTCCTTCCTAGAGCTTACTATATTTTCATTATTAGGACTGCATTTCAAATTCATACCAGTGAGTTCTGATTAGTTATCAACTCCTATGATTTTCATAAAAGGGAGAGCAGGAGTCTGAAAATATTTGTTTTGGAAGTGCATCCATACAGAATAATCATAAAATGCTTCACAGGTGATTAAAGTCTGATTAGATGATTTGACCTTCATTTAACTGAAACATATTTTATATTCATGTATACCCACAACACTCATAATTTACCCTGTTGCAATGGACAGATGGTAGGCATAGGGTTTGATCTAAGGACCAGCAAACTATATGGGGTACATCAATATATCACACAATTGCCATTAGTAAATAGGACCCAAAGAAGTGGAAATGACCAGCCAGAAAAGTGACTGAAAAGTGGGTAGGATTTTCTAAGTGCTTACAATACTTCAGAGCATAAATCCTATTGACTTTTAATGGGATTTGTTCATCTAGGGTTCTTTTGAAAATCCTCCACCTCTTTCACATACCATTTTAGAGGCAAAGTTAAGTAAATGCATACATCTCAGGAAGGTGATATATAGATCCTTGAGGTAAGCTGCACAGCTGACAATTTGCTGAAGTTTTGGTAAATGCAGGAGAGAATTTTAAATGAAATGTTTGAGAGAGGAGAAGGCTCTTGTGCATAGAGATAATATTCTTGCATGACAGTACTACAAAAAAAAAAGCCAAACAAACAAACACCCCACGATCTAATAGATAACAGATTGATCATATGATCTTGTTACCAGAAAAATCCTTAAATCTTATTTTAGGCTCCTTTGTGGATCAAAATCTTATTTTGATCCACAAAATTCCCTCTCAATTGCTGCTTAATTCTGAAGGTGCCTAAACTCACTCAGCAGCTAAAGTTTCCACTGAAAGAGTTCCCTAAACATACAAGTTTTTGCCTCTAGACACATAGAAACACACTGCTGCTCATACAAGGTGCTCAAGTACCTACCTCAGGTCTAAGGCTCAGGAGAACCAAAAACAGATACTCCTCTACCTCTCTCATCAATGGGCTTGATCTCAGATGCCAGCTACCAGATTAGGTCCCATCCAAACTTCAACCATTAGCCGTGACCTTAAAATATTTATCCCACTGATTAGAACATTCACCCAGGATGAGACACCATATGCAATGTCCCCCTTTACCTGAGGGAAAAGAAGGTATTTTGTCAGGGGTCTCCCATCTCTCAGTAGAAGACTAACTAATCATCTATAGAATATCCTGATGCAAGGATATCAGACAGGAATATAGACAATCATAACTAGTAGTTAGAGTAGAAGCCCAACCTAGTAGTTACAATAGCAGTCAGAAAGCCAAGAACAAGAGCCCAGGGTCAAAGCCAAATGTCAGACACCACCACTAGAACGAGAAGTCAGAAATCAGAGACAACAATCTGGTATAGGGTCAGATACCTGAGACAAAGGTCATAGCCAAAGTTTAAAAAAAAATACAGAACTCAAAGACGTTCAGAGACAAATTACTTGGAGTGATGCCATGCTGGGAACAAAGAACAGAAACTAATACAACCTTGAGCACCCATGTCCCGCTGCTGATCCCAGTCTTAAGAGCAGATATACTGAGATGTTTCTGTTGTAAAGCCAACAGAGTTTCAGCTGTGAGTGCTCTCTTTCTTACTGGGGAGGCAGAGCCAGCTATCCTAGGCTCAGCTGCAAGCCCTAATTACTAAAACCCTTCTCTCTCTCCAGTTTGAAGCTATTCCCCATTGGATAGATGAATAAATAGAGTCACTAGGCTTAGGTCAGGTGGTTGGACCCTTGGGCTATGTCTGCACTGGTGGGTTCTTGCACAAGAACAGCCATTCTTCTGCAGTGTCCACACTGCCCACCCGCTCTTGCACAAGAAGATTTATAGTAAAGCATGGGAAGAGAGGGCTTCTTGAGCAAGAGCTACACTCTTTTCTAACAAGTGTAAGCTCTCTTGTGCAAGAGCTCTTAGTGGGTGCTCTTGCATAAAAGCATGTGGCAATGTGGATGTGTTCTTGCACAAGGGTTCTTGTGCAAGAACTGTTGTGCAAGATGTTCTTGCGCAAGAACCTGCCAGTGTAGACATAGCCTTGATTTCCTACCTCATAGGCTTGTGCCCTAATTATCTGACTCACTCAATGACACTAAACTTTCCAACTTACTCAGCATTACTTTTTATTTGTATTGTAGTAGGACCTAACAACCCCCATCATTGACTAGAATCCCATTGTGCTGAGCACTGTACAAAATCAAGATAAAGGCTAGACTCTGCCCTGTATTTTAATGCTATATCTGCATTGCATAATTAATTTGAATTATCTATCTTGAATTAATTCTTTGGGTTTTATCCTAGCTTGGATGAGGGGAGCCATGCTACAAAATAATAATTGAGCTGCATTTTGATTGTGTTAACAGCTGACAAGTTGTGATCACTTCAGCTGTAGTTTATACCCTACGACAAGCCTGCCAACTTGGGTCAAAAGAAGTGAAAGGATTTTGCATATGCATGGGATTTCAGTTATAACTTGCGTTAACTACAGTGAAGATAAGCACTAAGTGGATACAGACAGGATAGCACAAGGAAACAATACTTGTCTGCATGACGGGCACTGGTCTCAGCATACCAGCTGCCTAAGCACTGCAAGTTTAATAGACATCAGGACAGGAGAGTTTTAAGAAGGTGTTTGAAAGAGGACACGGGCATGGCTTTGTTAAAGGGTGTTTCTTCCATGTATAAAGGGGGCAGCATGCGAGGAAGTGCAAAGGTGCTTTTCTGGAAATTTAACAAGTGAATGTTATAACAAACTGGTGATTGATATAGCAAGGCTGACATTGTTGGGAGGGTGGAGGCAGGAATACAGAAGAGATGACAGTTAGGGAGGGGACTGGCCAGGAAAGGCCTTGGAAGTAAAAATAAATTGCATGTATTAGATGCATTGTTGAAGGAAGAACCAGTGAGAGAAGCAAAGAAAAAATGGATGTGACCAAAGCAAACATGATCTTTGCAGCAGCTTTCTGAATCACTGAAGGGATCCAAATCACACTAGGGAACAGGATGACTCCTTCCTTGTGTACCTAGCTACAATGGGAAAGAAAAAAAAAGCTGCATGATCAAGGGAACTTCAGTTTGCATAACATGCTAGAGACCTCATGCTGCCAATACTAAAACATCTCTGGAATTTCCAAACTTAATAGATTACTGTTTCCTAATTCACAATGTGATGCACAGGGGGAATTCTGTATTGGACCTTGTCCTAACAGATTCGGAAGAATTGATCACATTTATAATGTGCAAGCAGAATAAAGTCAAAATCAGTAATTTATATACCTGGTTCTTTAATTGGGCCAATTTCACAAAGTTGAAAACAATTATGAGCCAAAGCAGCTGATTGGAAGAATTTAATCAGACAAATCTGATGGATAATTAAGATAACTCTACTAGATGCTCAAAAAGCCACACTCAGGCTATGTCTACACTCACGGCTTCTTGTGCAAGTATTATGCAAATGAGGCTAAGCATGGAATATTGCTGAGCGTCATTTGCATACCTAATGAGCCACCATTTTTTTCAGAAGAGGCTCTTGCGCAAGAAGGAGCATCTACACTGCCCCTTCTTGCACAAGAAAAACCCTCTTGCGCAATGCTGTTACACCTATTACTTTTCAGGAAGAATGGCATTGCGGAAGAAGGTTTCCAATAACATTTTCTTCTTGTTTTCAAACTTTAAGCATTGATGTAGCAGTGCCAAAACAGAGCACTATTCCAAATTTCTCCATTTTATCTCTTTTTTTTTTTTGTAAGATTTATTAAGAAGCAATCCTATGTCAGGTTCATTCTATTTTTTCTGGCTCGTTTCAGCTCAGTGTCTTTCAACATTCACTCAGTTGTGTCAATTTTGAGGTGATTCTGTCTTGTCTGTGTGGTTTTATGGGAAGTAATCCCATTCCAGGAACATCCCATTTTCCTAGCACAACTAAACCCTTATGTTGCTTTAAGTTATTATAAGAGGAAGCTGTATACTGAATTTGGTGATCCTAGCTTTGACCAAATTCTCCCTTGCCTGCATTTTAAGCCCATTGCTTCTTGTTCTGTCCTCAGTGAATAAGATTAATTTATCAACTTCTTCTTTATAGCTACCTTCTACAGAGTTGAAGACTTTTTATCACATCCCCCATCAGTCCTCTCTTCTCCAGAGCAAACCAACCCAGGTGATTATTTTTTCAATCTTTCCTTCTAGACCTTTAATAATTTTTTGCTCTCTGTATTTCCTCCAGCGTGTCTACAACGTTCCCAAAGTGTGGTGCCCAGAACTGGACACAGTAATGCAGGGGAAGCTTTATCATTGTTGATTGGAAGAATTACTTGTCATGCGTGTTATTACATTCCTCCTAATACAATCCAGAATGTTTGCTTTTTTTCCCCCAACAGTTTTACATTGATTGACCCACCCCCTTCCAAATCCGCCCCCCCCCCCCCAACAACCCAGGCACTACCCCATATGAGGCCATCTCCCCAGCAACAGGGCTGTGTGAGGGCGGGACAGCACAATCCCCTGGGATGGAGCTTCCCCTCCGCCCCCACACCTCCCAACCCCCCTTACACTTTCCCAGGCCTCTTCCCACCCTGCAGGAACTGCAGCCTGAGTGTGCCTTACCTTCCTGAGGAGAGCCCCAATGGTGGACTTCCCCATGTCGAACTGGTTGCCCACTGACAAACTAAGCCCCTTAAAATAAGGGATAAGGGATCTTTCGGAAAAGGCTTTATTTTCCGAAAGATCTGCGTCTAGACTGGCACTTTTTTCCAGCAAAGCTCCGTGCCAAAAAAAAGCGGCAGCCATTTTTATGCTAATGAAGCGAGGGAGATTTAAATCCCCACTTCATTAGCAATTGCGATAGGTCTAATTTGCATTCCTTTTATGAAAAAGGGATGCAGTCTAGACACAGCCCTGGAGTAAGGCCATGGCAGCAGGAAGCATAAGGCCCACATTTCACAGCATGCTGGGTCCCAGTTGTTCACACAGCTTCCTGTTCCCACTGCTGGCTTATGAAGAGCCAACGGACCAATCAGCTCTTTGACTACCACTAAGATCTCAAGGGCAGAGCCTCAAACTGGGGCTGAACTTTGTGGGTCCTGGGTCAGCAGTTGTCTGCAGGCTGCCAGATAGAGGGATGGAGTATGGCTGCTCCCCTATGGAATCATGTTTGAGGTTGTAGGTCATGATATCGGCACACTCTTGAATGGGCAATATCCCAAATTCACTACATACCAAGTTATGTCCTATAGGTATGAATTTCAATATTGCTTTTCTTCTAACTGGGCTCAGATCACTACTCTGACTCTCAGTATAATGTGATCTTGCATTCCCAGAGTTTACATCCCTATTTTTCATGGAACTCAAATTTGTGCAACATCAATATTTCAGAGTGCAGCAGGAAGCAAAAATTGTAGCTATGCAGCTGCTGCTATCACTATTAGCATTAGTATTTCCACACTCAGATGCCTATTTGTAATTCTGAAGTCGTTTTACTGCTTTGTAGGAAATAACTGGTATTTCCCCTAGAATAAGCGAGGGAAGCCATAAGGCTGTGCAACATGCCTTATACAAATCTCTTCACTGACTGAGGATACTACTTTTACTGGTAGAGTGACACCAGTTTCAGTTTGATCTTTTGGTGTGCATTAAACCTTTTATATTTTACAAAAATCAGCAACTCCATTTTCTCTCTCTGTCTGGAAACCATAGAAACCAAAGTAAAAGCAGAGGGAAGTATTTCGTCATTTGGCTATCTCTGGCTGATCTCCATGGAAACGTTTTGGTTTTTGTTTAAATGAAAGATTTCTACATCAGACACATGACCATACTTTGATGGGGCCGTGACATCTTTGTGAACAATTTTAAATGGAGAAAATAATGTAAAAAGTTTCTGCTTTATATATTCTTGTCACATTTCCAGCTAGCAGTATTCATGCCCGTTTTGCTTCAATAATTATAGCTTTACCTTTATCAGAAAAGGTTTTGAACAGGAGATACTTGAAGTTCCACCCACTATCCCAGCTCTGCTCATTTCAGTTGCCATTCACTGAAGAACACAAAAACGGTGTTCTGTTTTCGGGCAGTTGCCAGTGCCAAGTGCCCCAGAAGGAATGAGCAGAACAGGTAATCACTGAGACTATGTCTACACTAACAGCTTTTTTGGCAGAAAATATGCTAATGAGGGACTCAGTAGCATGCATGCGCAAAAAGAAGCAGTATGGATGGGGGGGTTTGCTCAAAAACCCCGTTTTATGCAAAATCCTTATGCCTCTCTGGGACAGGCATAAGGATCTTGCGCAAAACGGGGTTTGTGAAAAACGGAAGCGGCTACTCTGCTTTTTGCTCAAAACCCCCTTGGGCAAAAAGAAATGTCAGAAAAGATGCTAATGAGATCGCGACTCATGCTAATGAGTCCCTCATTAACATATTTTCTGCCACAAAAACTCGCAGTGTAGACAAATCCTGAATGACCCATCCCTTGTCGCCTAGCAAGCAGAAGCTAGGGACTCTTCAGAGCATGGTTTTGCCTCCCTGCTCATGCTGGCTAATAGTCATTGATGGACCTGTCTGCCAGGAACTTATCTGGTCTTTTAAACCTTGTTAAAGTCTTGGTCTTCATTTGTAGATTACAAAAAATCTTCTAATATCATTCCTCTGTGTTGTGTTCAGCAGTGAAATAGTTAATAACTAAATTACAATAATTAAGATTATAACAACTAAGGTTCAGAGCTAAAAGGACACATAATGACATCCAAAGTGCCTGGAGTGATTCACACCTCCCACAGCATTTGTTCCAGACTCTCTGAAGACTCAGGCAGGCATCACAGTATTAGTTCTACTATGCTTACATTTTGGAGATTATTAGATTTGTCATAATTAGTACTAGTTACATACCTTATAAAAAAAAAAGCTGAGACTCCAGAGACAAAGTGGCAGCCACCATGATAAAAAAGTACTTCACATGACTGACAACAGAGATAGCCCAAAATGACCATTGTGTCAGATGAAGCTGTGTTTCTAACATGATTGAAATTCATCTGTTCTGCACTTCTAGCCAGTAGGATATACCAGCTATGCTGGTATCTATAATTTCACTGTATCCACTCAAAGGCACCCCTATCCTCATTATCCAGCCTGAGAACAGGCACAGCTCTTACCACCAGTAACAATACCTAAAACAGTTATTTGGTGGGCAGGAAAGAAGTATAAAGAGTTATGGGTGGTTCAGACAAAACAAGGAGCAAAGTAGATGATAAGGAATGGATCTTGAAACTAGCTGCAGCTGGGCACAAGAGGGAGGAAAGCAATTGGTGGCTGAGACGCTTCTCAGCTCTTACCTTATCTCTGACGAGAACAGAGGTGGAATGGAGCAGAGAGGGAGATAAGCAAAATATTTGGAGAAATGGGTAGACAACAGTGCCTTGCACTTAGGGGTCAAGATCTTCAAGGGTGAAGTTCTTTTGAAGATTCAAAGGCAGTGTTATAGTGCTTAGGGCTGAGGCAGAGAGTTAGGGTGCAGGAGTGAAGGCTGTGGCTGGGGGGGGGGGGGAATTTGGGATGGGACTGGGGATAAGGGGCTTTAGGTACAGGCTCCCTCCAGTCCGTTCTCACCACAGGTCCAAGCCAGGTGAGAGAGGTACCACTCTACCAGCTGTGGCAGCTCCAGTGAGGCTGGGTTGGGCTGGGGGAGGGGATCCTCTTTTCCAGCTATGGCAGTTCTGTACTGCAGGGGATGGCAGAAGAGAACTCTAAAAAGGCACCTCTTCCCAGAACACAGCAGCACCCTATGTGCAGCAGTCTTAAGCCTCACGCAGGGGCTTTTTAGGTAACATCTTAAGGGGAACTTAATCAAGGGGTGAAGTTGTGTTTCAGGTTCAATCTCAAGAGATGGGAAAACATCAGAATGAAAGATAGTAAGGGGTTACACATAACTGGAGGGCACATTGTGAGAAAGATGCCCAGCTTGATTGTGCCCATGAAAGCTCATGATACCATCTACAAATGTTGTTAGTCTCTAAGGGGCTGCAAGATTATTCGATTTTTCAGTTACATACTAAACATGGCTACCCCTCTGAAATAAAAACATTTGGGCTGTGTCTAGACTGCATCCCTTTTCCGTAAAAGGGATGCAAATTAGACACATCGTAATTGCAATTGAAGCGGGGATTTAAATCCCCCCTGCTTCATTTGCATAAACATGGCTGCCGCTTTTTTCCGGCACGGAGCTTTGCTGGAAAAAAGCGCCAGTCTAGACGCGGAACTTTCGGAAAATAAAGCCTTTTCCGAAAGATCCCTTATTCCTTATTTTAAGAGGAATAAGGGATCTTTCGGAAAAGGCTTTATTTTCCAAAAGATCCATGTCTCGACTGGCGCTTTTTTCCGGCAAAGCTCCGAGCCGGAAAAAAGCGGCAGCCATGTTTATGCAAATGAAGTTGGGGGATTTAAATCCCCGCTTCATTTGCAATTGCGATGTGTCTAATTTGCATCCCTTTTACGGAAAAGGGATGCAGTCTAGACACAGCCTTGGTTTATGAACTAGTTTAAATGATTAAGACTTTCTAAGAGAGAAAAATGGCACACAGAATTAATGTTAAATACGCTGTCAATCAGTTTCTGAGGCCAAATAATTGCGAGATTATATGTAGCAATGTACATGTTTAATATGTAACTGATTTTTTTAAATAAGAAATTATTTCTATTATAAGAATGAGTGGAGGAGAATATGCAACTAGCCCACTGAATATAAATGTTGGAAAGTGCTACTCCAGTTAATAGCTCTTTTATCTTGATGTGATAGCTATTATCTTTTGATAATGGCTTACAGCTCATATTAGATACTGTCTTGCAAAATGTGCTCTAAATCATGTCTTTTTAGTTGTTTTCCCCCTTAATACAGTGTACAGACATTAAAATATTCCTGATTAATTCCTCTAATGGATAGTCAGTGGGTTGTCATATCAAATTTTATTTCTTCTTTTTCAGTGGGAAAAAGGAAAACACTGAACAAGAAAATTAAAATGGAATAAAATAATCTGTTAATTAAGAGGATAATCTTTCCTGATGAGTCACTTTTGGAAGCTTGCAAGAAACTGTCTAATAATAGCAAGTCTGAGGGATATCTGAAGATAGCTCCTGGCCCAAGTCCTGGTCAAGCAGCAACCTTGCTGCAGAAGCTAAGCACATAGACAACTGGCCATGGACTGATCACAGGATATAAGAGGCTTCTCCAATGACATGCAGGAGGCACAGCAGCTTCTACTCTACCCCCCTTCTCACTGCTAGTTTAGGGAGCATGACTAAGAGGATATGGCTAGAGCTTCCTTATGCACCACTGAACCTTTGGCTGCTCTCAGCTACAACAGGGGCTTACATAGAGCTCATCAAAATACAAAAGCACAAACTAAAGTATTACCAAGACATAACCATCTGCCACCTTTCTCACTCTAAACATTGGGTGCTTTTCTCCTACCATTGCCATTCTGAGGTTTTATACTTTTACAGCCTGCTCCTGCAGACACTTACACCTGTACGTTTACCCCTATGGATTGTCTCAGTGAGGCGCTCCCCTGCCGTGGTGGTTGTATAGGGGAGAGTGTGGTCTCTGCTTCACCCACAGAGAGGTTTCACTGAGCATTTGTCCTCAGAGCCATCCAGATCCAGCCCCATCTTCTCCTTGCGCCTTTGAGGCTTCCTAGTGTGAAGTGGGTGAGGACAGATACAGGAAATGGTGGTAGCAAGCCTAAAACTGGCAAGGAGAAGGTGGGCTGGATAGCTCCCAGGAGAGGTACACACTGCATACTTTTTACTCCTTCCCATCCTCTCTGAGATGTCTTGCACCATGTATTGGAAAGGGACAGTCACTGCACTCAGAAGAATAAAGCTATATTAAGCTGCTCCTAAGAGAAGGAAAAGCTTCTTGTGCCCATCTTTGCCCTCACAAACCCCAGGAGCAGCCAGGCACTATGTGACTCTATATTAGAGTCAAACGAGATACGATGAGGTCTATGCCAAACTAAGGGTGCATCTACACAGCAGGGCTTAACTCAAAATAAGCTATGCAAATTGTGCTATGACAATTGTGTAGCTTATTTCAAAATAGCTTATTTTGAAATTGGGAACATCTACACAGCACTTATTTCAAAACAGAACACTCTTCCTCTGACTGCCCTTACTCCTTGTACAATGAGGATTACAGGAGTCGGAATAAGAAGTCCTCCGTCTTGACAGTATTTCAATATTATTTCAAAATAACTGCCTGCTGTGTAGACGTGGAATAAGTTATTTCAAAATAACGTTAATTATTTTGCAATAATGTTGCTGCGTGGATGTACTCTAAGACAAAGGCCAAGAAAAACATTAAATTGAGAGCCCAGCATGGGAAATCTGCTATTTAAAATAATATAGTCAATAGCTGTGCTGGCATGTTGCATAGGGTATATCCTGGCAGCTGCATATGTTTATTTTGTGAATCCCTTCCTTAATTGTTCCTTTCTTTTTGCCTGAACTCATATTTCTCTCCATCTTGTCTTATTACTGATACCTTCATACCTAGTCTTGTAAATGGTATTGAATATAATCATTATGGTGCACTTCATTGACCTACTATCTTGACCTGAGTCACTTGAGTTAATGGAACTACTTGCAGCAATAAACACTCAATTCAGCAGAATGTGTTTACAGTCTCAGGCTTTTATTGCAAGCTTCTTGGCACAGACATATCATTTTAGGTGTATCATTTATGTAAACCACCAACCCAGGTGAGACCAATAGGTGGTGAAGTGAGGGCTTTGGATGGTAAAGGGCTATAATCTGTCTGCTACTAAGATGGTTTTGTGCTGATCCAGCAGTGTAAAAGCTACTTTAGCTACCTTTTCATTACAAGGTAGGGGGTGATTCACCTGCAGGCATAGATATACTTATGCTAGTGCTCATTAACTAGCACAAGTATGAAAAACATTGCAGCCTTAGGTAGCATCCAGGGAACCATGACTTAGACATGCCACTGTGCTAGGGCTGCTGCTATCGATGCTGCCATGGCTACGCTGCTACAAATGATCCAAAGCAAACAGGATGACATTCAATAAAGACAAATGTGAAGCACCCCATTTAGGAAGGAACAATCAGTGACTCACATACCAAATAAGAAATGACTGCCTAGGAAAGTGATCTGTCACAGTGCATCACAAACTAAGTATGAGCTAACATTGTAACGTGGTTGCAAAAAAAAGCAAACATCATTACCAGAAATGTTATAAACAAGGCCCAAGATGTAATTCTTCTGGCTCTATGCCACACTAACCAGGGCTCCACTGATGAACTGTGTCCGTTCAACTTGAAAATGTTCCTCTTTAGTTATTTTTGGTGTAGAATGGCAGCTGGCCTGTCAGTCTATGGGAGACTCTTGTATTGTTTTAACCAATATTTACAAATAAATCTATTTATGTTATCAAGAAATCATATTGATATCACTTCATCCCACCATAAAATCATGATCAGGCACTATTATACATTGCTAAGCAAATATTATTCTGCTATACCGGTAGGTATAGCAATTCATATTTCAGTAATTATTTATATGAACTGCTACTGTGATTCATCCCCTTACTTCCCACCAATTCATTATTCATTAAGTCATTCATAAGTATATTGCATGACAATCAAGCATCCAGTTCTTCCAAGCACCGAATAACCACCCTGCAATTAATTAGCTTTTCCTTTCCACAAGAACATTCCTACAAGTACTCTTTTTTCTCTTCCATTGGGCAATGAAAGTCCATAATTTGGGAGCACAAAGCATCCCTGACTTCCTTGGCACAAGTACATCCAATTCCAGCTATGGTAGATGAGCTTTCTGGCCCTTGCTCTCATAGGTCTATTCAGGGGGTAGTGGTTTATCCCTGGTTTCACAACGCTTGTGAAAAATCACAGCAAGCCCCAGTGATAAGGATAGCATTGATGACACTGGCCTCCAAATAGAACTATAAACATCTGCCAAAGGCACATTCAACAGCCATTCTACACCTACTGAGAAAGTAATTAAACTATCTTTTGCCAGGGTCTCTGAAATCAGGGAACAGTTGCATACACCAAGGCATGCTTGGGTATGCAGGATTTCCCAGAATAATGGAGGGAAGAGAAACTCAATTTATGACAATACCATTTGGTGGAAATAGAGTTCCAGCTTGTCCATGCATATTGACTCCCCAAATCCCCCGCGTCATGAACTTTTCCAATACAGTCCATATTGACATTCATAAATCAGCCTCTGTAGTCTACAACAGCCTCAATAACCATGGAATAATACCCTTTTGTTGTTTATATATTGCTGAAATGTCCACCTACATCTCATGGAAGCTCTGCCCATTTCCTGACAGGAGTGAAAGTGCAAGCAAAAGAACTTCTTCAAAAGGCACCTCTCTTTCCTGTTGCTGGCTTCGATAGATGGGAGCACATGAAGGGCGTGTCTATAGAGCAGGGCTAAAGTCAAATTAAGCTACGCAACTTCAGCTACGTCAATTGTGTAGTTTAAGTAGAAATAGCTTAATTCGGCTTTTGGTGCTGTCTACACAGCAGAAAGTCAAAAGAAGAACATTCTTCCTTCGACTTCCCCTACTCCTCAAGAAATGAGGGTTACAGGAATTGAAGTAAGAAGTCCTCCAGCTCACCATTATTTTGAAATAAAGGCTTACAGTGTAGACACGCTCTGTTATTTTGGCATAACTAATGTTATGCCAAAATAACGCTGTTGTGTAGACATAGCCAAAAAGACCTCAGGCAGACACTTCAATTTTTTTGTAACAGGAAGGGTACATAACAGTCAAAAGACTATTGAAGCCACATTTTGGAAAGCCCGGGATCTGATTTGTTTGGCTTGAGTCTGCATGCTCCAGTGCAAATGTCATGTCCCAGGTTTGAGCCTGGGTTAAAAAATTGCTACCATGGGGTTAAGACTAAATATAGACACTCCAGTCCTGGGTTATTTGAAACTGGCCTGTAGATGGAAGTCCCATTAACCTTGGCTTTACATTGCAGTGCACACATGCCCCGAGCAACTAAAAGACTTACCAATAAGTGATACAGTCTTGGTTCAAACTAAGATTTTTCACCACAGTACCTTCCAGCAAGATGGCTTTCCAGCTTCTGATCAGGATATCTTACAAAGAACACCCCTCATCTTCTTTCGGTGAAATATAGAGGGGCAACAACCACAAGTTCTTTTATAATTCAGAGAACCTCTAAAATGTATTCTCCTATAAGTAACTCTCCAAAGTAAAGTTCATTCAAGCTTTGAGGAGGAAGAGATGGAGTGTGCTGGTGAAGAAAATTCCATGCTGGTTTCTTCCCCTACTGGTGTTTGTTAACATGTGAATTAATTGATCTGCTCCTGCAGTCTCCTCCCCCTGCCATGAGGCTTTGTGGTAATCTTCACTTCTTGATAACTTTATGGGTTTAGGTAAATGCATTTCCATTGTCTGTTGATGTATTCTGGAAGTATCAAGGTGGCAGAATGGTATTCCTTTCTTTAGGGTACAGTAATTCACCCTGCCCACCCTGTCGGACACATGTTAAGAACATAATTCTCAGTATGTGTAATTTTTTATTTGACCTCTGTATATACACCCAGCAGTAATATTAGCGATCAGTATAATATTAACTTTCCTTTACCATCTTACCTGACACCTTTTAGATATAGGTTATGATATTAGAGTTGGAGTGCACTGAACTGGTCAGGTCAGCTGAAAATCACCCCCAGATACCAGGGAACCTCTTGTACTGGCAGATTGTTAATAGACACAGTATATTATAGACATTACTCACTACAGTAATATATACTGCAATGAGTAGTTTCATTATAATGTGGCTTTCACATTGTACCATTTCAAACAGCACTATGTTAAAAAGTGTACTAAGGAACCTTTAGAGCATACCAGCAAAATCTACACAGACTCTTTAATGCACATCATCTTAGTTCAATTTAGAAATCACAGCCCTGAGGTCTGCATTACTCTTCATGCAGACAAGCCCTTGGATACAAATAATCATTTCTGGTGGTTTTTTTCTTTTCTTATTGCATAAACACTGATTGTTATTAATTGTATGGGGAGGAGGGCGGTGTTAGTGGCCAAAACCTAAACTCAGAAGCTTTATCGAAAGCAGAGTCACTAGTGATTAAAATGTATAAATATGTTATTGAACTACAGGTTGAATCTCTCTCGTCCGGCACTCTTAGGACCTGATTGGTGCCAAACCGGAGAATTTGCCGAATCACGTGAGGTCAATATTGTCTTGCAGAATTACCAACACTTCCACTACTTACTAGGCTCTCAGAAGACATTTAAGGGTAAATTAGAGCTAAATAACATCACAGACCACTGAGAACCAGGACTGGTTGCTGTAAACAAATTTTATGGGACCACAAGAAACTTGGCCACACTCATGAAAAATGAACATCTGGCTAAATGCCACACCACAGATGTTGTCAGACCACAGAGTGCCGGACTAGAGAGGTTCAACCAGTACAAGAAGTTATTTAGCCTAATTTTTAAAGTGAATAATTCTTTTTGTAACACCATAAACTATATGTAACTACAAATACAATTCCAGTTTTGGTTAATTTCCAGAAGTGTTCTTATTGCGGGTTGAGGTGTAATTAAAGAAAAACTGACAAGACACAACTGCGAAATACGAAACTTCCTACTGCAAGCAAAGCTCACTTCTCCTGGACAAGGCACTGGGCTTGTGTTTTGGATGTCAAGGCTACAGAATTTGAAGGATATGCCCAAAGGGCAGTTGGGTACCTACCTCCTCTTGACTTTCTGTGCCATTTCAGTCACATTAACTTTAATTCTGACCCTTCACAGGAAAGAAAAAGCTAACAGCTAAAAGGTGCCTGGGGTAAAACATGCCCAAGTGACTTACAAGCTGAATTCCTATTCTGAAAAGTGACTTAAGCAAACAAAAGGCTAATAATGACAGAAATTGAAGTTATTTAACTATAAGCTCAGGAAAAGGGATCTTAGAAAGAATGTGGATTATGCTTTAGATTTTCTTTAATTAAGGAAAGCAAAAGAAACTGGATTGAATGTGGAGTGGATAAAGGAGTTATTTTCTTTATTACTACAGGATCATTTATCAGAATTACCATGAGTTATAGTGTAATCTTTCCAATGTCATAGCTACTACATTATAGTAAAATAATGCTTGGTACTGGCAGTTTATTAAATTACTCCTGTCAAAGGTGTATCTGTGAATACATAGTGCCAGTGCATAGAATAATCTAAGGGAAAGATATGGGGTCATCAAGGTATCACACAAATTCAACTACAGACCATGACAGTGAAATCCTGATGACACATTGAAATTTGAAAGAATGTTGGAAAGATTGCAGTGAATTATCCAGAGCGAGAGATAGAAATCAGCAGAGCAGCAACTCAACAAAAGCATGAAAATATATTCATAAAAAGGAAGTGAAAGGTGAGTTATGACACAACTGACAGTTTCAGCGAGCATCTAAAAGAAGATAATAGTCTGGAGCAGAGAAGAAGAAAAAGCTTACATCACCGTCATTTGGGAAAGTTGCATTAGAAACACATGAGTAAGGATTCAGTGGGTAAAGGCTGAGCAATTTGGCCCAGATACAGATATATTTGCCTAAGCATGTCCATTCAGAGTACTTAGGCCTGATCTATGCACAATTTTTGTTCTGGAATAACTATGTCAGTCAAGTGTGAGTTTTTCACTGAAACACTTTACCTAGTACAACCTCTAGTGTAGACACAATTATACCTACGCAAAGATGCCTTATATTAGTATACCTTGTTCTTCTTACATGGAAATAAACTATATTATGATAAGCACTTTTATAGTGTTGTAATTCTGTCTTATCTAGGGGAGTTGAACTGATTTAACTTGTCTTGTGTAGTTAAAGCAGGACAAGTTTTCTGTTTAGAAAAGGTTCTATTTTCCAAATATTGTATATCTATTCTCAAAATTCCCTGGCACAGTGTGCCTGAAGGCTAATTTTTATTATATTAATGTTTAAGGAAAACAGTTTAGTTAGAAGTGAGAAGTAGGAGAAATACACTTTTTATAATATTAAAACATGTGAAAAACGGTGAATACGTTTCAACTATATGATGCCCGTTCCAACACAAGGCCTCTCTCACTCTCCCTAGACTTCCACAGAACAGCACTGAATGAAATCTACTTATATGGATTGTACTGAGACACCAACATTATTAATATTACCAAAGTATGACCAACTGCAAGACTCCAAAAATCATGAGTCAGGACTTAAAACCCATTTTTTAATATCAAAAGCTACGATGGTGGGCCTAACTTCAGAGTTCTGTTGACCATCAGTGTGTATGTACAACAGTAGCATACAGAAAAATTACACACATAAAACTGTAAAAACCAAAAAATCAGTTCTAATGCCATTATGTTGTGGCCATGTTTATTATCATATTAACCACCAGAACTAAAGATTTGTAAACAGAATTTCTTGCCTGGACAATGAATTACATTACCAAAATGATGAATGAAAACAAAGAAAATTATAACAGCAATAATTTTTATATTACACAGTTGCTTCACTTTTAGAGTTTAACAAATGTTCTGTGTTGAATTATATTGCAATGCCAACATTTGTTTCCTTGTTGAATAACATAAGCTATGGACAATTTAAAATCAAGGTTTTGAGTAGTAAATCATGAGATCAAAGTCATTATCTGTTGCAATTCTTCTGACTTCAGTGTAGGTTTATAGATGTTTTTAAAACAAGGGGACCATTGTTATAATATTCATAAAACAAGTTATAGAATTACACTTGTAATTGCTTCATCAATCCCATTATTTCTGTTTAAGCTAGTTATCTTGTAGAAAGACAACCAATTTGAATTTTAAGAGTTCACAAGATACATCACCGAATGGACTGGAAGGGGACTTCAAGAAGTCCTTTTTTCAGTCCCCTTCACTCATTGCAAGACTAAATATTATCTAGACCATTTCTGACAGGTATGTGTCTAAACTGCACTTAAAAATCTCCAAACATGGAGATTCCACAGGCTCCCTAGACATTTTTTCCCAGTGCTTCACTATCCTGACAGTTAGGAAGTTTTTCCTAATGCCCAGCCTAAACCTCCCTTATTGCAATTTAAGCCTATTGCTGCCTGTCCTCTCATCAGAGGTTAAAGAGAATAATTTTTCACCATTCTCTTTGTAACAACCTTTTATGTACTTGGAAATGGTTATCATGTCCCCTGTCAATCTTCTCTTTTCCAGACTAAACAAAGATAATTTTTTCAATCTTGCCTCTTGAGTCTTGGTTTTTAGATCTTTAGTAACTTTTGCTGCTGGTCTCTGGACTTTCTCCAATTTGTTCACATCTTTCATGAAATGTGACATCCAGAATTAGACACAATCCTCCAGATGACGCATCATTAACACAGATTAGAATGTCTTCCCTTTGACACTCCTGCTAATACATGAATGATGTTCACTCTTTTGGCAATAGTGTTACGTTGTTGACTCATATATAGCTTATAATCCACTATGACCCCAGATCCCTTTTCACAGAATCTTCCGAAGTAGTTACTTCCCATTTTGTATGTGTGCAAATGATTGTTCCTTCTCAAATGGAGTACTTTGCATTTGTCCTTTGAATTTCATACTATTTACTTCAAACCATTTTGTCTAAATCATTTTGAATACTAATCCTATCCTCCAAAACACTTGCAGCCCCTCTCAGCTTGGTATCATCCACAAACTTCGGAGAAGGGATAGCTCAGTGGTTTGAGCATTGGCCTGCTAAATCCAGGGTTGTGAGTTCAATCCTTGCAGAGGCCATTTGGGGCAAAAATTCATCAGGGATGGTACTTGGTCCTGCTGTGAAGGTAGGGGACTGGACTTGATGACCGTGCAAGGTCCCTTCCAGTTCTAGGAGATAGGCAATCTCCATTATATTTATAAGTGTATGCTCTATGCCTTGGGAAGGAAGAATCCCAAGCATTGTTACAGGCTGGGGACTGAATGGCTAAGTAGCAGTTCTGCAGAAAATGACCTGGAGATTACAGTAGATGAGAAGCTGGATATGAGTCAACAGTGTGCCCTTGTAGCCAAGAAGGCTAATGGCATATTAGGGTGCATAAGGAAGAACATTGTCAGCAGATCCAGAGAAGTGATTATTCCCCTTTATTTGGCTCTGGTGAAGCCACATCTGGAATATTATGTCCAGTTCTGGGCCCCCCACTATAGAAAGGATGTGGACACATTGGAGAGGGTCCAGCAGAGGGTGACCAAAATGATTAGGAGGCTGGAGTACAAGACCTATGAGGAGAGATTGAAGGATTTGGGTTTGCTTAGTCTGCAGAAGAGAAGAGTGAGGAGGGATTTGATAGCAGCCTTCAACTTCCTGAAGGGAGGTTCCAAAGAGGATGGAGAAAGGCTCAGTAGTGATTGATGGCAGAAAGGTTCTCAGTAGTGATTGATGGCAGAACAAGGAGCAATGGTCTCAAGTTACAGAGAGAGAGGTCCAGGTTGGATATTAGGAAAACTATTTCACTAGGAGGGTGGTGAAGCACTGGAATGGGTTACCTAGGGAGGTGGTGGAATCTCCATCCCTAGAGGTTTTTAAGTCTCGGCTTGACAAAGCCCCGACTGGTTGATTTAGTTGGGATTGGTCCTGCCTTGGGCAGGGGGCTGGACTTGATGACTTCCTTAGGTCTCTTCCAGCTCTATGATTCTATGATTATCTAAATCATTGATGAAGATATTGAACAGAACTGGACCCAGAAATGTTTCCTGTTGGACCCCACTCATTATGTCCTTCCAGCACGACTGTGAACCATTAATCACTACTCTCTAGGAATGATTATCCAACCAGTTTTGCAGCCATCTAGGTTGCATTTCCCTAGATTGTTTATGAGAAAGTCATGCGAAACAGTGTCAGAAGCTCTACTAAAGACAAGATATAACACATCTACCACTTCCCCCATCCACAAGGCTTGTTACCTGTCAAAGAAAGCTATCAAGTTGGTTTGACATGATTTGTTCTAGTCAAATCCATGCTGACTGTTTACTTACGGTATTATAATCTTCTAGATATTTGCAAACTGACCGCTGAATTATTTGTGCCATTATCTTTCCAGGTACAGAAGTTAAACTGACTCTTTTTTTTTAATTCCTCAGGTTGTCCTTATTTCTCTTCTTATAGATGGGCACTATAATTTGTCCTTTTCCACTCTTCTGAAATCCCTCCCCTATTCCCTGCCTTTTCAAAGATAATTGCTAATGGTTCAGGTATCACCTCAGTAACCTCCTTAAGTATTCTAGAATATATTTCATCAGGCCCTGATGACTTACTTAAAGACATTTAATTATATAAATAATTTTAACTTGTTCTCTTTCCATTTTAGCCTCTATTTCTATCTCATTTTTGCTGGTATTTCTTGTGTTAGACATCTAATCACCACCAGCCTGCTTGGTGAAAACAACACAGAGAAGTTCTTCTGCCATTTCCACATTTTCTGTTGTTATTCTCCCCCCCCCCCCGCCCCCATTAAGTAACAGCCCTACCTTCTCCTTGATCTTCCTCAATGTATTTGTAGAATGTTTTCTTTTACCCTTTATATCTCTAGCTAGTCAGATCTTGTTTTGTGCCATGGCCTTTCTAATTTTGTTCTTACATACTTGTGATGTTTGTTTATATTCATTCTTTGTAATTTGACTTCCTTTCCACTTTTTGTAGGAGTCTTTTTTTATGTTTAGACTGTTGAAGATCTGGTTAAGCCAAGGTGGTCTCTTGCCATACTGCCTATCTTTCCTATGCAGTGGGATAGTTTGCTTTTGGGGCTGTAATAATGTCTCTTTGAAAAACTGGCATCTCTGTTGAACTGTTTTTCACCTTAAACATGCTTCCTGTGTTAGATGAACTTTATCATTTTCACCCAAGCTGCTGTCCATTTTCAAATTCTCAACCACTTCCTCCCAATTTGTCAACATCAAATCTAGAACAGCCTCTCCATAGTAACTTTCTCTACCTTTTGATATAAAAAAATATCTCCAATACATTCCAGATAATCTGTGCCCTGTTGTTTTATTTTTCTAGCAGATATCCACTTAGATGGTTTCCCAACAACATCAACTCCTGTGCTTTGAATTATTTTGTTAGTTGCTAAAAAAAAATCTCAATCACCTCTTCTTCCTGGTTAAGCGATATCTAGAAGACCCCCTATCATGATATCCCCCTTGTTTTTTATCCTTTTATCTTTACCCAGAGACTTTCAACTAGTCAGTCTCCTATTTCTATCTCAACCTCAGTGCTAGTGTATACATTTTTGTATATAAGACAACACTACTTTCCTTTATTTCCCTGCCTGTCCTTTCTGAGCAAGCTGTACCCTTCTATAACAATATTCCAGTCCTGCGTATCATCCCACTACATCTCTGTGATGCCTACTATGTCATAGGCATTCGCTTAGGTAAAGTTATTTCAGTGTTTTATTATGCTCACTTTCTAGTCTCAATTTGTCTAACTTCAGATTAAAGCTATGCCTTTGTCTGCTAGATAAAAGAAACATCTATCAGAAATCTAGTCCCCATAACAGTATTATAGACCATGATACAGTCAGACCCAACTTTTCTTGGAGAAACTAAATAGATTAAGCTCCTTTAGTCTCTCACTATAAATCAGAGTTCCCAAACCTCTGGCATATAGGTGACCCATGATATGTTTTTTTCTGGAATGCCACTAAAATTCTTATGAGGGAACAAAAAAGGTAGAATTGGGATAGACACATTAGTGATGACATATGGCAAAAGTTACTTTGATGATGGCAAACTTCAACATTGAATTAACAAGCAGAAGTGCTTACAGTAATGATACATAAGAACGGCCATACTGGGTCAGACCAAAGGTCCATCCAGCCCAGTATCCTGTTTTCCGACAGTGGCCAATGCCAGATGCCCCAGAGGGAGTGAACAGAAACAGGTAACCATCAAGTGATCCCTCTCCAGTCATCCATTTCCAGCCCCTAACAAACAGCAGCTAAGGACACCATTCCTACCGATGCTGGCTAATAAGTATTGATGGATCTAATCACCATGAATGTATCTAGTTCTTTTCTGAACCCTGTTAAAGTTATGGCCATCACAACATTCTCTAGCAAAGGGTTCCATGGATTGACTGTGTGGTTCATGAAGAAAACATAAGAACATAAGAACGGCCATACTGGGTCAGACCAAAGGTCCATCTAGCCCAGTATCCTGTCTACCAACAGTGGCCAGCTCCAGGTGCCCCAGAGAGAGTGGACCGAAGACAATGATCAAGCGATTTGTCTCCTGCCATCCCTCTCCAGCCTCTGACAGACAGAGGCCAAGGACACCATTTTATCCCCTTGCTAATAGCCTTTTATGTACCTAATCTCCATGAAATTATCTAGCTTCTCTTTAAATTCTGTTATAGTCCTAGCCTTCACAGCCTCCTCTGGCAAGGAGTTCCACAGGCTGACTACACGCTGTGTGAAGAAGAACTTTCTTTTATTAGTTTTAAACCTGCTCCCCATTAATTTCATTTGGTGTCCTCTAGTTCTTCTATTTAGGGAACTAATAAATAACTTTTCTTTATCGGTCCTCTCCACACCACTCATGATTTTATATACCTCTATCATATCCCCCCTCAGTCTCCTCTTTTCTAAACTGAAAAGTCCCAGTCACTTTAACCTCTCCTCATATGGGACCCATTCCAAACCCCTAATCATTTTAGTTGCCCTTTTCTGAACCCTTTCCAAGGCCAAAATATCTTTTTTGAGGTGAGGAGACCACATCTGTACACAGTATTCAAGATGTGGGCGTACCATAGTTTTATACAGGGGCAGTAAGATATTCTGGGTCTTATTTTCTATCCCTTTCCTAATAATTCCTAGCATCCTATTTGCCTTTTTGACTGCCATTGCACACTGTGTGGAAGTTTTCAGAGATAACTCCAAGATCTCTTTCCTGATTTGTCGTAGCCAAATTAGCCCCCATCATACTGTACGTATAGTCGGGGTTATTTTTCCTGATGTGCATTACTTTACACTTATCCACATTAAATTTCATTTGCCATTTTGTTGCCCAATCACCCAGTTTGGTGAGATCTTCTTGGAGTCCCTCACAATCTGCTTCTGTCTTGACTATCCTAAACAGTTTTGTATCATCTGCAAACTTTACTACCTCACTGCTTACCCCTTTCTCCAGATCATTTATGAATAAGTTGAAAAGGATTGGTCCCAGGACTGACCCTTGGGGGACACCACTAGTTACCCCTCTCCAATCTGAAAATTTACCATTTATTCCTACCCTTTGTTTCCTGTCTTTTAACCAGTTCTCAATCCAAGAAAGGACCTTCCCTCTTATCCCATGGCCATGTAATTTACACAAGAGCCTTTGGTGAGGGACCTTGTCAAAGGCTTTCTGAAAATCCAAGTATACTATATCTACTGGATCCCCCTTGTCCACATGTTTGTTAACCCCTTCAAAGAACTCTAACAGATTAGTAAAACAGGATTTCCCTTTACAGAAACCATGTTGACTTTTGTCCAACAAATTATGTTCTTCTACATGCTTCACAATTTTATTCTTTACTTTTGTTTCGACTAATTTGCCCGGTACTGAAGTTAGACTTACAGGTCTGTAATTGCTAGGATCGCCTCTACAGCCCTTTTTAAATATTGGTGTCACACTGGCTACCTTCCAGTCATTAGGTACAGAAGCCGATTTTGTTTGTTTTAAGCTGCTGCCTATTAATTTCATCTGGGTGACCCCTAGTTCTTATGTTGTGGGAACAAGTAAATAACATTTCTTTAGTCACTTTCTCCATACCTCTCATGATTTTATAGACTTCTATCCTATTCTATCCTATCCCCCCTTAGGGTTTGTCTACACTGCAAAGTTAATAACAGCCGTTATTTCGAATTAACTTCAATAGCATCTATACATGCAAACCACTATTTCGAATTTAATTTGAAATAGCAGAGTGCTTAATTCGAATTTGGTAAACCTAATTCTATGAGGAGTAATTTCAAATTCGAAATAGCTAATTCGAAATAAGTGCTGTGTAGATACTTAATCCGAATTAGCTGACCTCCAGCCCTTCCCAGTTTCCCCTGGTGGCCACTCTGGGCCAAACCAGGAAAACTCTTCTCTTCTCCCCCAGCCCCAGAGACCTTAAAGGGGTAGACTCTGGCCAGATGGTACATGCCAGAGCCAAGCCTGCCAGCAGTTGCAGCCCCTCACCCAGTGGCCACACAATGCCATGGGCCATAGACGGCGCACGCCCGCCTGGACTGGTGCGGAGATCATGGACCTCATAGAGGTTTGGGGGGAGGCCCCCAATGTCCATGATCTCCACACCAGGAGAAGGAATGCAGCCATCTATGGCCGCATAGCGGCCACTATTGCCCAGAAAGGCCACAGGTGCACCCAGGAGCAGATGCACCTGAAAATTAAAGAGTTGCAGCAGGAGTTCGCCAGGGCCACCAGGGGCGGTGCCACAGCAGAGGCTGACACCTGCCCCTACTTCCCCGCCCTTATCGCATCCTGGGAGGCAGGACGGTCCGTGCCACCTCGGGGAGCAGCGAGCCAGGACCAGAGGGCCCTGACCCAGGCATGGCAGAGGGGCCAGCATGGAGGGTGCCATGCCAGTGGAACCCCCAAGCTGTCCCGGCACTGGAGTCAGCAGGGTCGTCAGGGGAGGCCACACCAGGTAAGTGCCATCACTGTCCTCTACCCAGGGGTGGAGGTGGGGAAGGAGACTAGGGACTGCGTGCGTGGGCCATGCCTCCCAAAGTTCATACAACCATCTGTGCACATGCCGTGCCACCCTTGGGCAGGTGGCTCCAGCTGCATGCCACACAGGGGCTGTGGCCAGATAACTACATGAATGTGTGAAGAGACCTGACACACTCCCGACCCCAGGGCAGGACCCAGCAGGTCGCCCTCCCTTCAAACGCCCCTCTCTACAAAGAGGCAGGGAACATCTCTCTCTCCCCCCGCCTCAGCCGCACTATACACGGCACAGGGGCATGGTACAGTCTTGGGGCAGCTCCCACTCCCGGGGAGAGCCAGACATCCCGACCATGGCCTCTGTGCAAGCACGTCAGCTCTGATGGTGCAGGGCACAGTCATCCTCACCTCGCAGGGGGCACTGGGCATCATCCACTGCGTCCCCAGGAAGAACTGACCACTCCCCTTCTTTCTTCACAGTCACACCAGCTGCATGTGCAGGGTGCACCACCCTGCCTAGGACATGCTTCCATACCCAAGGGCTCCTCCAGACCACCAGCACGTGGCAGGGGTACCAGGACCAGCACCTGGAGTCCCTGTGAGCCCTGCACCACACCATCCAGGCCTGGGTGCAGGAGGACCTGCAGTTCCATTGGGAGCAGCTTGCCCAGGACCGTGCCATGTGCTCGCACCTGCAGCCCCTGCTGCAGAGCATGCTGCCCCCCAGCTACTGTTCCTCTTCCCACTCCTGCCCCTCCCACCTCTCCCTCCTCAATCTCCACACCCCCCACCTCAACCTCCACACCCTCTTCCCCATCCCCCCAGGGACGCCAAGGCCCCAGCACCCACTGTGCTGGGAGACATGTGGCCCAACGAGACCCCCACCCCTGAGCACTGAGCTTTCCCTCCCCCTTCCTCCCTTTGCTTCCCCTTCCAGCTCCCTCCTCCCAGTTTTCCCCCTCCCCTCTCCTACCCTCTCTCCTCCATTCCCCAGTCTCCCCAGAGTTTCATTCCCCCTCCACAGTTTCGTTAAATAAACACAGTTCGTGTTTATGAAAAAACGTGTCTTTTATTTGACATCAGGAAGGGGGGCTAGGGAGGGGTAAGTGGAAGGGCATGAGGGAAGAATGGGGCATGAGCCCCCGGTGGGGAGGACTGGGGTGGCTCTGAGGGCTCCTTGGGGTGGATGCTCTCCCGCAGGGCCTCCTGGATCCTGACAGTCCCCCGATGGACCCCTCGGATGGCAGCCTGCAGCAACTGCAGCCAGGCTGATGGCAATGACCTCACGAGACGCACCGGCGTGCTCGTGGGCAGCTCTGGCTCCATGTGACCGAGTGCTGTGGTGTCCCGAGTGCAGGCACTCAGGGCACTCCAAGACAGGACTGCTTTGCTTTCCCTCATCGAAGTAGACAAGCAAGCAGGGAACTCTGAGAACTGTCTGTCTGGGGTGGGGGTAGGGTCCCTTTAAGCATGGAGCTCAGTTAGCCTCAGGCAGCAGCCCCACACACTAAGTCCTAACCTGATGCCTTGCCGGCACTGGTTCTGGCCAGCCTTAACTTCGGTTCATGGTCCACTCAGTGTGGACGCGCTATTTCAAAATAGCAAAACACTATTTCGAAATAGTTTTTGTGTATAGATGCGTTATTTAGAATTAGCTTAATTCGAATTAACTATTTTGAAGTAAGTTAACTCGAATTAATGCTGTAGTGTAGACATATCCTTAGCCTCCTCTTTTCTAAAATGAAAAGTCCCAGTCTTTTTAATCTCTCTTCATATGGCATCGGTTCCAAACCCCTACTTATTTTTGTTGCCCTTTTTTTAAATATTGGTGTCACATTAGTTATCTTCCAGTCATTAGGTCATACATATCTTCCAGTCATTAGGTCTTCTGTGGAACAATTTCAAAAAGATGAGGTCTGGAACAGCATGTGAGCCTAACAACTAATAGCTGCCCTAAGACTGACAGTGGCCAATTGGATGATGAGGCCACCTTCCCTGAGCCAGGGGAACAGTACAGTAACCAGTGTTCCCTGTAAGCTGGACACTTATGTGGTCACTCAGGAGAAATTCAGATGCTTAACAGAATGCCCACCTCTAACTTTTCGTTGCTACTGGTGGTGCACAAGCACATGCCTCGATGCACATAAAAATTATTTCACACGTGGATGGAAAAAAATCTGCACATGGATGGAAAAGATTAGTGGGAACATGGACATATACTCCTCTTTATACATGTTTTTAATTAACTATTCACAGCTTTGTAATCCTTCTCACTGAGTGTAACAGAGAACAGTTCTGCTGAAGGAAATGAGGTCATAGACACCACCTAAATCATCAATCAACAAAGCTCTAAGACACTACAACAACATGGGAGCAATTTGGGATAAAAATGGAAATCCTGCTGGTTTTACTAATCTATTCGTTTTATTGCCATAAATATAAGATAAGTAGGTGAAAGTGACATTTGTCTAAAAGCTAATAACAAACCTATTCCATTAACAGTGTCATGAGTTTGAAGACAAATGCAGTGTGTCACACTTACCCCTTTTAGCAATACTTTATATTCTTTGCAAAATGGGTGATTAAAATTGCCAGGGCTTATCATCATTAATCACACATACCTCACAACCTTGCTTTCTTATGACAATTGATTCTCAGATAATTACACATGAGGATATTTTCAGTTAACATTTTATAAATGCTTTTGCAGAGGAATGAAAGAGGCTCTACATAACTCTTTTTAGATTACAAATCTAGACTGCATGGATTTTGTTTCCTCTGTTTCAAATTTCAGATTCCTCTATTAAAACATAAACTACCCAGAACATAGTTCAAATGACTCATGCTGTTTTTTCCCCACAGATTTTGGAAATCTGTTATTCAACCATCATTAAAGTATAAAGTTAACTCAAAACTATGATAAGCAGCTACCCAGTACCTTTGCAGGAAAAGTAGTAGTCTTACGGCACCTTAGGGCATGTCTACACTAAGGAGCTAGTTCAAAATAACTCCCCCTATTTCAAAATAACAATGTGAGCGTCCATACTACCAATCCAGTTATTTCAAAATAAAGGTATTGTTATTTCAAAAGTGAAAAGGAATAGAGCTATTTCAAAATTGTTATTTTGGGAGTTATTATTTTGAAATAACTCCCTAGTGTAGACATGCCCTGTGAGACTAACTTATACATGAAGGGTGCATCTAGACTGGCAAGATTTTGCACAAAAGTGGCTAAACCTGCCGCTTGAATTTGCACAAGAGCATTGACTTTGTAACGTACAAAATCAGTGCTTCTTGCGCAAATACTTTCATGCTCCCGCTCAGGAAAAAGCCCTCTTGCGCAAGAATGCTTGCGCAAGAGGGCCAGTGTAGACAGGGAAGAACTGTTTTGCGCAAAAAAGCCCCGATGGCTAAAATGGCGATCAGGGCTTTCTTGCACAAAATCGCATCTAGACTGGCCACGGATGCTTTTGCGCAAAAGCACTTGCCATCTAGATGTGCTTTTGCGGAAATACTTTTAATGGAAAAACTTTTCCACTAAAAGTATTTCTGCAAAATCATGCCAGTCTAGCCACAGCCATATAGTATCATGAGCAAAACCCAGTTCTTCAGATGATGAGCTGGAGAGTAGTAACAGAAACTATATATATATAAAGGTACCTGTCAATTGTAGGACTGGTGGTGAATTATTCATGTAGTATTTCTCTACTGCTCATCTACATAAGGGCTGTGTCTGGAGGCTTCATTTGCTATCTGTGCAGACTAGAGCTCATGGGAAATGATGAAAGTAACAAATATTTCAACAATCTCTAGTAAAGAGCTTTAAGGTCTTGAGATGGAAGGTGCTACAAGAGTGTAACTTATAATTCTGCAGTAGTGACACACAATATTTTTCAGTTACCAAGTGAGATCTTGTAAATTTTACTCCAGTTACTGAGAGAGAGTATATTGGAATTTATTCCAACAGTTGATTTAAATGAGCCAACTTGACAAATCTCTGTACATCTGCAATAACTGTATAATTACCTTACTATGCACATATATTTTGTGTAGCCTCATTCTTCCACCAGAATATCAGATTTAATGTCCATTTAGTTTGGTTTAGAGCATCAAATAAAGAGGTATGATAAGAACAACAATTATTTTAGCACTGAAAAAAATTAACATATTGTAGATTTACTTTCATTACATGATGTAAACTCCCTACCTCAAACTAATTAATTGAAACAAAAAACATTGCAGCTACAAAGCATTTGCTGCGTTTGTTCTGACAAGTTGTATATCACATCCCTCTCTGTGAGTACCAATGTTTAGATTGCCTTAAGAAGATAGACTAGAAAGCAACTATAATTATCACTTTTGCTCAGATATTACCAAAAAGTTACAAGTGCAGAAAGAGATGTATTTGCTAATTAACATCTTAATGAGATACACTTGTAGAAAGTTAATTAGGTCAGTCCCAAGGGTTGCAGTCATTATGATTTTAAAAAACCTTGACAAATCCCTTGTTGGTGTTTCTTGTAGTACAGGTTAGTGGATATTGTCGGGATCAATGTGATGCACTAATGATAGCACTGGATTAAGGAAGAAATTGGCAATTAGAAACATGAGGCAAGAAATCTGATGCCCCAATACATTAAAGTTTAATTAAACCAAATGTGGCTATTGGGAGAATTGTGATAAATGAGGCACAAATTGTTTTTTTTTTTTTTGGTGTCCTCTTATTTTTGACATTAACATTTGAAGACGTGTGAGATCAAGAGAAACTAGTTAGTCATGTTCATGATTGCACTAGTTTTTTTAAGTACATCATAATGTTCAATGTTGAAATTAGGGACAGTTCAATTGGCTTGGAAAACTAAACTGTAGTAAGGTTCACCCATCTCCACACAAACTGACTGGATCAAATTAGTGACCTCTCCCTGTGCTTTACTCCTAATTATGGCCATCATTCCCTTTTTCTCTCAAAGCCCTCAGAATAGATTGTAATTTCCTTCCTTTTCTTGAAACTCTTTCACTATGTCTACACTGGTGGGTTCTTGCACCAGAAATATGCAAATGAGGCTAAGCATGGAATATCGCTGTGCCTCATTTGCATATCTAATGACCCGCCATTTTTACAGAAGAGGCTCTTGCACCAGGAGGAGTGTCTACACCGCCCCTTCTTGTGCAAGAAAAACCCTCTTGCGCAATGCTGCTACGCTGATTATTTTCAGGAATAACGGCATTGCGCAAGAAGGTTTTTCTTGCACAAGAAGGGGCAGTGAAGACGCTCCTTCTGGCACAAGAGCCTCTTCCGCAAAAATGGTGGCTCATTAGATATGCAAATGAGGCTCAGTGATATTCCACGCTTAGCCTCATTTGCATATTTCTAGCGCAAGAACCCGCCAGAGTAGACATAGCCTTTGAGTGTATTTTATTAGGCCAGTATCATACAAAACTGTATCTCAGTATAAGAATATGATTTATAGTGGTTTCTCTTTACAGTCTAAGAGTATTGGTACAGGTTTTGCTCCAATTCACATTGATTTCACAGTATATTTCTATGGATTGTGCTGGAGTCACTTTTTATTTACTAGTCAGATTATTCTTTCGATCTAAAATATTCTCCATACATATTGCGCACTCTATGATAGGTATTGCATGCTTCTAATTAATCTAAAATAAGTAAGAGAATCAGTGGATATTTTTAACCAACTCACTCTTCATGAGTTAATATACTGCTAAAATCATTTCTCAGTGTTCCTCTTGTACTTTGTTGATCTTAATTTCTTGTTTAATATTGCATTAATTCTCCAATTTTGCTCTTATTCAATATGAAATAGTATGGAATAGAGGCAAGCTATATTATTAGGGTATATCTACACAGCAAAGTTATTTCGAAATAACAGCCATTATTTCAAAATAACGTTACCAGCATCTACACAGCCAAACTGCTATTTCGAATTTAAATCAAAATAGCAGAGGGCGTCTTTCAAAATTGGTAAATCTCATTCCATGAGGAATAGCACCAATTTCAAAACTGCTATTTCAAAATAATTGTTGTGTAGACATGCTTATTTCGAAATAGGGGGCCTCCAGCCCCTCCCAGGGTGCCCTGGTGGCCACTCTGGGCACAACCAAGAAAACTCCTTGCCCTCCCCTGCCCTCCCCGGAGCCCTTAAAGGGGCACACTCTGGCCACAGTGCCTATGCCAGCTCCAACCCTGCAAGTCCAGAGCCAGCAGTCACTGCACCTGACCCAGTGGCCCCAGCATGAGCCAGGCAGCCAGTGCCAGCCAGCCTTCCACCGCTCCCCAGGACCAGTCTGCTAGCTCCCAGGAGCCTACCAGGAGCTAGAAAAGGCGGGTGCCTGCCTAGTCCAGTACAGAGATCAGGGACCTAATCAGGCATCAGGTCTGGGGGGATGCCTCCAACGTCCATGATCTCCACACTAAATGGAGGAACAAAACCACCTACAGGTGGATAGCTGCCAGCCTGGCCACAAAGGCCACATGCAAACCCAGGAGCAGGTTCGCATGAAAATAAAGGAGCTATGGCAGGCATATGCCAGGGCCACAGGGGGCATCTCCCAATCAGGGTCAGACCCAGACCCCTGCCCCTATTTTGATGCCATGGACCACATCCTGGGGGCAGGAGAGTCCATGGCCCCCAGGTGTCATCAACCCTGTGGCATAGCTTGCTTTCTCCTGCTGCTCCAGCCCCTGCTGCCTCCCCAGCTACCGCTCCTCCTTCCACTCCTTCTCCCCCTCCTGCTTCCTCCTCCCCACCCCCCTAGGGATGCTGAGGCCCCTGCACCCACAGTTCTGGGAGACAGTTGGGCCAGCGAGACCCCCAACCCTGAGCTTCTTCTCCCCCTTTCTCCCCTTGCTCCCCCTGCCAGCTCCCTCCTCCCATGTTTCCCCCCCCCTCCCACCCACCCTCCTCCTCTCTCCCACCTTCTTTCCACAGTCTCACCTCAGTTTCATTCCCCCCCACCACTCCAGTTTTGTTCAATAAAGAGGCTTTTTTGTAATGAACACGTGTCTTTTATTGTACAGCAGGAAGGGGGGTTAGGAAGGGGTAAGTGGAAGGACGTGAGGGAGAAATAAGGCACAAGCCCCGAGTGGGGCACACCAGGGAGACTGTTACTGCCTGCAGAACGTGCTTCCAGGCTCGCAGCAACACATCCAGGAGAAGCACCAGAGTGCCCAGGGGCAGCTCTGGCTCCATGCTGCAGAGTGCTGTGGTGTCCTGAGTGAGGGCAACCAGAGCACGCAGAGAAAAAAATGCTTTGCTGTCCCTCAGCGAGGTAGGCAAGCTAGCAGGGAAACCTTAGAACTGGCTGTTCA
Organism: Pelodiscus sinensis; assembly: GCF_052426305.1. Lineage (NCBI taxonomy): Eukaryota > Metazoa > Chordata > Testudines > Trionychidae > Pelodiscus > Pelodiscus sinensis. The sequence goes on from NC_143055.1 coordinate 47,712,882, forward strand.
GGGGGTCCCTTTAAGCACAGGTCTCAGATAGCCTCAGGCAGCAGCCACACAATGTAACTCCTGACCTGATGCCCTGCCAGAATTGGTTCCAGAAGGCCTTAAATGAGATTCAGTGTCCTATCAGTGTGGATGCGCTATTTCAAAATGCATTTTGTGTCTCAACACGTTATTTCAAAATAAGCTATTTTGAAATAATGCTGTAGTGTAAACATACCCTTAGAGAATAATCTGTCAAAAAAATCCTAAAAGATGGTTTCCAAACAAGTAGCACAGGATCAATCATAAATGGATTAGAACTAAGGTTTGCTCAGTCCTAACTAAACCCTAAAGCAATTATGTGATGAAGCTAGACTGCAAGGCCTTTTTTAAGTTGATGAGCATTAACCCTATGCTTTCATTTCAACAGAGCTACTCTATGTAAGTATGCATGTAGTGAGCTGAGGGAAGATTGCACAACCAAACAATGAATATCTAACAACTAACGGGGATCTTCCCCATTTCACACAATCCAAAATAGGTGAATCCAAGTTAGATTCCCAACAGAGGTGATGTTAAACCAGAACACCAGACACAAACTGCCACAGATGGCGGAAGTTGGATTTATTGCAAATATTATGTCAGTATGGGTACATCTGCATTGCACCCATAGCTCACAATAAGCTACGCTATTTGAGCTACACAATTGTGTAGCTTATTTCATAAGCATTTCAAAATAGCTTATTTCGTAATTTGGTGTGATCTACACAAAGCCAAATTTCGAAATAAACCACTATTCTGAAACATCCCTTAATCCTCAAGGAATGAGGTAAACCAGGATGTTGGAATAGCAAGCCCATTATTTTGAAAGTTATTTCAAAATAACAGGAATCAAGACGTGGAATACACTATTTGAGGATACCAGAAGTATCGCAAAATAGTGCCGCAGTGTAAACATACCCTACAAGTTTACAAATCCTTTTTAATTTCTGGTTTCCCATTGTGCCCTGTGCTACTCAGAGATGGAGGTGGGGAAACTAGGAGTCCAACTAAAATGTTTAAGGAACAGCTTGCTGTGAGGCCCAGAAAACTAAAGGTTCCAGAGGGCAAATTTCTTGATACTCCCAAGAAAGCCAGTCCAATTAACTTTCACCCCAAATCTGAAGCTGTATATATGTCTGCTTTATTAATCAAAGATGCCAATGTGAATAACCTGCCTTTTTCCTTCAAAATAATCTCTTGTTTTATAGTAGGGCCCAGAGAATGGAGATGAACGCTATTAGATATAATTGATTAGAAAGTGTATGAACTACATCCACAAAATTTAGAGAAACTATAAAGGCTTTTATTCTTTTCTTTCTAATGATTGTTGCACTGTAGAAATGAATTGAATTGTGTGGCCCAAAGAAATTGAATATTGAAAGATGTAAGCTTTTAACCAGTGCAGAACTTTTATATATCAAAGAAATTACTTCAAAAGGAGGAAATTCCAGTTAATAGTAGGCGTTAATAGCAATCAGTTCTTGAAGGGATCAAAGAAATGTTATACACCATCCCATCTACTGGATATCAAGAGAAGCAGGTGAGAAATGGGGAGAGCACAAACTGAGAGCCTATTTGGCAAACATCCAATAGAAATAACAGGACCAACCTCCTCCAACAAACCTCAGAACAGAGTATATAACCTGAAGTCACAACGGTGGGCCTCAAGTTTGCTGAACCCACAAAAAGAAGCTACAGAACAAAAAAGCTGCTGGACACTTGGCTAATCTAATGGACAGAGTCTCCTCTCTCAGGGCTACCAAGTAATTTAGGAGATGGCCAGTTTATGTGCTGACAAATGGATGAGTTGAAAACAAAGACTGTAGTAAACTTTGGACACATTAATACAGTAACAATAGAATTGCCCCTGAAGAATGCCCAGTTAGATTCAGCATAGTTTCTAGAATTCTGTAGGGGTAGCAACCTGACCCAAGACCACCTACTATGGATAGATAGACTCACTGACAGTGTGTTCACATTCCCACATCACAGAATGACAGATCTGAACCAAAAGTTGTTCCTGAAAAATATATCAGTGATGGCAGAAGTACCTCTTGAAGTCATTGAATTGGGGTATTTCATATGTGAAAAACATCCACCTGTATATTTGAAAGATTACAGAGTGTAATAGTAGCTGTCCATGTATTTGTTTGCTAGTTTATTATTTGCCATTTGCAATGCATTGCTCATTATTACTGAAGGTTTTGTAAATTGTGTAGTAAATACTTAAAACGTGAGGAAATGCTATAATGTATATAATAGACCAGCCACTAGGGGGAGTGGATAGATTGTTAAACAAGGAAATGTGTGGGTGTCTAGGCAACTGCAGAAAAGTGGGAGGCTGCCAAATCAATGCAGTTGGGTGAATAAAGACCGTTAATACCTCAAAAAGATGCCATTGTGTAATTCACAAGCCTACTGTAATGCTAAATGTTGTTTTCGTTTTAAAGTCCAGTTAAATTAGCTAAACTGGATCTCAAACCATTTTAAACAATTGTTTTTAATGTTTTAAACCAAACATTCGAAATAGCTGGTACCTAAGATTGCCTTAAAAGAAAACTGCATCCTTATTCCTTGAATGATTGTGTCATAATAAATCTTGGCATTTGTATCATTCTATGATATAATTAATGCTTGATCTTAATGTTGTTTACATCAGTTGCTTGCAACCCAGCACGATCAACTTAGTACTTGCCTGGAACCTTTGATATCCTAACAATCTATTAGTTCTTTGACTGTGTGTTTCTTTGTAACTTGCTACATTTGTTGATAGTTACTCTAAAGCAGAGCCAGCATGAGAATAATCTATCATTAAAATTAGTAAGATAATGCTCCTTGGACTCTAAATTAGAATGACCTAGGGTTGCCAATCCTCTAGGACAGTTGACCCTTTTATATTAATTACATTCAGTTATTGCTATAGCACTTAACAGATACGTTGGTAAATTCATAAAATTTACCCATTCATTTTTATAAGAGCAAACAATCTATACCACATCTACCCTCTGGATATAGCCAACACTTCTGAGTGTTCAGTCCTCAGCTCCTTGATTACATGCATCCATGCAGAAGCATAGTTTTGCCTCAAGGACCCTGATATGTTTGTGCTTTTATGCAAATGACCTGACCAGGGAAATGGAATGTGCAAGAACTGCAAGATTGGGTCCAAAGTGTATTTTCCCCAAAAGCTTTAGTTTGGATTACACAGATCAAACAGGAGGAATACTTTTAAATAAGTTCAGTGCTGCATAACAACTGTCAAGAAATGCTCATAGCAGGGGGAGTTTAGCAGATATTACATGACACTGGATTTTTATCTGCAATGTGAACCTGAGGCACAAAAATTACAGAAGGAATTGCCAAAACAGGGAAAACCAGGCTGCCACCAGTGAATGAAGAGATTGCAGGCTCCTTGGGGAGGTTTCTGACTCAGCGATAACCTTGCTTTACACTAGATTCAAAAGAGAATGCCTCCACGCAGGGAGAAGAGGTGAATGCTTTTCCTAGATATTGGGCATTAAATGAACAAGGAAGCCCTCTAACTAAATAATAGGAGTCTGGAAAGGAGTATGGATGACAGCATTAGATGCATGGTGATTTGTGTTGACATGTCTAGAGAACCTAGTTTCATAACGGCACAGATGGAGTGCCATGAGATCTGACAGCATTGTTCTGAGGTGCAAAAACAAAAGAAAATACCTGGCTCCTCCATGTTGTTCTTAAAAGGCCAGGAGAGCTTGTATTACCAATTGCATTATTTTTACTTAAACATAACAATAAGAGCCTGCTGTAAGTCCCAGAAAGCCACAGTCTCTTCTGTCCTATGCCATTCAGAACCCTGTCTTCTAAAATGAAGGAAGACATTGGCCTCATCAGGCTCACCCCACACTTCCCACAACAAGGGCAGCTACATCACATACATTCACACACACATTCCTGCCCTGCCAGGCTTACCCTAAGCCAAATTCCAAATTTCATGCTGGAATTGCTGTAAACTATGGGCCTCACCCCTTGTTTACAGGCAAGCCTCTCCTTTGTTACCGGCAGAACAGAAGAGGTCTCACGCCTGCAACCAAGAACTAGGATGACAACTTGGAAAAAAGTTATTGAGGAATATTTAGGCCTCAAGCCAAGAAAGTACTCAAGTTCTTGCTTATCTTTCAGTACATGAGTAGGTTCACTGACTCCACTTTAAAACTGCATGTAGAAAGCTGATCATGTTTTAGCATGAAGAACCCTGGTTTGGAAAAAAAAAAAAAAAAAAAAAAGTAGTGGTGGCTTAGAATAAGGGACCAAATTTAAGGAAAATATTCTGACAATGACTCAATTTGTCAGTGGAGTAATGTGCAAAAGGATCTCATGAGGTATCAGCATTGGAGATGTTAAGAGATGCCAGGCTTGAAAGTATTATTTTTTAACTAATTTTTACATGCAATAGAAATGTCTATTGTTAGGCCTTTTTTTCTGTTTTCATCCATTTGAGTTTTCACAGTTGGGCATAGGCAGGAATTTTAAGCATTTTTTTAATATGTATTTGTTTAAGTTTTCACAGTTGCAGTAAATTGGGCCAAAGGGGTCAAACAAATTATCTAATGACTGCAGATGTCGTGACTCAAAAAATGAAAAGTATTATAAACCATTCATACTCAAAAACAAAGTAAAAACCCTTTAATCAAACTGTAATAAAGTTCTCAGGCAGCATTTTTCTTAATTCATTCATGTATACATTTCAGTTATCAATGGAAACAGTTTTCTTCCATTGGTTTGTGTGTATACAAGGGGGAGGGGGGAATATCAACATTTACCAATAAAAATCTAACTCTTCCAAGCCTAGTGATAGACAAGATAATACACTGCAGGACTCAACTCTACAGCATATATGCCCAATTCCCATTGAAATGTGTAAGGGCTACAAGATTGTACACTAGTATGGATAGAAATTCTTGCCCTAATAAAGCAGATTAGGGTGCTGATTTAACAGAGCTATTTAGGCAGCTAGGGATAAATACAAGAGCACCTAAGAAGAATTAGGCTCAGCAATTTCATCCAAGTTTTCTGATATTTCCTTTTGAGAAACCACCACATTATATAGTTCACCTGTAAATGTATGCCCCTACCAGATATGTATGTTGATACAGGTGAGAAAAGAGCTAAGGTTTTACTTTATAGAGCAACTGTGAGGAATAAGGCTAGGTCTGTCTGTGAAAGTGATCTGCCATCTTTGTTTGGGCAGAGATTAAGGTATACTGAAGTATACCTTAATGAGCATCTTCTTATTTTTAAGGGTCACATGTGGGTAGCCCCTGTTAAGCGATTATAACTGTTTTGTGACAAAGATTTCTTTCTCTTTGTAAATTAAAGGTCCATTTATTATACCACAGTAACACCAGGTCAATAAGTATTAGGAGAGTTGGAGGAAGAGGATCAATCTTAAGGCTGGACTCTACTCAGCAAGAAACCAGAATTTCAGAGATCAGCTGAGTTTTTTTATATTTCTTCTATTTGCCAAATGTTGGGTAATTCATATCTTAAAGTGTTACAGGGGCATTTGACAAAGTACACCAGACCTTTGAAAAAGTACCAATATAAAATATGTTAAAAAATGTTGCACCTTTAATTCCTGGAAAAGGTTACTGTCTTTAACATGCTATCCCTTCTTCCTAACTGCCTACTGTTTATTGCTTGGAATTATCTGATATGATTAGAATTAGGCTCTGTAAGAACAATGCTGATAGAGCACATGCTGGCAAGAGTAGGTGGCATTGTCCTATCCGTGGGTTCATTATTTCCTACTAGTGCATTAGAAATACATTTGTTTCCATAGCAAAATCTAAAATTACTTTATTGCTGTACCTGTTTCTCTGAATTTCAATTATATAAGAATCTGAAGCATACACTATGGTAATGCAATGATCTTGCTAGGCCCTGCTTACAAAGATGGGTAATGACTTTTTCCTGTGTTAGGGTCAAGCCATTCTGAATTGTATTATTAACAAACATGTTCCTCTATCAACTCTAATACATCAGTGCAGAAAGTCCAGGGCTGTTGTTTTTAAATTAAGGGTCATGCTGTAAAAATGGTCTGCAGATGATCCATTTTTTCATTGTTAGATAAAAGTTTACAAATAATTTGTAATCCTGTACAGATTTTTCTAAACATGATATATAGTCATTTCCTCCTGCCACAGGTTCCTATATAGAGTATGAACAAATGGTATTTGATAAAAAAAAAAACCTGTCTATTTAAAAGTTTAACATCCACTACTCGGTTTGCAGCATTAGATTCTCCATTGCTCAGTGGCTTTACTGTCATTCATCTGTGCAAAGTGAATGCTAATGCTGAAGAGTGATTCACGGTGAGAGCATCATTTTGTAGTTAAATGTGGGATATAAGGCTTTCCTCCTTTGTGCCTCCTACTGACAGCTGCTCCAGTCCTGCTGTGGTCCACTTCTTGTGACTCAGCTTTCGCATAGTTTCACCACACACTCCCACCTTAAACCCCATATCTTCCAGGTGACCTAAGTAGTTAAGATTGCCACCTTATGTCAGGTCTTTGGCCTCTGCCGGTAGGCCCAGTGCTCCTTACAGCCTTTGTTGCAAAGTTTCTATTAGCCCTTACCCCTCGTAGCATAGGGCTTCCCATCACCTTCTTTCATGGCCCGTAGGGCAATCTAGGCTCCCTCTCATCTGTTTTCCAGTCTTGGGACTCTGCAGTGAGCAACCAAGGTCTTCTTCCATCACCTTGTTATTCCCTTTAACTTCTTCCTACCTTGGTCTAGCTCTAGGCCCTTTACCCCAGCTTCCTTCTAGTCTCTGCAGTATGCTTTGTAGCTCAGGTAGCCGTACTTTGCAGGAATTTTTCCCTACAGTTTATCTTCCTGCCCTTTTAGCAAGATTCATTGCAGGAAGTCACCCCACTCCTGTAGGGTTTCAGCATCTTTTGTAGTCTATTGTCTGCATTTCCCAAAACCTATTCTCCCCCCGCACTCCCCTTCCTTTTGGCCCTAATGCCCTTTTTTATACTAGCCATCCAGCTCCTGCTCAGCTGGTTCTGATTCTTAATTGAGCTGCACATGCCTAATATTGCCAGCAGGTATTTTAACAGAGCTCTCCATCTCTGATTAACCCTTTCAGCATCAGTGTAAGGAATACAACCCATCATAGCTGCACTTCTGTTTTGGGAGCATTTTACAGCCTTTGCACAGGTGTAAGTAGTTATGGCCCAGAACTATGGCATATAAATACCTAAATGCTACTGATTTCAATGTGAGCAAGATGTTTGGATAGCTTTTTGGAGCTGAGCCTATGTAGAATGCAAAGCAGTAGGGAGCAGGCCTATATATCACACAGCATGGCATTCTCTCTTTTCCAAAATATAAATCACATGTTTAAAGCTATGGATTTTGGGGCCAGCTGGGCATGGGTTGTTTTCTAGAATAGAAAATATTGGTCAGAGTAATTTTTGCTGTTACCACCCACTCTGCATTTATACCTACTTCTCTTCATAACACCTATTTCTTCTGTTTGTGTTTGATTAGAGATGTTCACACTCTATGGTCAAAGAGAGGAATATTATCTCAGGTAGGATAGTTAGTTGGGAGCTCATATAACATTAACCACCCTGACCTATTCATAAGTCTGTAACCGAGGCAGCAACAGAGGAGGAGACATTTCATTATCTCAGTTGACATCAGCAGAACATAACACCTGAAAATGTAAGGTTTTGACTTGGACACAGTAACAAGCCAACCAGAACTATGCATGTAATAAAAGTGGTGTATCACTTACAGAGACACTAAGAATAATGGGGACATAGTAAAGTCCCTTCCATCCACAGATCTTAAAACATCTTACGAACGCTAATGAATTAAGCCTCAACCCCCATGCAAGGCAAGAAAGCTAGTAATCCTGACATCCAAGGGATTACATTAGAATAACAGCCTGGGCTCAAATCTAATGTAGCTCCTGGTGCCCCCTCTCCCTTGGAAATCTTTAGTAAACAGGTGAGATCTAACCAACACCAAAGCAACTACCAAACTAGTAATACCAAGAGGCAGATCAAGATTTATAAACTATATCCGGCTCTCCAGTTAAAGCTATTATACTGTGGAGAAATAATGAAATGGTGATTAGAGCAGGGGCACTGTACCTGTGTCTCCCACCTCCCATATGAGTGCCCTAAGTACTGGTCTACAGAATTATTTTCTCTGCCCAAATGACTATTCAAGTCAGGGCTATCCCTAGGAATATGCAAAACACGATTGTGTATGGCATCTGAAAATGTGGTGCCCTAAATTTTCAGGTGCCTCAATGGAACCACGTGTGCTTGCATGCCTAAGGACAGCCCTGTGTGATCTCTGCTGCCGGGTTCCTCTCTGGCCTCTCCCATTGGCTGCATTCTCCTGACAGCAGTGGGGGCTTCTTCCAGACCCCCACACACTCCTCTCAGCCAGCCACTAACTGAGGGCTCCCTCCTCCCAGATTGGGAGCAGACAGGAGCCTTAGCCTCTGTGACTCAGCTGCAGTCCAAGGGAAGCCCCCAAGCCCTGGTAGAAGCCTCACTATGTGAGTGAGAGAGGGAAGTAATGTGGTGGGGGAAACATAAGCCCCCAACAGAAGTCACACAAGGGGGAAGGAAGCCCAAGGCCCTGGCAAAGGCATTGCAGGGGGGTTCCCAGAGTTGTTTGGGGAACCATAAATTGTAAGGAAGGCCTGGAATTAATTTCTCTCCTCTGTGGAGCAGTTATTTCAGAAATTTCAGCACAGTTTCAGGAAAGACAGCCTCAGATTGAGAGCTTGTACATACCATTTCAGCCCAAATGGTTGAAGTTTGGCAAATGTAAAGCCCTTTGCCCCCGCTCTCTTCCCTCCCCCACTCCTCTGTGCCACCACTGGTAGTGCAATGGGGCTAGAGCAGGGTTTCCCAACCTATGGGTTGGAACTCAAATATGAATCGCCATTACATTTCAAAAGGGTCGCCAAGTGTCTCCCCAGGTGTCTCTCCCTCCCCTCCTCCCCCTTTTTTGAATTGCCTTGGGTCACCAAGTCTTCCTGATTTGTCAGAATGGGTCCCCACGTGGAAAAGGTTGGGAACAGCTGGGCTAGAGGTATAGGGGGTAGTACCTATGCTGCTGAACATTACAAACAATTAAAGACTAAGTCCTGACAATAGATCTAAATAGTAAGGAGTGAGGGAAGATTAAGCAGAAATAGGTATTTTTATCCTTCTGCCAAATGATAGCAGATTTCAGGGATTTCCAGGTTGGCTTGCATTTGGACGAGAAATCAGTGTCATGGGGTTTCACTAATATATATACACACCAGCCCTTAAGTAGACAATTGCTTTATTCAGGGACCTCAGCCACAGATCAATCCACAGTTCTCAGTGATTAAGCTAGAGCTCAAACTGTCCTGCTGCTTGCAAAAGCTCCCACAAAAAGTGGCTGAAGCACAAAACTCATAACACTGAGACACTTACTTGAAGACTGAACACTGCTGACATGCTAAGAGAAACATGTTGAAAAACCATGCAACAATGCCATCAGGTGACACAAAGTACAGCTTGAACCTCAGTAATCCAGGACACCCTAGTCCTGCAACATCCGTCATCCAGCAGGACCACGGCTGTTCCAAAACCAGCAGATCCTGGTGGAGGGCTGGTGGCTGGGCTCCCTGCTGCTGGGCTGCCCAGCACACTGCAAATGGGCAGCCAGGCACAACCTAGTGGGACTACCCGGCAGGACTGCTCCGTGAAGTGGGACTGCTCCGTGAAGCCAGGAGCCCAGTGTACCACAGTGGAGCTGCCCCACAGGACCAGGAGCTCAGTGCTCTGCAGGGGTCTGCCCCGCGGGGGCCAGGAGCCCAGTGCACAGGGAGCTAGGATGGCCAGCAGAACAGGAAAGGAGGTGGGAGAACCAGCAGGGCAGTGAGGCTGGTGGCAAGGGAGAGCCGAGCAGGAGACTGGCAATTTGTCCAGGGATGGGGGGAGCCAGTAGCAGGGGAGCCACATATGACCTCCTCTGGTCTGGCAAAATCCCTCATCCGGGACCCGTCAGGTCCCCAGGATTTTGGACCATGGAAGTCCAACTTGTATTACAACCAGCTCATGGTAATTTTATCTCAGACTTCATTTTGGCAGGTAACAATGATTTGATCATCAAATTAAAGATTGATGGTTGCCTAGGTACAAATCATTACAAACCAATTTCATTTCCTCCTTGAACATGCAAATATCATTTAGTCCCGACCTGTAAATACATATGCACATGCACACACACTGGGTGCTTTTTAAAAGGTCAGTTTTAAAAGCTAAAAACAATTGTGAGCTAAGTTGAATGAGGGGCACTATTTAAACATAAAAGATGAAGGATAATTTGGAAATGTTTAAGGATTTTTTTTAACCATGTAAAAACACCACAGTTGGGCAGTCACACAAAAAAGGCTTCTTGGTTTACAAAAACATCACCATTAAGAGGAAAAGTGAAGTCAAAAAGGAAGAAAAAAATGGGGAAGCAAATAGAAATAAGTGTAAGACAGCAATTACTATATATAAACAACTAATAAGCGAAACTGAATGAAAAAAAAAATCTGTGGACAGCATGGTTAAGCACAATACCAAAGATTTCTTTAAACACAATCAGGAAAAAATTAAATCCTAGGAATGGTACATATCTAATGCTCAGGCTGGTAAAATTATCAATCATGATACAGAGAAGACAGAAGTATTCAATAAATATTTATTCTATGTGTCTTACAGGGATAATGAAATTACATCACTAACTGGAGAGGAAATCAAACAGCAACTTTTAGAGATAATATTTTTAAATCTGCAAATATGTAAAATTTGCATGCAAGAGAATTAAAAGAACTGGACAAGAAAAAAATAAACACTAATGGTTCAGTATGCTAACAAATCTTGGAATGCTTAGGAATTTTCAAAGGACTGGAAAAAGCTGATGATGTGCCAAAATTTAGGAAGTGTAAATGGGATGTCTCAAAACACTAACGGCCCATTAGCCTGACATTGATCCAAAGCAAAATCCTGGAAAGGCTGTCATAGGATGCTATCAATAAAGAATTAAAAGTTGGTAGCACAATGGATGCCAGTCAACATGATTTTGTGGAAAATAGGTCCTGCCAAACAAACTTTATACAGGTTTTTGTTTATGAGATCACACGTTTGGTTGAAATACAGTAATTCTGTTGACATCGGTAAAAAAAAAAATTTTTTTTAAACCTTAATGAAATTCTGATTTTAAAAATTAGCACTATTCCATGCAGTTAATATAGAATGGATTAAATCCTGGTTACCTTCTGTATCTCAGAAAATAACTGTAAACTGGGACATTATATCTAATTTCCATCTATGTGCAGATTTTTCCATCCATGTGCAAAATACATTGTTAATGTGCACCAAGGGATTTGCACCACCAATAGAAACACAAAGCCTCGCTGTGGACACTCTACTAAATCAGCTGGGTGGCATTTGATTTTCTCCTGAGCAGCTGCACAAGCACACAGTTTACAGGGAACACAGCTGCTCAATGATATTTTTTAACAGTGATCTGGTTGAAGATATAAACTCATTGCTGGTAAAATCTGGAGTTGTCACAAGAATTGGTTAAGTGATAAATAATGATGGGAACAAATCTGACAGAACTAGATCTAAAGAAGCCAGAGTTAAGGTTCCATGGGAGAACCTTCAATGTGTTTTTTACTTGTTTTCAGAAGTTCGAGTTTTATTCAACTCATTTTTCTGCAAGAGGCTCCATATACAATGCACAAGAAAAACAGATGCCCAGAATGGCATCCACAAAAGCCAGCACTATAGGCAAGGAACTGTCTAAGCTAACCCGTGGGAGATACTAAGCACAGGGCTGTGTCCTAAGACCAGCCCCTCTCATGGAGTTTAGCACCTGTGTCTCAATTGTAGCGAACACTTATTGCTGTTTGGGATCCACAGCTGGGAACTCCTCCCTTGGAATCAGGCAGCTTAGGTATCAAAGGTATTTCTTCTGAGAAAAATACAGGCACATAACCCCAAACAAAAACTGGGAGGGAAGGAAAAGATGGCTTCTGTTTTATAACTTTAGTCAAGTGACTAGGATACTCACCCAGGATATAGGAACACAAGTTCAATTCAGCCTCTGCCTGATGAGGAGAAGGGATGTGAACAAGGGTGTCCTACCTCTCAGGAAATCCTATAACCAATTATGGAGTCACACTCACTCGGTCTCTGGCCCAATTAATATTTAATTATCACAAAATGGAAGTGTTTCAATGAGAGGCCTCCCACATCCAGCCCTTAGGTCACTCTCCTGAGAGGTGGGAACCTTGTTCCAATACCTTCACCTCATCTGGCAAAGGGGAAATTGAAACAGGATCTCCCACAGCACACATGATTATCTTAATCATGATCTAAAAGTTATAAGGGGGGTTGTCTGCAACCAAGCTGGGGGTTTGCCAATTGCTGAGACACCTAAATCTGGGCTTTAGGTACCTCAGTTGCTTTGTGGATCTGGGCCTAGTTATTTCAGTTCACTACTGCAACACTGGGTTCTCTGACATAGCACCTAATCAGTAGTCACCTCAAGGGTCCAGTGGAGCTTTTTTGACATTACTAGGACTATCCCTGGTCTACTAGAGAAAACGCTGTACCCCATACTAACATGTTAGGCTCAGAATCTCAAAGGCATTTAAGTGTTGTTCTGCTTAGCATTAAAACACCGAGGCTACGTCTACACTGCAGGCTTCTTGTGCAAGAACTGTTTTGCTCAAGAGTTCTTGTGCAAAGGGTCTTGCACAAGAGTGCGTCCACACTGCCAAGTGCTTTGCACAAGAGAGGTGCTTTTACGCAAGAGTGTCCATGGCAGTGTGGATGCTCTCTTGCACAAAAAAGCTCTGATGGACATTTTAGCCATAGGGGTTTCTTGCGCAAGAAACCCCTGTTGCCCATCCACACTGCTTTCTTTTGCAAGAGCTCTTGCACAAGAGGGCTTATTCCTCGTGGGTAGGGGAATAACTCTTGCACAAGAAGCCCTCTGTTATGACACTTTACTGTAAATTTACTTTCGCAAGAACACACGTGCAGTGTAGATGCACCACACATTTTTGCACAAGAATGGCTGTTCTTGTACAAGAAGCCTGCAGTGTAGACGTAACCCATGCCTAAAGCACCCTGACACTTAATGGACTCCTCAGCTCTGAGCTACAATGCATGGAGAGAATGAGGCACCTAAAAAAGGGCTCCTTAGGAGATAGCAACCTGGGTGGGGAGCCACCTAAACTAGCAAGGAATGACGTGGGAAGGGGTTGGGATTAGGCGTTTAAGCAGCAAACATAGTGCACCTGGATGACAGGCCTTAGAGAAGCACCTTGGGATTCGTATTCCTAAATTCTCTCCTGGAGTTAGGCACTTAAGCCAAATCAGCCACTGAGGTAACCCAGACCTTACCAGTTGAAACAGTCTTCTCTATCTTCTATTCATGCTCACTGACTCTCCCGTCCCCACCCTGTTTCCCTGTGCCACCAGTTATCGTTTAGGGTGATGCTGTAATGCTCTTAACCTATCCATAGCCTCCATCCAGCCCTCCTGCTCTGGGGTCTAATTGGTATCTTACCTTAAGTATGCTCAGACCATGTCTTCGGCAGGATCAGACCTAATTTGAGAATCTCTTTGAGGCCTCTCACGTTTTGGCCTGAGCAAGTGCTGTGGGATGTTCAGCATTTGTGGGACAGCATCAGGGCTTAATGTTTTGAATGCTGACCAGCAGAAACATAGGCACCTAGGGGATGTAGGTGCCTACGGAAATTAGGTAGCAGTGGAGCAGTAGCAGCTTTCAAAATGTCAGCGGTGGTCTTGGGAACTGAAACTCTTTGAGGATCTGGGCCTCTAATATAGAGCAATTAGCACAGTCTCCATCCATCTTTAGCTATTTATCTCTTTCCTATCTTCATAGCACACACTGTGTTATTACACACCCTATGCTGTCATAATGGCAAAAAGTACTACTAGTGAAAACAGTGTGAACACACAGGACATCGTTTTTCAAATGAATCCTGCAAGAAGCTTCAGTGTCATGTTCATCTGATTCCCTTGTCTTAAGAACATCTTTCCCGTGCTTTTAAATTTTTTGAAGCACAGCATAGAGATAAAATAGGCTTGACAACATCTCAACAGCATATTTGGCTATTTTCAATTTATTCCACAATTTACTTCATTCTTCAAAGCCTTTGACATAAGTTCTTATCAGAAAGATTAGTCTGCACCATCTACTCTCTTCACAAGATAAAAGCTTAGCTGCCTGTATCTTCCTGTTTGAAAACCAAAGACTATTCCCACACAATAGGCCTTCATAAGGGGCAGGCTCATCAGTGCATAAAATGATAGGCTACGTCTACACTGGCATGATTTTGTGCAAATACTTTTAACGCAAGAGTTTTTGCGTTAAAGTATTTGCACAAGAGACCATCTACACTGGCATGTGTCTTTGCACAAGAGATGTGCTTTTGTGCAAAAGCATCTGTACCAGTGTAGACACTCTTGCGCAAAAAAGCTCCGATGGCCATTTTAGCCATCGAGCTTTCTTGCACAAGAAATTAACGTTGCCTTTCTACACTGGCCTCTTGCACAAGAACAGTGGCGCAAGAGGGCTTAACCGTGAGCAGGAGCATCAGAGTATTTGTGCAAGAAGCACTGATTTCCTACATTAGAACATCAGTGTCCTTGCGCAAGTACTTGCAGCCAGTGTAGACAGGTGGCAAGATTTTGTGCAAAAGTGACTGCTTTTGTGCAAAATCTTGCCAATGTAGACACAGCCAAAATGTTTGCAGATCTGAATTCAAATGATGGGCAGCAGATGAAGTGGAGCCTCCTTTGGGGGAGGCTAGCCCTAGTTCCACCCCTTCCAGCACCATACTCTTGGCTGGAGCTCTGAGATCCAATCCTTCCCTGCAGCCAGCTGGTGTAGTGTGAGAAACTGCTATCTGTAGGAATTTGCAACACCAGATAGCAGTTTTTTTTACAGTATCTTACCTATTAGAAATTGCCACAGGTAGCAAATTCATAGAGGAAGCAGTCTCTCTCACACCCTTTTCTATCCTTTACTTGGAAGAGCCCTGAAACACCTCCCAGTCTGAGGAGCCACAGGCTGGCTGGTGCCCCAAGAAATCTTGGGTCAGCTGCAGCTGAAAAGAAGAACAGAAAAAGAAAAGAAACTGTGTGAAGAAATAAGCCAGCAACATTACATATTCTGGTTAATGTAGTGAATGCTACTGATTTATTTAAAGGAAGCCATTATCTCTTCTCCTGCTTCCCATAATGTGCTATGTTAGGGGAAATTATTGGAGAATAAAGAGAAAATAACTCCATACCAAGTGAGCTAAGTGGTCCAAAAGAACTTTCAGTTAATTCCATCTTTCCCTCCCCTCCCACACTTGGTGATAACAGAACTTGGACCTCTTGGTTAGAAGAGTGAGATGGGGGAGCTCCAGACATGCCTGCATGCAAGGACACAGGCATGAGGTGGACATTTGCCACTATAGATTTATGTGGGAATGCCAAAGCTTTCCTCACTGCTAGGAAACAAAAGCAGAGATGTAGAAGACATAGCAGCAAAAGCCCATATCCTAC
The DNA here is from genome assembly GCF_052426305.1 of Pelodiscus sinensis. Taxonomy (NCBI): domain Eukaryota; kingdom Metazoa; phylum Chordata; order Testudines; family Trionychidae; genus Pelodiscus; species Pelodiscus sinensis. The sequence goes on from NC_143055.1 coordinate 47,728,532, forward strand.
AAAATGAAGACATTTGCTAGAATTGGCCATGAGATATAAAAGATGAAGGACATTATCTTCTCTCGACTACACTCATAATTACTGGGATAGGAGACAAACACCTAAAATATCAATCATTTGTTTAATTCTTTTTAAAGCTATGAATAAATTATTCAACCACCCGGTTGAATCTACTTGGTATTGCTCAAGTCAGGGACTGTGGGCATGAGGGTGCAGGCATCAGGGCAGGCACTTGGAGATGTAGGGTACGGGCCTAGAGGAGTGGGGGGGTGCAGGAGTTAGGGCACGTGTTGGAGGCTCAGGACAGGACTGGGGGTGCAGGATTTAGGGCAGGGAGCTGGGAGATGTGGGGGGGAGGACTCAGGGTAGGGGAGGTGCAGACTAGGAGGCTAGGAGGTTGGGAGCAGTTTACCTGGGCTGCCCATGGCAGTGAGGGTGGCACTGGTCAGATGGCAGCTTGTCCAGGGTGGGTGCTGGGACTGTGCTCTGGTGGCTCCTCCTGTGTTGCCCAGAACCCCTAAATCCACCCACCTGGCAGTTCCTCAAAAGGGGGACCAGAGCTGGGCTGCCCAGCCACCCCTGTTTCTTCACAGGTTTGGGGGTAGGCCTGGGTCCTCCAGCTCCCCCCAGTAACTTTTCACTGTGGGACTGGGGCTGAACTTCTAGATCCTTTCCCCAATCCGTGGCTCCTCTGGGAGGGGATGTGGCTGGGCTTCCTGCAGGCAGGGCTGAGCTACCTGGCTTCCTTGGCAGGTTCCCGCAGTGTGACGGGGGACTGGAGCTGTGCTACCCAGCCTCTCTGGCTGGCCGATAGCTCTTCAAGGGGGGCTGTGGCTGAGAACTAGTGGGAAGGGATTTGGGCTAGTGGAGCTACTTTCCTTGGCCAATGGCTGGCAATATAGAGACTCATCCTCAGCTGGCCACTCTGGGTATGTCTACACTACCCCGCTAGTTCGAACTAGCAGGGTAATGTAGGCATACCGCAATTGCAAATGAAGCCTGGGATTTGAATTTCCCGGGCTTCATTTGCATAAGCGGGGCGCCGCCATTTTTAAATCCCCGCTGGTTTGAACCCCGTGCCACGCGGTTACACGCGGCACGAACTAGATAGTTCGAACTAGGCTTCCTAGTTCGAACTACCGTTACTCCTCGTGGAATGAGGAGTAACGGTAGTTCGAACTAGGAAGCCTAGTTCGAACTACCTAGTTCGTGCCGCGTGTAGCCGCGCGGCACAGGGTTCGAACCAGCGGGGATTTAAAAATGGCGGCGCCCCGCTTATGCAAATGAAGCCCGGGAAATTCAAATCCCGGGCTTCATTTGCAATTGCGGTATGCCTACATTACCCTCCTATTTCGAAATAGGAGGGTAGTGTAGACATACCCTCTCTTTCTGGTGTGGCTGCCCACACTCTGCAGTATAATGGCTACCCATACTCACTGCCCCCAGAGCATTGCAGAGCATAACTTTCTCTCCTATCAGACCCTTCTGTTTCCATGTTATGGAAAACAATCAAATTCCAGGCACATCCCATTGTCCTGGCACAATCAAAAAAACCTTGTTTTAAGTTAGGATAAAGGAAAGCGGTATACCAAATTTGTTGGTCCGATCTCTTACTGTTTAGGAATTCTTGAACAAACAGTCTCACAGATGGACCGACAGACTGACATATGCACAAACTTTGAAGTCCAAAGCCCTGTATAGAAAGTCACCCAAAACACAGATGCACTGTGCCAAAATAATTTGTTCTGTGTTTGTACAGCACCTAGCACAATGGGGTTTGGAGCCATGAAGGAGTTCCTAGGCACTACCATAATACACATAAATCATAATCACAATTAAAATTATGTATGAAATTCAACCCGGAAGGGAGGGACCATGTCAAGCAATTCACACTGTGATGTCTGGCTGAACAGGAAAGTTGCTGTCAGAACAGCAATATAACCTCCTCAACTACCGGGAAAATAATTTTCCCAGTCCAGCAGCAGGCTAAATAAAAGCAAGTAAAATGATGTTGAGATCCCTGAGTTACAGGATGGACTTTCCTAAAGACTGGTTCTCAGCAAATGCCGATTCAGCTTCATGTACTGAAGCTATGTCTTCATGGCTGGTAAGGCAATTAATCAGCAGAATTGAAAATAAGATTAACCAAACTAAATTAGACAGTCACATTTAACTTCCATTCACTAGCAATAAATGCCAGATAAATTAAAATTTGTTCACATTCTAGAAGATAAAGTAATGTCCTTAGTGGACATATTTGAATACTTATCCCCACAGATGGAAATTAGAGTATTTATGGAATGTTAGTGCTTAGACCATTTGAAAAGAAAAGTGCTTATTAATTTTTGACACTTTAGCATTTCAGCTTTGTATAGATCTGCATGCAGCCAACAAATGCTCTACACACACAAAAAAAAATCACTAAATGCTGAACAGCTTTATGTGCTAGAAAGACTCAAACAAACAGAAATGGAGAAATTTTGCATATCTGACTCATACCTGAATTAAAAAACAATTATTTTTCCAGTGAGTTTTGCAGGGATTAAAAAAAGTGAGGGACAGTCAAATGAGTCAGAATCAATTTGTTTTTCTCTGTTGTAAACATACAGTAAATGATCGGATCCGAAGATAAGTAACTGAGTTACAAAGCTATAAGTAAATCAAAGCACAATAGTGGTACAGTATAAACACAAACAATAATGAAGAGTTGTGTAGGACACTGCAGTAGTCCTGCCATAAATTGCTTTAGCCTCATAAAACTTGGTGGCTTGCAGGAGGCATAAGGGATCTGTCGAAAAAGGCTTTCTTTCTTGACAGATCCCCCTCTAGACAGCCGCTTTTTGCTGACAAAGTGGTGAGTTGGCAAAACGTGGCAGTCATTTTTATGCAAATTAGGCACAGGATATTTAAATCCCTACCTCATTTGCAATGTTGACCTGCCTAATCTGCATCCCTCTGCTGACAGAGGGATGCAGTCTAGACATACCCTGAGTTTCACTGCATACTGAAGCATTTCAAACCCAGAATGCGATACAAGCTTAGGTAAACAATAGCAGTGGGCCAAAGGAGCACTTTTCACTTCTGCTGCTGCAGGCAGTGGAATTAAGTTCTCCACTTCCCACCAGCCAACAATACGCTTAGGTATCCAAGCTCCAGTTAGTTGGAATCTGAGATCTGTGCTTAAGGGTGAATGTTACTATAAATGAAGCATGTTCCTAATCTCAAGATACCTTTGTGGAACATAAATCTTGACAGGTTTCAAATTTGCATCCAAACCCCAGGCCATGTTTCACTGATTGATACATCCTTAGTTATAATTTTTCTTTCTTTCCCAAGTACATGAATTCTCTGTGAATTGGTGATTTGATCATAGTCTAAGTTCCTACATGGCAAACAGAATTTGATAATAAAATATCAAGGATGGGGAGGAGTTATTTAAGTGCCAATATTGGCCCAAGAACAAATGGATATAAAACTGGGCATCAGTAAGTTCAGGCTTGAAATTAAGCAAAGGTTTCTAGTCACTAGGGGACTGAAGTGTTGGAACAGCCTCAAGTGTTGGAGCCACGCGGGGGGAGGAGAACACCTAACTGGCTTCAAGACTGAGCTTGTTCAGTTTTAGACTGCCCACAATGGCATGGAGCCAATCTCCAACTGCTAGTATCAAATACCTCCAACATCTGGTGACAGGTGAGGCTACGATTTTGTCACTGAAGTCAGTCACAGAAAGTATGACTTCCAAAGATCTCCATGATTTCAGCCCTGGTGGGTGGGAGCTGCTTGGTCCTGGCCCACTCCCACAGCAGCAGGGAGATGTGAGGTACCCCCACTGCCTGAGACAGTGGTCCCAAAAGCTCCAAGTCACTATGGACAGTGGAGGTACCCCACAACTCACCAGCATTGGTGCCCGGACAGGGGGATGCCCACAGCTCTCTGGCCACAATGGTTGCTGAGGGTTCCAGAGCTCCCCAGCCACCTCACAGCTCCCCAGAAAATTCCCATTTAATAAGTCAGGGCAGGTCACGGCTTCTATTTTTCTTTATTGCTTGCCAGTGACCTTTCCTAAAAATATCCATGGAAAAATCTTAGCCTTCATGAGAGCACACTAAATGGCAAGAGCTGAAAACCCAGAATGAAATGCAAGCTTAGGTAAACAATAGCAGTGGGCCAAACACTATGGAGAATTCTTCCCCAGAATCTAGCCATTAAGCCTTTTCCACATATTCAGGATCTAACTGATTGCCATAACTGGAAGGAATTTTTCCCCCCGTCAGACACTGGGGATTTTGCCTTCCTCTGCAGCATGGGGCATGGGTCACTGCAGGTATAAACTACTGTCACTGATGGAGTCTCTGTAACTTAAAGTCTTTAAATCTTGATTTGAGGACCTCAGTAACTCAGCCAGAGATTATGGGTCCTTTAGAGGAGTGGGTGTGTGAGGTTCTCTGGCCTGCAATATGCAGGAGATCAGATTAGGTGATCACAAGATCTCTTCTGGCCCTAAAGTCCATGAATCTATAATAGAATAGAGTCAAACTATGAGACAAATATAGAACAACCCTGAAGGCTTGAAACTGAAGCTAGGCAAATTCAGACTAGAAATAACACCTTTAAAAAACAAAAGAGTGATGCTAATTGTCAGAACAATTTAGCAAGAGTTGTGGTGGATTCTCTGTCACTTGCAATTTTTAAATCAAGATTGATTGGTTTACTAGAAGATAGGGTCTAGTTCAGCCCCAACTTTTGGACTTGAAGCTGGAATAATTTATAGCAGTCCTATGCCTGTGTAACACTGCTCAGATAATGACAATGGTCCCTTCATGTCTTTAAAAAAAAAGGGGGGGAGATAATTCGTAATTCTTTATCAGGATTGGTGAATACCATTGCCAATTTCTCATGATAGGACAAGTTTACATATTGAAAAAAATTAAAGCAAAGTACAATAATGCTCCAAGTTTAGCATTTCATATAAAAGCAACAGGCCATGACAGTCACTAAGGCCCAGATCTACAAAGGGATGTAAACCTCGTTTTACGAGGCAAAAGGGAACGGCCAAAAAAGGCTTTCTTTGTCACCCGATCCCTGTCTTGACAGCCATTTTTTGCCAACAAACTGCTGACTTGGCAAAACGCAGCGGCCATTTTTATTCAAATGAAGCACTGGAGATTTAAATCCCCGCTTCATTTGCAATGTCGGTTATATCTAATTTACATCCCTCTGGCGACAGAGAGATGTAGTCTAGACATACCCTTTGACTCTGACTGTCACAACACCTAACTTTTAGGTACCTAGAAAATCACAGGAACAACAATAAGATCCACAAAGCCAGACTTAGGCATCTACGCTCCATATATAATGGATGGGAAGAGACAGGTGCCTTAGTATACAGACCAGTAAGCCAGCATAATAGGTGGGGACCTGCCTAAGATAGCCAATGGGAAAGGATTACTAAAGGGGTGCATTCTAACCCTCCTCCCTCTCATGGAGATAGCCATTTAAGTCTCCCCTTCTCTGCAGGGAGGTGCCTACCTCTGCTCATTATTCATGAACTGGGAAATATAGGTGTTCTGCCACCAGTGTTGAATATGGGAGTCTATGCAAAATAGAATGCATTTATAGACTACTTACTGATTAGGGCAGTCATCTAAAAAAGGTAGCAGATCCCTGTTTAAATCCCTTCTCATCAGGAGGAGACCCTACCCTCCATCCTCCTCTCCTTCTGTGAGAACCTGCCTGAAGGGCCAAATCTAGTAAGCAGCCTCTGAGCACGTTGACAGCATTGGGCCCACACACCACTTTGGCACCAAGCCACAGCATTCAAGAAATGAAAATGTAACTAGAAGTGGAAATTTGTCCTGGGAAAAAAGGGGCCTCACACCAGGATACCTAGAAGGAGGAAGCAGTGCATATTCCCAGAGACAAAAAACTTCGGTACTTAGAGGGTAAGCAGTTGTGTGGATCACAAGGGCACCTAAAAATGGGATTTAGGCAACTAAGTATTTACATGCATTACTCCCTACATTTCCTGAACAGCTTTTGCATTGGTGGTGATTAAAAGGCGTAAGACAGAAGGCTGAATGGGTTTTAACTGCTCAAACAGAGTGATGATCAATCTGAAATGAATTACTGGAGATGCATTGTAATTTATAATTCATGCATTCAAATGAAAAAAAATTGTATTTTAAGAAACAATTTTCAAGAAACAAAGTAGGAAGAACTTATAAAATTACAAATTATGGAGGAAGGCATAAAATATTATCTTAGACCATTTTGCCACATCATCCATAGTCTGAAGATAGATGAAAAGTGACATATGCTAGTTAAAGATATATTGTGTAGTACATGCAGATGGTTCTGATGAGTACTGGCAGAATAAGAGAACATTTTTGGTGGTGGAATAGCCAAGTATGTTTGATTTTAGACAAAATAATTAAATACATAAAAATAGAAATAACAGGGGTAGCACTACTATTGAGTATTGCAGTAAAACAGGACTCATTTATCTCTCTCTATATATAAAAAAAAGTTTTTTCTGCCAGGTGACAGAATGGCATCAGCAGTGTCAATAGGCTCTCTCAATGAAGCAAAAGGAGCCAGAGAAAGGGGGGTAGGAGAGCATAGTAAGCAGACTGCACAACCTTCTAGTTACTGATTATAGATAATGCTTCCATTGAGGTCAACAGTTCAATAGATGCAGGATTAATCCTTAAAATTGACAGATGAGTTAGGGAATATAGCACATTACAAATTCCTTGGAGTTTAACCACTTTAAGAGAAACTCCAATTTACCAATTCCTCTGCATACTGGATCCCATATTATGATCTGTTGTGGTCTAAAAGGAAGATAAACAAAGAATTTTGTAAAATGTATATAAGATTAATAACATTGAAAACTAACTTGAGGGATCTCCTTAAAAAACAACATATAGTCTAGCAGCACCTTAAAGACTAACAAAACATGTAAATGGTATCATGAGCTTTTGAGGGCACAACCCACTTCTTCAGATGAGTGGATCTAGTATTAGTTCTAGAGCGACACCATAATCAATGACCAGTTTTTTTGGGTTTTTTTTGGTAATGCCACATTTCTGTTTAAAGGCTCATTTACCCAGCTATCTTATTGAGATAAAAGGCCAAAATTTCAAAGAGACTTAAACTCAGCCTCTAACTTTTCACCTTCTCTCAGTTCCAGAAACAAGTGACTGCAAGTAACAGAGTCAGATAATGAAACATCTAAAATGTGGTCCTCTAAATATGGATTCTTTCATTCTGTGAAGGAGCTGGGGAAAGGAAAAATAACAGTTTTTTGTCCAATTGTAAATTATAATAAAGAGCGCATAATAGTGTTTACTAAAAGAGGCAATATTCTTCCTCCATGTACCCATCCTGTCTCCTCCAGCTCAGTTGCAGGACTCAGCAGCACTTGAGAACCAATTGTGTTCCTTATACAATTTTAATTGGGAAGTTAAGTCAAGCCCAGTTGAAACTGTTGAAATTACATCTCATGTGAAAGGTCAACTGAAAAGTGTCTTCTTCTGGAGGGGGAACAATCCAGGAAGCAAAATACAGTTGATGGATCTCTGATGAGATGGATGTTCCTCTTCCAAAGCTCATAGCAGAGCAGAATCCTAGCCATCTATAAGAAATGCTGCATGTCCCTCAAGCTCAGCAGTTGCTATGCTTTCAGTACTCCAGAGAGGGTCTCCTGGCTTTATTTTTTTTTAATGTGGTAATTTCCCTTTGAAGAGGGCAACTGAACTTCAAGGAGAAACACTGCATCTATCAACTACCTGGCCCCTGGCCTATCTGTGTTTTTCAGGTGACCAGGCTGTTCCTAAATTGAGTGTTTCATTCATGCAGCCCCTGATTCCGCTTTGAAATATACATTTAAACTTGAAAATGAATCAGCAGTTGCACAGCATGATGAATTGGGAGAAAAACCACCTGCCTCCAAGAAGCAAAAAAAAGATTCCATTTTAAACATGAATCAGTACAATTTGGAATAGTTTGAGTGTTCCTGGACCTCTCAAATTCTTTGATGGCTTTCAAGCAATGGAAAGCTAACTAGAAGTGAAACCTCTTTTGGTTATATCTTAAATCCCTGGGGAAGGACTATCTTTTCAAAGTCACATCAGAGATATAAGCACAACCCCCCTAAACTAGCCTGGCACAAGAGTCATATTTCCTGTATTCATTTGCTTCCTCACTCCTCCCCATACACACATAATTTCTTCAAAGTGGACAGCAAACCTATCATTTTCAAATTCAGACACATGATACTTATCTCAAACCTCATTTTTGGCTGCTGTGACTTCAAACCTTTGAATGGTGACCTGCTGATGTGGATTAAAGCAGCACTTCTGTAATAACTGTATCATTCACAACGCTGTGACAATTAGAGTCTTTTGAAATCCAGAGTAAATTAATATTTTGCTTAAGAATGCATTGATGACAGTTTTGCATGAAGCATTAGCTAAACAAAGGACTGACTTTTGTCCATTGTGAGCATAGCTACATTCCATTCTCCTTTTTCTAAACATAAGCGGGTGAAGGGGGAAGACAGCACTGGGAGAAGTAGCAGTTGTCCTTTTGAGCCTCGTAAGTCTAAAATCTCAGGTGTAGGGTCCTTTCAAGCTAATTGCACCTGACAACTAACATGCCTATCTATGGCAACACGGAGGCTCTTTGGGAGTACCCATGCATCATATTGTATTCTAGTTCATCTACATGAGCCTCGCATTACCTGGATTCCTTCCTGACTCAGAGGCAGAACTAATCCATTGAAAACAATTTCATTTGTAGTTTGCAACAGTGTGCATATATTATTTGCTCATCACACTCACACCAAATAAAAGGACCACAATTAAGCTACACCTGTTTACACTAGCTGAGCATCTGGTCTTAACAGTGAACACGCTCAGTCTTAATTGAAAAATGTCTGACTAGATCCTTATCAGTTTCCTTCAACTCCTCATGAGCCAGCAAATCCTGGTAAACTCATTTGATTAACAACATTAATTCTACTCTCCCTATCAAAGCCACAAAGATTATGGCCCAGATTCTCAACTGCTTTGCATTTTGTTCATTCAGTCGCATCTTTACACACTGAATTCAATGCAGGCATGAAAAATAAGAATGGGAGCATTTTATGCCCATTTTGCACATGTATAAATAAAGTTCAAGACATTGGCAAATCAAGTCCCAGTTTATAGAATGGCCAGATGACCACCCTTTTTGCTAATATGCATGGTCATATATGAATGTACATGTTTGTGTAGCACAAGTAAATTGAGGTGAATGAATACACTCTTCCCTAAACACTAGTGAGAACAAAAATGTGAACAGAGAGGAGGGGAAAAAAAGAGGGTGTGATTTTTGCTGAATCAAAATGCAATTGTGAACTTGTGAAATGTTTGAATACTAACTACATTTCACCAAACTGTAGCTAATGAAGAAACATCTGAAAGTAACAATTCCCCATCTTTGTCTCTAGGCTACAGGGTATCAAAGGCCAACTACCTAAACTCTTACCATTCTTGATCTGTTATAGAAATTCTTGGGTTAGTCACACTATAAAAGTAAGATTAGACCAGAACAAAAACAAGATATTGTGTTCTTTGACATTCATTTTTCAAAAAAGTCAAATTTTTATTTTATGTCCTGAATTGAAATACCTTGACATTATGACCAACTTTAACAATGTTTGGAAAATGCAAGTGTGTGCACACATGTACAGAAGGAATCCTCTCTGTCTTCAACCGTGCCATCCCTTCCACACAGTACCAATGATAGGAAATCTACTAGTTGTGTTTATTACAGGCCTTAGAGTGGCACCGTGGACCTCTGCTACATGGCTACATTTTTTTCTGTTCTGTCTTGAGTATTTTCATTTTAGCCTGTTATGAAAAATTAGATCATGCTACATTCCCTTATTTTGTTTTGAAGTGCTGCTGAAAATTCTCTTCCTACCCCACCCGCAATGACAGAAAGTAATTGATATGTCAGGAAGATAGATGCATTGGCCAACAGCAAGGAAAGCAGAAACTCCTCCATGGAGCCTAATAACAAATGCTGTAGGTCCAAAGGTTAGTGCTATGGTGCCTGATTTTCTAACCTATAAATGAATTCTGAAGTTACCCAATGACAGGGCTTTGTGACTTTCAAAGATTTCACTTCAAAGGCTCAGGACATTTGCAAACTTGTAATGTGTCAAGAAAAAACAGACGAGTAATTGCAAAATGCCAAATGCCAGAACTTAGAAAGCAAATCCAGACTCCTTCTGTTGCAAAGACGGACTGCGGTTTCAGCTGATCACATTTCTAGGAATATGTATTACATCATAAATCAGCTTTGCAGGTGAATCTAATGTGTTCCTTGTTTACAAATAACATTAGTAGAGTAGTAAATGGGAACAAAGGTAGCTTGAGTGAATGACAGTCTAAGAATGATTTTTTAAAATCCATTTCCTCCATCTGTTATTTATTACTGATATCAGCAATTCTGTCCCTACACACTGAAATGTAGCTAGACAAATTATTTATTATATCTGTTCACAAATTCTTTTCAAACTCATTGCTATTCTCTAAACATACTTAATTGTTCATAAATATTCTTTAAGTAGTTTCACTAAATTTATCATTTGGGTTATTGGTAAACTCCTTACTTCGACTACTTGATGGTCTTTATTTGGGATTACAAGTCTCAGAGGGGTAGCCGTGTTAATCTGTAACTTTAAAAATTAGTAGTCCTATGGCAATTTAGAGACTAACAATAGTATATATAAGCTATAAATATAGTATCATGAGCTTTCGTGGGCATAACACACTTCTTCAGATGAGCTTGAAGGAGAATTCAGTGCATCGGGGTGCACACAAAGATGCTAATATGGCATAAGAAGCACACAAGCATACATGGTATAAAGTGTGCTAACCCCTACTAAATAAATAACAAACAAATATGAATCCATGAATGTGGTGAACTTGATCTCTTTATCTGCAACTAGTTTTGCCTACATTCTCGTTATTATACTAAATGCATCTTTTTATTAACTAATTCAGATAGCTGATTCCATTGTGCCATAAGTCCTTCAGTGCAATATTTACCACACTTGCTATCTTGTGAATCTGTGAAATGAGAACGTGAGATAGACAGCATAAACCCCAACCCTGCAACTGATTCTGTGAGTGCCACTGACCTTAGGGGACATGCAAGAGGTCTACCTGTATGGTACAAATTGCAGGATCAGGGCCTCACAGGAAAGATTTAAATCTCTGCAGCATAATAGTAAAGTCAAAATCTCTCCCTTTCTTCTCTCTAGCATCTGTAACACACCATTTCTCTGCAGCTAATTACTGCTACACCAAGAAAAATATTGCTGTGACTCACTTATGAGAACACACAGGCTGCGTCTAGACTGGCATGATTTTGTGCAAAATCTTGCCGCCTGTATACACTGGCCGCGAGTATTTGCGCAAGAACACTGACTTTGTACTGTACAAAATCAGTGGTTCTTGCACAAATACTCCAATGCTCCCACTCAGGGATAAGCCCTCTTACGCAAGTATTCTTGCACAAAAGGGCCAGTGTAGACAGCCACGTTAAATTTCTTGTGCAAGAAAGCCCGATGGTTAACATGGCCATCGGAGCATTCTTGCGCAAGAGAGCATCTACACTGGGCACGGATGCTTTTGCGCAAAAGCAAATCTTTTGCACAAAGGCACATGCCAGTATAGAGGCTCTCTTGCACTTTTCTGTGAAAAGTATTTGCGCAAAATCTTGCCAGTCTAGACGCAGCCACAGGGTTTTCATAATTGGTTCAAAAATTTATTTTTAATATTTAATGTTTTAACATTAAGAGAAATCTGGCCCAGGAAATCATAGCAACACTTTCTGATTCACTGGCAGCTCACGATTTTGATCACAGCCCTAGTAGGTTCTCTCTAATCTCTCTTCAGATACTTTGAAAGTGCATGTGATTAGGAACAAAAGGACTTGAATTTAATGTAACTAGATATTTATTTTAATGCAGTGGGCAGATTTGTTGACTGAGCTCTCTAAATTATGAAGACCACACACAACATGCTTAGTAGTGTGAGCAGATTGGCTGTACTATGCATCACTTCCCTGCCTTTTCTCTTAATTTAATTAGACTAGCTGTTGCAGACAGATTCCCTCCCCAAATACTGTAAATGCCAAAGCTAAATATGAATATTGGGATGCGAAGGATTCTGCAAAGCAAGCCTCTAGCAGTCTGGCACTTTAATAGAAGTGACCTGAACTAAGCTTTCAAAGCACAAGAAACTACAGGAGGGAGGTCCAGATCCTTTGTACCAAATTATTGCAAATCACGCTACTGTGCACATTTATAATTATTCTACTAAAACATCTGTAAGTACTCTTAACCACCACTTTGCTTCTAGAAAAATCATTCTTTATATGGACACAATGACTCATTGCCACGGTCTCATTGCTACTGATCTCATGAAGGATTTCCTTTCATGGATGGAATTCTATTTTTTCAACATCTATAACTTAGATAAAACATAGAAAATATCTTTCATTTAGTCATTCAATGACTCTTAAAGTAAAAGAATAAAAAAAGATTTAAAAAATTGTATTTGGACATAATTTCTACCTTAAAGACATGTTATGTGAAGAATGGCATTGTCATACTTACTGAATGCTATTAACCTAGCAGAAAATAAACTGAAATGTCTTAGCATAATAGTTCATGATGAAACCTGTACTAAGAGGCCAATTGACTACCAGGTAATTTTGAAGGATTACCTTCAAAGTTTTACAATCTTTGATCCTGGATTTTGCATACAGTAACCAGTGCTTAATTTTAAGGAAATGGGTATGCCTATTCATCAACTAGATACCTGTAGTGGTTCTTGCTAGCCAACTCAAGCATGCAGAGCAAAGGCCAAAGAGTTGTTTAGACTTCCAGGCTCCAGCTCAAATTAGAGTCAGCTAGTATGGGCTAGCCATCAATTTTTCTTTGTTGTGTAAACATTCCCAGTGATGACAATGAGATTACTTATCTGAGCAAAGGTGTGTGTTTGTAGGATCCAGGCCTTTGTGATACCAACATTGCTATAGACTTCTAAAGGGCAAGTTATTTCTAGCTCCCTGACCAGGACATCACTGATCTTTAAAGTAGTTATCAAATGGACATTCAGAACATGCACCCTTAGTCTCCTAGCCTGAAAAGAGTGTAGAATTGGGCCAAGTTAATACAAAACAGATACAATAAGGGTCTATTTGTACAACAGTATATTGTATGCACTCTGACAAAGCTTTATGTTCCTTTTTCATTTCTCAATGAGTTACATCAAGGGTTCAAACTTTTTCACTGAGTCAAAAATAAATAAAAAGTAAATAACTGATTTTACTGATTTTGATTTTAATGTAGGTTTCTAATAATATTATTTTGTTAAACCTGGGGAGATGTGGAATAAAAGAAGCTCTTATACATTGTATAGATAAACCTCTTAATAGACAACATAAAATCTAAGAATCGTACTATATGGAATTTGAGAAAATGAAAATAATATAGTTTGACACAGGGAAGTTAAGAGTTATAACAACAAGTCAGTGATCTTTGAGTTAGTGTGTCCTTTATTTCATTATCTTAAAACTGCAGCTTTGGATGCAGAACAAACAAACAATAAAATAGAAAACTTGCCTTTTTGAAAAGAAGCAAAAACCTTGTAACCTCAGAAATGTAGTACCTGTTTTACAGTTAAATCAAAATTGGTTCTCCCTCCTCTTCACAAAAAAAGTATTTAAAAAATGAAGGGATTTTGTTGTCATTTTGAATGTTTATATGTACGTGTCATTCTCCCTCCTTTCCCCTCCCCCCTCCCCCAATCTTTTACACTGGAGCTAGAATGTGGATAAAAAGTGTATTTGGGTGAGGTTCCTAACCCAAGTCACTTCTAAAAAAGGGACTTTGGAGCTTTTGACAATTTTACCTGAAATGTTTACTTTGGGTTACTATCTTTCACTTAGGCCAGTTCTACATTAGACCTAGAAGGTTGGCTTAACATACACAACTCCAGCTACATAGAATACATAGCTGGAATTGGCCTACCTTAAACCAAGCTTGGTGGCGTCACCACACAGCGGGAGGCCAGCAGGAGCAAGTGTTCCTGTTGGCTTCCCTTACTCCTCAACTGTGAGGAGTACCGGAGCTGGCTGGAGCTGTCTTCAGCTTTCGATTTACGTCTCTAAATCAAACTCGATAAATCAAATGCCAGAACATCGATCTCCGGTGCGGCGAGTGTAGACTTGCCCTTAGAGACATAGTTAAGTGAGACACACATTTAAATAAGCAAGCTACAAATTACCAGTGACCATAGTGCTTTCTTACACTTTTCAACTTTTTAAAAGTATATCTCCCCTGACTCCCCTTTCGCACATTTCTCTTAGGAAAAATGGTAAAGGGAGCAGTTCACTTCCATTTTGTATGATTTTGAGTATTCCCTTGCATGCTTTTAATCAAGAACTGCTTTTATGCAGCAAGATTTCTTAATGGTGATGTCTTTTCTTAATGCATTATTTTAAGAGTTCAGGATTTCAGTCGTTTTCTGAGTCATTATTAGTTTCATCAACTTTCTTGAAAATTAGTGAACCTGCTTTCTCTTCTTGCTTCTATCTTGTCTAGTTATTAAAGGCCTTATCATTTCATATTTATAATTAGACTTCATTAATTCTGCTTCATTGTTGATCTTCTCTCTCCTGTAACAATATTAATACACCCTTTACATTCTTGGCTGATAATCTCATTTTCTGTATATAGTTGAAAGGATACTTGCACATGAGTTTTTGAGCAGTCCATCATGAAACTGACCTGATTTATTCTTGTTCCTTTCAATCTTTCAAAGATCTTTCTCCGCCTTGCTTTCTCCTTTTCCAGTTTTTGACACACACCACCTCTTCACTCTGGCAGAAACTGCACTTTCCTTATTATTGCCTTAACAGTGGAGTGTATCTTGATACCACAGATGAAGTTATTTTCAATTCTTGCTCATGGCAGGTGTCTTAGTCCCATTTTTCACTCTTTATTTTAGTCTCCTGAATCAAAGTTTGTACACTATTCCATCAGGATCATTTTGTGTTCTGATTCCTATTTTATTATTATGTCTTTACTTTTGACTTAACACGATTAGACGTAACTAGGAAATCTGTAAAGATTTAGTGTCAACTACTTACCTCATTTCTACCCCTTGTTTATTATGGTCATGATCCAAAGTCCATTCGGAGTCTTCCTCAGAGTTCAGCAGGCATTGCAGCAGGCCATATTAGTAAATAGATTAACTGTGTATGACCAAATACTATTCAGTTGTAAGAAATCCAGGTTAAAAGTTTCATCAGTAAAAAATTGTGAAGCTCACCAAGTTGCCGGACAGGGGCAACAGCAGTTAACTGGTCTGGATTCCACCCCAGAATATCTTATCATGCATTAATGAAAACTGGGAAAGAAAGCTTCTGGAATCATTTGTGATGAAATAATCAAATTGATGCCAAGACAGACATTAGTATAGTATTAAGAGAAAAAATTGCACACACGAAAGAGGTAAGAGAAAGCCTGCTTTAACATTCAGCCTCAGTACATAGTGGTGGTGAGAAAGGTACTTAGGATGCTGTTTGCAATTTGGATATCAATTTTGAAAAACATTGAAAAACAGGAGAGGATGCAGAAGGGAATCACAAAAAATATTTAAGGGACGGAAAAACTTCCTTTAGAAAAAGAAAGACTTAAGAATCTCAGTCTGTTCAACTATTCAAACATTGCAGGTGCCTTCACAGGAAGACAACACAGGGTACTGAAAGACCCATTAGTGGAAAAAGATATAACAAAAATAAATCAGGTCCTGGAAACCAACACCAGGCAAATTCAGATTTGAAAAAGCCTAGATTTTTAACAGTGAAGACTTTACCCCTGGAAGAAATAAACTATTAAGAGAAGTGATGGATTCTCTGTTACTTAGAGAATTTGAATGAAGCCTTTCTGGAAGGTATGCTTTACTGAAACTCAAAATATTGGATTCAACACTGAGTTGAAGTCCTATGGCCTGTTATATAGATGGTCATATCTGATCTAGTGGTCTCTTTTGGCTGTAAAACATACAAGTATTTTAATTGATCAAGCTAGAGTTTTCCATCTGCTGGGTGGGCATCAGTGTTCCCTGTAAGCTATGCAGTCATTCAGGAGAGAATGATTAGCAGAGTGCCTAGAGCTAGGCTTTTTGTTTCTACTGATGATGCAGGCATGCCTTAGCACACATAAAAAAATTATTCTGAATGTGGATGAAAAAGATTAGAGGGAACATTGGTGATCAGGTGTAGGTTCTGAAGAGTGTTTGAACAATCCAAGCATATGTTAAAAAGCACATAACACGGTTATCTGGGCTTTTCACGATCAGCAGAGGTGAAAGTGTGCTGGTACGGATTGGTACAGTGAATCAGTCAGAACGTAAATGGGTGACGTTAAAGTCCTACCATGGCAGTGCTATAATTTCACTGCCCTAAGGCCTAGCAATTTAAGAGAATCTGGACTCCCAGACACTTTATCAAGTAATGCAGCGGCCATGGCAACAGTTGGGAGGCATCCAAATCACTACTGGAGCCCCCACAGATCGGGGGCTCATGGCCACTGCAGCACTAGCACCAAGGAAGGGCTGGCTGTGGTACTCTAGCCCCCATCCCACACCTTCTGCCAAAGAACCTACCCCTTCTGGAGGACAAGAGCTATCCTCCGGAATCTTTCCAAGGACCCCAGCATAGCAGCAAGTCCTGGCAATCACTTTCACCCCTAACGAACAATGAGCTTATGCTAGGAGTTAAAGAAGATGGAAAGCTTGTAGGTGTTAGTCCTTAGTAGTATGTCAAGAAGTTGTTAGTGTAAAAAGACCAGGATTCTCTCCCTGCAGATTCTGGAAACACTCAATTTAAATAGGAGCACACAAGCAGCTAATACTCCAGGATAAACAAAACAATCTACCGCACCAAGAGTTTAGGTTAAACATTTCCCCCAGAATGCTGTGATGTATAGGAGGAGTGCTGTCCAGTGCCCAGTGGCTAAAGGGTTAAACTCAGGTAGCTATCAGAGGTGTTGGAAGAAAGCCAGGGAAGCCTATGGAAAAGACTGTTGAAATCTGAATTGTATATACATACCTGGCTGCTCTTCCTTTGTGTGAGTTCTAAGTTTAGGGCTGGAGGAACCAATATGCAATAATCATGATTACCATGCCTCCAAGGAATCTGGGGCATGGAAGTAGATAGGACCATGAAGGGACTGTAAGTAAATAAGAGGAAATGTATATTCAGTCGTGATCAGAGTATTTTTCTTTGTTTTGTTGGTTTGGTTAAACTTCTCTGTCTGAATTCCATGTGCCTTCCCACCCCCAGATACCATATTTAATCTCCAGTTCAAAGAGATTATTCGTTGTGTTCTGATCTGTTCTTTTCTTAGTTGCTCTATAACACTTAGCAACCAAGTATGCTTCATCAAGTATATATTTTTGTTTTGTTAATAAAATCCCCTTTTTTAAGGTGATGATTTAATTCTTGTGTCCTAGAAGTTAACAGGTTTGTGTGTGTGTCTGCCTAGCCTGAGAGGTCAGCTATCAAAGACACAGTTTGTTTTCTGTGTTTTCTTTTCTTTCTTTTTTCAAGCTCTTTTGTGACAGAATAGCTTGGGGTACCCCGAGGAAGGAATCCAAGTGTTTCTTCCTGATTTTTTCAGGGATCTTAATAAAAAAATCACTTGATGGTGGCAGCCTGTCTTCCAGAGACAGTGCATCTGTGACTCTAGGGAGGTGGATTTTTTTGTTTTGTTTTGTTTTGGGGGGATAAGCAGAGCCTAGTGAGGCAAGGTATTTAAGCTTTTTTGCAGGTTTCCCCTCCCCCCTTTCTGCACTTGGAGTGCTAGAATGGGGAAATGCCTTGAGAAATGTTATCATGCTTGGTCCCCTAATCCCTCAGTTCCTTGTACTCTGTAAAAGGCTGAAACAAGTCATAACATTAGCTAGTAAGAGATGTTATCTAACTGGGTCACAATTACTTTTTGTAGATTTCCTTACATGGCGGGATGGTTGTTTCCAAAATATTCATGCCATTCATCTTAGTTTCAGAATACAGCACAAATGTCGGTAAACCTATTTGGAGCTTGTATTTCTTTGACACAGTTGACACAAAGACAAGATCTCCCCCTCTTCCCAGAATACAGTTTATGAAACATTCAGTAAAAAAAAAAAAAGTTTGGAGGAGGAGCAGTGTTGAGAAGCAAAGAGAATAGGGTGTTTTTAAATCACAATTTTTGAAAAAAGTTTAATGAATTTGAGTTTGCTGAGCTGATATTTCTTGACTGTCACTCATCTCTCTTCATTAATTACACATACTTCTTGATTGAGGTAAATGGAAGGGACCTCAAGAAGTCAAATCTGGTCCTGTCATGAAGGAAGGGTACTAAGCACCATCTAGATCAAGGTTTCTCAAAGTGGTCTGTGGCTCCACTCTGGAAAAGCTGCTACTGGTCCAGTCTGGTTTGTTTACTTACCGACTCCACAGCCACAGAGCCTTGCAGCTCCTATTGGCTGTGGTTAGCAGCTTTCTCAGAGTGGATCTGCTGACCACTTTGAGAAACACTGATCTAGAACATCCCTCACAGGTATTTCTCTAACCTGCTCTTAAATATTTTCAGTGATTTCCACAACCTTCCTATTGCTGCATCACAGCAATAATACCAGTAGATTAAAAAAGAAAAACAGTTAAAAATAGCCTTTAGTGAAATATAAACCTTTGACTTTCTTTTCTTCTATTTTCTTCAAGACTTTGACTTTTGAAGGAAAATACATTCCTGGGTCAAGAAAGGTTAAAGCTATTCTAGATAGATATAAATATAGACACACTGTTGCAATGGAATTATAGAAAAGAAAACATGCATGGTGGCTGTGACAGCCTCACACATCAGGCCATATATTA
Source organism: Pelodiscus sinensis (assembly GCF_052426305.1). NCBI lineage: Eukaryota > Metazoa > Chordata > Testudines > Trionychidae > Pelodiscus > Pelodiscus sinensis. Next base: position 47,747,522 of record NC_143055.1, read on the forward strand.
AACTCTCCAAAGCATGAATCCCAACAAAAATATTTACGTCCTTATGAAACACAAACAGTCAAAACCAAAATTCACAAAAACAGACTAAACAGATAAAACCAAAGGAGCTTTTCACATGGTGTGGCTCTCTTTTTGTGCATATGTTCCTATATGAATTTGAAATGCTAGTAATAAAACTGCAGGACTAACAGTTATTTTCTGCATATAGTATTTAACTCAGAGAAAATACTTGGAGAGAATGGGACTTAATTATTCAACTTTAAGCAACTATTTAAGTATATTCCTGAAGGGAGGTCTAAATTTTGCCAGTGTTATTTTAGTGCTGATTTGTGACACCTCTGTTTATCCAGCTCAGGACAAGACCATCTCATGTAAATCCCATGTAAAAAAAAATCCCATAATAAAAAATAGAGTGTAATCGGTCCAAGCTTCCTTCCAAAATGAAACATAGTTATCTAGAGCATTTTGGTAGTCACCACCCAATTTCATATATCACCTTTCAGAAATGGTTACTGAGAACTCTGGATCAACATATTCACAGCAACTACTGTATGTTCCATCGTGTTCACAGCACACTGAGAAGTTAGTTTAAAACAAAATAATTTTGCTGGAAGATTACCTTGCAACACAACTTTATTTTTAGAATCCAGAACCCTCTTATACAAGAATAAAGAGAGAGAGTGTGCTTTTAAAGAAGAGAGGCACAACTCACCACACCTTGCACTAGGGTGGCAGTTTGTAGACTGAATGCAGAAAGACCTAAATCATACACTTCTCTACAGAACCCAATAGCCTGAAAACAGGAAACAGAAATCTCCTGGCCATTTAAAACGATGCTTATAATTTTAACAGTTTTCAATGCACCACAAATTCTAATCTGAGTAAATTGGCCATTTTGGATTGAACTGAATTGAACAGCTCTTCCCAAATGACTCCACAAAAGAGGAAAAAATAAGAGTGCGGTGGATTTCATACAGTTAGGGTTAAAAATCACCACCCACATTTCAACAGTACTCTGTCTTGGTTTCAGAATGCAGTTTCAGTAGGAATTGTTCACCCCCATTGATTAGCTATGGAGATGCTAGAGAAGGAAAGGTATAGCACATGTGCAGTAGCACTGAGATGAAGGATCAAAGGACTTTGATAAAAATAGTGACTTACTTACTGTCTTCACACTGACAATTTAAAAATCCAGATCATAATCATTTGGTAGACTCATGTAAACAGATTTCTATTCAAAGCTGAAACTGGCTCTGTGGTTCTTTATCATGTGGAGACTGAGCCCTTGTCTACCCTACTCCACGCTTCATTTTAAGAGGGCAAAAATAGCCATGTGCTCCAAAGAGCACCCGCTGTAACTCACCCCTGTGGACATTGTGAGCACAGCCTGAAAGGTTCCCAGCTTGTGCGAACATAGTCCTTTTCAAACAGGGCTACACTAATGCTACCTAGGAACAGTTGAGATTGTGCCCAGAGAGTCCACATGGGGGAGGTGCAGAGCAGCACTTCCATGCACACTGCTATCAACACACCTATCATCTGTACTGTGGGACACCCAAGCTGCACAGCCAGCACCCAGAAGTCATTCTCTGTGGAGGAAGGTTCCTTTTGACTTTAAAGAGAGTGCTCCTATGCTACTTTTCCTTCTGCAGCTCCTAAACCTTTCCTTCTCCTATTAGTGAGTGAAATTCGGTTGCCGCTGACAATCTAAAGGTCTCAACCCCAGACTGATAACTGCATCAGCCATGGAGCTGTGATGGGATCAGTGGTCCAAAACTTTCTCCCCAAGGTGAGGTTTAAAGTGAGAGGCCAAGGCGTCTTCACATAGGAAACTCACTTACAAGACATGACAAGATATTACAAGCAGATGACTAGAATCAGAACCCTTCTACCCCATCCAACACCAGGATACATTTTGAAATTACTTACAAAGCCAAGCAGGCCTCCACATGTAGGGTTACCCCATTCCTTTCTGGTGAAGGAGGAAGAGGAGAGTGTATTGAAGATTCAAGATAGCAGCAGTTTGAGAACTTAATGTCTTAGACTCTGTGAAAATCTGCTCCTGGCTCCTCCACTGACATATAGTGTCACCTTGAACAATTCACTTACCCAAACGTGCCTCAGTCTCTCCTTCAGTAATACTATCCTACTTCACAAAGGTATTGTGATCATTAATTAAATGCTCTAAAGCTCTTTGAGATCTTTAGCTTAACGATGCTATAGAGGTGCAAAGGATATTTATTTGTAATTTCTGATCATTGCAGTGCTAAAACCAAGGCATTATGAGAGGAGGTCTTGTATTTTACTTTAAATAAATTTATTTATTGTGTTTTAAAAAATGTTTGTAAGCCGCCTCAAATATTTTAAACTTAAAAACAACAAATGGTCTGGTAGCACTTTATAGACTAACAAAAAAAGTAGATGGTATCATGAGCTTTCATGGGCACAGCCCACTTCTTCAGAGAGTCAGGGTAAAATATTTTAAATAAATAAATAGATTTTTCTCTTTCACATCTCCAAGTCCAAAATATGGTAATGACAACCCTGTTATAGGAGCAAGAAAGGAGTTTCCTAAAATGATTCACTTTTCTTTTGTTTTTTCTCTAAATTGCTGTTTTCATACTTCATAATATAATTACAGGAGGAGAAGGAAGCATAAATAAAAAAAATAAACCCAATTGTCAAAAATCCTAAAGTGATTCACTTTTCACTTGCTGTTTCTGTAAATTGCTACTTTCATACTGCATAATTTAAATACAGGAGGAGAGGAAAGCATAAACTCTGTTGTCAAAAAATAAACTCAATTGTCAAATTTTAAAATGATTGTAAATACAGTATAAGGCTTTCTAATGAGGATACAAAACACCCTTATGTGTGTGCTGTAATATCAATAACTTATTATCATGTTTATTATTCAGCCAGACTGGATAATGTTAACTCAATAAGTGAGGCTTTAAAATGTTTGTTGTCCTTTGCTTTATATTTTTCATTATGCATGCTTTTCATCATGATATCTACTTTTTTCATTCTGAACCCTAATAGCTTTGCCATTTATCCACAGTAATTTGCCTCATTTATATGAACAACTTCTTTAAACTGAACTTAACAGGATACTCTGTTTCTGTAATATTAATTTTCTTGCAATGAAATCTCCTGGCAGACATTCTTCTCTCCTAACTCAGCAGGCATTAAACATTTAAATGTTTTCCCTGAATATTAACTCCAAAAATTCATGTCAAGCAGCTTCAGCTGTTCCAATATTTAAATATCCCCTTTTGTTATTGTTGCTTGATGCTCTCAGTTTTTTCTTCTTTCTCTCTTGTATTCACTTCTCACATAATGCAGTTTTTTAACAGGTGTGAAGAATGCTTCAAGCTCTTTATTCCCCCATAACAATACCTCCCAGCATAAACAAGATGCAGGTAGTTCGTGGGGACGTGCTGAACAAGAGGGATTTATAACAATACCTATGAAAGGATGCTTCCTCTTTAGCTCTCCCAATATTTAGATGTATTAAAGAAAACAGGTACAAGAAATTTAATCACTGAGACATTGTTGCTGTTACAAAAAGAGGTGCAAAGCAGAGCACTGAAGACAGCAACAGACATACTTTGTGTTGTTTATGTATGGCCCAGTTCTACCGCCTGCTGAGCACTCCTAACCCCTATCCAGCCATGTGCTTCATTTTAATAGAACTGTTCACATGTTTAAAGTTACACACACTCTTAAGTGGTTGTCTAGAGCAGAGAGGGCAACATTTAGCAGAACCAGGACAATATGCTATGCACACAGTACAAGGAATGTGCAAATAAAATTAAGCTTAAAAACAAAATAATATTAATGTAGCCCAAGTTAAGTACTAGTAATATACATACTTCTCTTTAGTGGAGGGGAGAAGTTGGTTTGGGTCAACCACACAAGCAATCATATTATGCTCTCTAACATTATGCTTTGTCGCCCTGAGGCTACCAAGGTATGGAAGATTTGTGTTGGCCCTCCATCTAGGTCATGAATATCCTAGAACTGTATGCACACATTCAGTAGTATGGAATTCAGGCTGTTTCCTTTTCTTAAGCTTTGATAATTATCCTCTCTATTTCCTAACAACATCTACACATATATAGGCTTGTGGGTCTTTTTTATATCCTTCTCTTAGCAACAGTAGTCATTAAAAACTTAACTGAGATACAGTATTCACCTTTCAACCCAACAGCAAGTACTGCTTGTTGTGTTTTTAACAGATTAGTAACAAAAGTTCCATTCATTTTCCTGAACATAGAGAGAAATCTGCAGATTGTTTTGTTGAGGTTTCCAATTAAAATTCACAATTTTGACTAGACAAATAGAACCCAACAAAAGGTTTTGCTATATGAAAAACAAGAGTGTGTTTTAAATCAATGTTTACTGAAAATGAAACAGATTTTTGAAGTTTTAAATTTTTGTGGTCAAAATTGACATTTTTTCCTATAAAATATTAAGGGGCTCAAGATGTATCTATTGAGTGTTCATGAAAGGTGCCTGATTGATGCCAATTTCCCCCTTTTGAACATGTACATTTTCTCAAAATAGTGTATTAACTGTATATGCATGCTGTGTATTTGGAAAGTGCCAAATCCTACTAAGAATAGCAGATGTGCAATAGGAGAAAGGCAGCTCAAGGCTGCTCCTTCCACCATCAACCTCCACTGTATTCCAGCAGCAGCTGAACAGACAGGATCCATACTTGGTGCTCCATAGCACAATAGAAGAAGAGAGTGCTGCTAAAGCACCTGCTGACAAATCACATCTCCAAGGGCGATGGTCTCCAAGCTAAGAAAAGTATCACAAATGTGCAGCATTGCTAGCTAGGCAGCTGATACCACTCTCTTTACCAAATGACACATAAGAGTGGGAGCAGTTCAATCCTAAATCTTTCACCATAAATAAGCAAAACTGATTAATGTAGCAGTTGCACTCCTAAAGTCAATGAAAATATTCCCCCTCGGGATCTTTTTATGGTCTTTTTTTACTGCAGTACGACTATACTAAGAACCAAGGTTCTATAATATGAGTGAAGTTATACAAACCTAACACAAGGTTTCAGGCAACTGAATTTATATTTCAGCTAATAGCAGGCAAAAGGCTATCTTCTGCTTTTATTAATGCAGTTCAGATTATATGAGCAGACAGAACTGAAAGGGAGCAGGAAAGTACTTTATCATCTGTTGGAGAATTACAATTTTCATTTTCAAATACAGTTGAATGATTCTTTGCAGCCAAAAAAACCTGAAGATCTTGATTACTGTTTCAAAAATAATCTCGTCTTTGTTGTGCAGAAGATAGAGGAAATAAATACTGTTAGTGGATGTTGTGTCATCTGTAAACTATAGAACAAGAGCCAGAATATTAAATCCAGAGATTAACCTTAGATGATAGTTATTAACATATTTTAATTGTGCTTTTACCCAGAAACATATGAGTGTTACAAAAGGAAAAAAGTATTTTCTTCTGCATTGTAGTTGGGTACTGCTAGTTGAATTACTGACTGCAATTAATATTTCGTGAAAATGTTAGCCCTTTTCTATATTCTTAGCTAATTAACAGACTGAGCCCAATTTTTTATAACAGCTGTTATTTGTAAGTATTCACCAAGCAGTTTATTTCAGCAAGTTTCTCACTAGATTATTTAGAATATTCACTACAATTATTTCTTGTTAATGGTGCATGACTAATCATTGAAGTCCCATTATATTAGATCTCTTCCATGACAATAGGAGAATATGTTTTGAACTGATGAAAAATAAAGAATGCATATCTAGGAAATATTTTTGTATGGATGAATAAGGGTGCTAAGCTTTTGTAATGTAAGCAACTTGTCACAAATAGGTGGTGGCCATTTGAATACTCAAACAATGAATAATGCTGACCTTGCCTATAAACTGAACTTGGGAGAATCCATTTTTGTAGTAGTTGAGCACTTCTAATATTCAGGATGCTATGACTTAATATAAAATACTAGTTAATAGATGTCAACTTGTAACACATTTAACAAAAGGGAGAGAGAGGAATTAGTCAGGACCTCAAGAACACAGACATACCCAGTGAACGTGATATGGAAAAAAAGAATCGGTATCCTCAGAGGAGCATGCTTTCCTTCCTCTGCCCATCAAGATAGTCAGTGCCAATTAGGAGAGCAGAACTGTACCGTGTCTCTACCTTAGCCCTTTTGGGATAGTCACCGCATTTTGCCAGATGTGTCCTTGGTCAACTACCGGAACTGTGACCATTTGAATTAGCTCTCTTTGTGCATCCATGCAAGGGTAGATCCCTAGTTTCCTAAAAGGTGAATGCTTGTCAATTTTTTCCATTGTAGAATTGGCCATGTATGTTATTTTTATTCATATTTTTCTACAGCAGCTGATTAGTCACTTCTGGATATGCGATTCCAGAGTAAATCATATGTTTGGGTTCTAGGTTCCGAGGCACACTAGTGCTGTACGCTGTGGTGAAACTAATTGACCAATGGTATTATAGCCTCAGAAGATTTTTCAGTAGATTTTAAAACTTGTGAAAAATTCAGAAATTGTTGCAACTTTTGCAGTACAATTCCTTTTTAGGCCTTGAGAGGAAACTGACACAATATCCACACTGTGCTAAAGTAGCACATTGTGCATTTCAGTGTCGCTGAATTGTTCATGCTTTTACATTTTAGTCTGATCAATAAAAAGTAAACAAACACTCTCAAAATATGAGGCATTTATTCAGAAAAGGAAGTTATCCTCTATCTCTATGGTCAAAACCATCATCCTGCCCACCACACAGACCTAATGTGGGCATCATTTTCTATTTGAGCCTCTAGTTCTACACCTCCAGGCTATATCTACATTTTTGCTGATTCCTTGTGCACCTCTCCAGAAGATGGTCTCTTTACCCATACACACAGCTAAATCTCTAATCCAAGCTCTTATCTTGATTACTGCAACACACTTTTCTCTGGCCTTGACAAATGCACTGTGAAGACACCCTCCCTTCCCTGCCCCCACTGTAGGCTCACTAAAGGAGAAAGCAGAGCAGTGGCTTTTGGGGTTAATCTAGTACGCTGTGTGATCAACCCTCTGACACAATGGAAGCAACTGGGCTGGGGACAGGTTTTCTTTTTGTTGCGAAATCTTCACTTCTCAGCTAAGGCAGAGTCTTAAGACTCATAGTGACTAAAGTAGACTCTGGTAAATGCTGTAAAATGCTTCATATTGAGGGAACTTCCTAGTTGTGATAATCAGTGATGGATAGTTAAAACGAGCCATCTTACTGAAATCTGGGGCTCTGTGTTCATAATAGATACACCTGAGAAATACTGGCATCAATGGTATATTTTGCAAGATGTCTGTCTTTGTATTTACTTATGGTGACAATTTTATTCCTACTGAAAAAATAATTTGATATTTTAAAAAGTTGAATGTGATTTTTAACTTACTTTCATTCCTATAGATCCACAGTTAAAGACTATGAAAATATCTAGTGATGATTACAAGTTTTGTGTTTTTGGAGAAAAAACTTGATTTATTCAGCTGAATGTGCAGTTTGTAATTTGTAACTTATTTGATTAATGTTGCCATTTTTAATTTTGTGAAGTGTCCATGAACTAACCAGAATTCTCTGATTTATAATTTTGACAACTCTTCATAAATTCTATTTAATTGACTAGTTAATTTAGCTCCTGTTTAAGGAAAGCCTCCTTGTTTGCGGAAAAGTACTCATGATTATACCTATGCTTAAGTCCCATTGGCTGTGTCTAGACTGGCAAGTTTTTCCACAAAAGCAGCTGCTTTTGCAGAAAAACTTGCCAGCTGTCTACACTGACCACTTGAATTTCCACAAGAATACTGACTTCCTACTGTCTGAAATCAGTGCTTCTTGCAGAAATACTATGCTGCTCCCATTTGGGCAAAAGTCCCTTTTGCGCAAAAGGGCCAGTGTAGACAGCTCAGATTTGTTTTGCGCAAAAAAGCCCCAATCGCGAAAATGGTGATCAGGGCTTTTTTGAGGAAAAGCATCTGTGCCAATCTAGACGCGCTTTTCCGCAAATGCTTTTAACGAAAAACTTTTCCGTTAAAAGCATTTGCGGAAAATCATGTCAGTCTAGACGTAGCCATTGAGTACAATTGTGTGGATAGGATTCTGTGGAGGAGGGGATTTATCTGTAAAGAGAGACAAGGAAGGCTGAGCAATAAACTGAGGGGATATGGAAGAAGGGAAAGGAGGGGAGCACAGAGGGCATTTGGAATAAGGCTGTAGTAAAGAGACTATGAGGAAGAGTTGGAAGACTGTGAGAACAGCCAGTCAGTCTGTTCAAGGTCTCAGTCCTTAGCTTCAAAATGTTCCATGGCCTGGGCTCAGGGTATACCTAGACACCTATAGCTTCATGAAAAAGGACATGGTCAACAACCTGATTCCTCTTACACAATGGACCCTGTTGTATTTGGACCGATCAGAGAAAGATGGAGACACAGCTGATTCAAAGCCCAGCTGCCTGCTATGGTTGCTTTATTGTTGTTCTGGCAGCATAACTGAAAACAAACACAGAAGTGTGCAGACTGGAAGAGTGCCCAAACATGTACAGAGTTACGACCTCACATTACTCCACCCTATATTTTTTTTAAAAACCACCTCTCCAAACATATACAGCCTGTCCATGGCTAACAAAAAAAGGATATAATCTAATGAAAAGTTGTTGTTGGATACCACAGACTCTGGACTTGCAAGGGATTATTCTGCCTTGAACTTCAGTTCAGGCAGCTCACTCATTGCTGTATGGGAGCTCTCTCAGGAGTTGGTTCAAGACCGTGGAATGAATTCCCCCAGAATTAAGGACCATCACAAACCTCACCCACCTTCTACTTCACATGCAAGGTGAATTCCTGTGTCTTTTCCTTCTCTGGGATAAGTACACAGCAACAGGCATATTTAGAAAACCCTTCCAAAACCAGGCATTGCACTGCACACACTCCCCCCCCCCCTCCAGGAGAGGAAAAGACTCCAGATCTGGGGCAGATGAGTAATCATGCTGCTTAGTGCACTGCTGAAAGGTGTCCAGATACCATGCTGAGAACCTAACTGGGATAGAATCCGCAGACAAGAGAGGTCGAAAGTAAAGTTACCTCCTTTTGAACACAAACAATCAGCTTCCACTGCCCCCAGTAAGTTAAGCCTGCCACAGCCTCAACCACTAGACAACTCCTCAACCTCCTCCCTCCCTCACAACAGCCACTTACAGTAAGTATCTAGAGAAATAACACAGGGGTAAAACTGATATCACGGCACATCTCCTCACTCTCATGTGACTAAAACCCTCTCTCACACATACAATGCATTTGCATGTTGGTGGGCAGCCAGCTTCTGTAATTTTAGCAGTTTTGATCTGTTATCATATAAACTGCAGAAGCAGGAACATAGCAGGATCTTTCGCTGGACACAAATGTTTACAATTAAGTATCTCAGCATATGGTGTTAATCCACATAAAAAAAACCCTGGTGGATTAAATTATTTTTCTGGCAACTGACTAATCCATAAGAAAACAAAACAAAAACAAAAACAAAAAAAACCCACCACACACAAAATCAGCCAGGGCAGTCAAATACTACCCAGATATAAAAGCTACTCCAGAATAAAAGCTGTAGACATGTTGGAATCCGGTAACATCAAAGCTTGCACTCCACACCATGGTTACCTGTCTGCTGCTCTCAGCTGAATTTCAGGTGGCCTGCTTCCAGCTATCCATGTCCCCATGCTGGATGAGGGGCAAGTCCCCATGGCTCCTAATGCTCCCAGAAATTCTCTCCCCTGCATAGTACTGTGGGTGCTTGGAGAGGGGTTACCCTAGCTGAGTTAATTATTAATGATCTACCAATTATGGGTTGTTGAGGTAATTGCTAGAGAAAGTGAGACTGAGAAAACTGTGGAGGGACAATGAAATACAGCTAGAAATGTGGCAGGGAGAGGGCATGAGGAAAAAATGGGGGCAAAACAGAAAACAGGGCAAGGTTCTGGGACAATGTTTATAGTGGAGATGCTGATGATGGAAACATATTTGGTGTTTATTATTACTAATTCAGCCCAGGGGTGCAGCAGCATTCCAGCACTCCTCGTTCCAGCACCCCTGAAGAGAGGAGAAAGAAAATGTAGCACAATAGAGCTGTGGAGTAAAGAGCAAAAATGGAGAGAGATAAAAGAAAGCCAAGAACATAAACAAAGAAACAGACAAAAGAAAGTGTCCCCAGAGGGTGCAGAGCTGGCTTCTCTGCTGTCTTTCCTGCAGCCCTTAAGAGTTGTGGGAAACTTGGAGGCACTGCTGGAACAATCTGGGGGATTGGGCAGTAAATCAGGAAGCTATAGCCAGCTCTTTGAGGGCCCCCACTCTCAGTGAAGCAGAAGATGATGCTCAATATTTTTTGTCTAGCTCAAGACTTTTGTGCAGTGCTACTCATATATTTTTTCCATATAAGTCTAGTGTCTTTTTAACCAGTGTTCCTGTTTAAGTCACATAAAATTATTTTTAAACCTGAATTAACTGCTTTTTGAAAGCAAGCTAAATTTAGACATACCTGTTACAGAAAAGTGTGTCTACTGAATAATGAAAGCAAATAGACTGCCGGTAGTAAGAAATGAAGGTAACCCATTTTTGCAAGGGCATAACCAATACTCGTGAGGAACATCCATGACAATGAATTAAACACATGATTAAGTAATTATTTGGTAGATTTGATTTGCTCAATTTAGCACCCCTTGAAACACTAAAAAGAGGGCGTATGTGATAATGGAACACAATTTTCTCAATGAATTTGCTTTGTGTGTGAATTATTCACAAAGTGACTTAGATTTTTATTCATTTGTTTGTTTTATGCAAATACTTTTCAGCCAAAGGAGTGCTCAGGAACTACTCACTGTAACTTGTACTCGGAGTATTTGTATTCTAGAGGGCTATTTAGATCATAAGGTATTCTTCCTGATCTGTGATTGGATGATTCATTCATAGTAAAAGGAGCAGGGTGGGGCTTGAATATGTACCTAGAGAGATTAATTCAGGCTTCTTCTACAATGGCAGCTACAGCACTGTTCATGGGGCACTTCAGTGAAACCACAGTTGAGTGTCCACAGCACAGTAGCATGACCACATTTGCGGCAGCATTTGGAATGGTACACTCTATGCAGCTATCCCACAAAGCACCTGTTCTTCTGACACTGTGGCTTGTGGGAAGGTTGAGAGGGTGTCACAGGGCATCCTGGGTCCTGTCCCAATGCCCCATAGCGCTTTGCTTCTCATCCCAGCAACCTTTGCACTTCCTCCTGCATTTGGTGCCATCTTTCAATGGCTTTTGTACTGAACACTCTGCCTCCTCAGTCTGCAGGAATAAATCCCAACTGTTGAAGAAAATACTGATGGATCTCACTGACCATCACAAATGGCAGGTATGTTACTCCTTAAACTACAAAGTGATGATGTAGCATCTGACACTGATCTTACCATTCATGGAGGTGCTGGCCACAGTGGAATGCCATTTTTGGACTTGGGAAACAAGCACTGAGTGGTGGGCTCACATCGGCATACAAGCCTGGGATGACAAGTGATGGCTGAGGAACTTTTGGATGAGAAAAGCCACTTTCATGGGACTGTGTGTTGAGCTCACCCCCACCCTGTGGTGCAAAAACGAGAGCTGTCCTGCCAAAGGAGAAGCAAATGACAATTGCTCTGTGGAAGCTGACTACTCCACACAGCTACTGATCTGTTGACAATCAGTTTGTATTGGAAGCGACGAAGAGTCCTGTGGCACCTTATAGACTAACTGAAGTGTAGGAGCATAAGCTTTCGTGGGCAAAGACCCACTTCGTCAGATGCATGTAGTGGAAATTTCCAGAGGCAGGAATAAATATGCAGGCCAGGATCAGGCTGGAGATGACCAGGTGGATCCAATCAAGGAGGATGAGGCCCACTTCTAGCAGCTATCAGATATTAGGAATGGCAACATACAAAAACCTGTAAGGGAACACTTCAATCTTCCTAGACACACAATTGCAGATCTAAAAGTAGCCATCCTGCAGCAAAAAAACTTCAGGACCAGACTTCAAAGAGAAACTGCTGAGCTACAGTTCATCTTTAAGTTTGACACAATCAACTCTGGATTAAACAAAGACTGTGAATGGCTTGCTAACTACAAAAGCAGCTTCTGCTCTCTTGGAATTCACACCTCCAGATCAGCTGCTAGAAGTGGGCCTCATCCTCCTTGATTGGATCCACCTGGTCATCTCCAGCCTGATCCTGGCCTGCATATTTATTCCTGCCTCTGGAAATTTCCACTACATGCATCTGACGAAGTGGGTCTTTGCCCACGAAAGCTTATGCTCCTACACTTCAGTTAGTCTATAAGGTGCCACAGGACTCTTCGTCGCTTGCAGATTCAGACTAACACGGCTACCCCTCTGAAGTTTGTATTGGGAAAGTCGTTGTTGGACTCATGTTAATGGAAGTGTGCAGGGCCACCTATCACATCCTGCTCCAAAAGACCGTGACTCTGGGCAACGTGCATGAAATTGTGGGCTTCCCGAACTGGTTAGGGGCAATAAATGGCATAAATTCCAATTATGGCACCAGACTACCTAGCCTTTATTGAAAGGGGTATTTCTCCAAGGGTCTCCAAGTGCTTGTGGATTGCCATGGATGTTTCATGGACATTAAGGCATGCTGGTCCAGAAAGCTTCATGACACATGCATCTTTCAGAACACTGGCCTGTTTAGGGAGCTGCAAACAGGGACTTTCTTCTTAGCCCAGAAGATCATTGCAGGGAAAGTCAACACGCCCATTGTGATCTTGGGAGACCTACCTACCTTTTAATGTCATGGCTCATGAAGCTATATGCTGGAAACCTTGACAATACAACAATGGTTCAACAACAGGCTGAGCAATTTCAGAATGACTGCAGAATGTGCTTTTGGCCATTTGAAAGCCCACCAGCGATGTTTGTACAGGAAGCTGGACATGGCTGACAACATCCCTGTGCTTATACCCTCCATAATATTTGTGGCGAGATGGGTGAAAGCTTCACTCAGGGTTAGACTGCTGAGGCACTGCACCTGAAGGTTGAGTTTGACCAGCCTGAGACCAGGGCTATAGAAGAGTACAGTCCGGAGTCATAAGAATCAGGGATGCCTTAAGGTAGCAGTGAAGAAATGCTAAGGAGGGCACAAATCTTCAGCCTGGGAGCTATTATTAAACATAATTGTACTCATTGGTTAGGTCACATGCGTAGAATGCAAGATGAAAGACTTCCCAAAGACATCTTATATGGTGAGACAAAGGAGGGTCAAAGACAGAGAGATGCCCAAAACTTAGGTTTCAAGATGCTCAAGAGAGATGTAAGCTGTTTTGGTGTAAAGCCACAGACTTGGGAAGCTCAAGTGCAAAAATTGTTTAAGTTGGCGATCCAGTCCAGAGACAGTCATTGCAAAGCTCGATAAACAGTGGCTATCTGCACTCAAAACAAAAAAAGAGAGTAAAAAAAATGAGTAGCTAGCCATGGACAACAGGAAAACACCTTTCGTTGTACTTGATGCAATAAAATTGTTTGTCCAGAAATGGCTTTTAGTGTCATCAGTAAAGCTGCCACACCCAACTGTGATCTCATATTTGCAGTAACCAAATATCTGTAAAGACAAATGGGGACTTTATGTAGATCTTCTGTTTAATGGGGGATAATACTACTTCCTCTCTCCTATCCTTTTAAATCTAATTAGATAGTAATATATTCAGGGCAAGGACTATTTTATACTGTGTGTATATAGTGCCTACCATGCTGTAGCTGTGATCTTGGCATAGGGCTCTAGATACTCTACTGGAGACAGAAGATTTGCAAGAGTCAGTCTTTCTAACAAAAAGTATAGTGTTTCATGCCTACGTATCTGGGAAATAACAGATGCCTTAATTGCAAGGATGTCTCTCAGATTAGGTAGAAGTTAGGAGAAGACAACAGAGCAAAGAGTGATGGAGAGAATTTCCAAGTTGAAATAACATACATATGTTTAGGTGCTTATCAGAATAGAGAAGAATTAACAAACCCTCCAACATTGTGAGATTCACTCAACACTGAGACTTGAGAGTTAATCATAAATGAACATTGTAAACAGGTAGCTTTCATACTAGCTCTGAGGGCTTGTTTAAACAAGAAATTATGCTGTAATAGTTATTCCTGATGAACTGTTCTAAAAATGGATTAAGCTAAATGAGAATCAGGTAATATTATTCCACAATAAGAGTACTGCACACAACCCACGGTGCTGGAGCACACATTATGGCAACATCTGATATTGCCATCTACAGTAAAACTCCAATTGTCCGGCATCCAGTGGTCCGGCGCTCCCGATAGTCTGGCACCAACTAGAACCCGGAAGTGCTCCAGCCGGAAAATTGGAGCTGCTCCGTGCTGCTTCCCCAAGTCTGCTGCTGAAACTAACCAGTGGCGGACTTGGGGAAAAGGCGCAGAGCAGAGCAGCTGGGGTGCTGCTTGGTTGGTCCCGCAGCGCTGCCCTTCACCCCCCTGCTCTGCGCCCAGCAGCACCCCAGCTGCTCTGCTCCATGCTGCTGCCACTGCTGAAACTGATGAGCAGTGGACTTGGAGAAGCTGTGGGCATTACAAGAAAACAGACATTTAGGAGCCACTCAATGAGAAATAGATCCTTCCTGATATTTGAAAAAACATATTCAATTAACATGAAAAGTGGTATGTACTGTTTACAGAGTAGGGTATTAGAAAACAGGTACGTAGTATACAGACTGATGGCAGGTTAGAAGGTATGGCATTGGCAAAGGATGTACAGGGGTTATTAGAAGGTATTCTGTATTATATTGAATACAGTGCAGTAATGAAAGGTATTGAACAGTATCAGGTATCGAATAATATAGTGTTGCACTTTGAAAGCTAGCGGTATACAAATGTAGTTGTTTTAAATCCACTGACTCCAGTGAAGTTACATCAGGGGTAAAATGGGCCTAGTAGATTTCATTATTTTTCTGAACTGCTGCAAAAATATCTAATTCTTGGCATCATACAATTAGTTATTAGTTATTATTTTGTTCCTGCATGCTAATGTAATAAAATCAAAAATGAAATTTAAAGCTAAGCCAGAAAGCATGAAGTGGCATGTAATAGCTCTCTTCTCCTCTCCTCCCCCCAGTTTGCGAGTACACCTCATTCCTGCCCTGGTGCGTTCTCTGCTATTCTTGTCCAGAGCCCCAGTGCAGCTTTTTCCGTCTCAGATTTGCTCCCTCTCCATAGTGATGAGACTTTCTTCTGTTTGTGTAAGAAATAAAAAGACACTTTCTGAGAAATGGCCTGAGACATGTAAACTCTAACTTTTGCCCAAGCTGCTGGGCCAGTGCATTGTCTCCATGGAACCTCAGCCTCTGACATGCAGAATTAAAATCTATTGGGCTCCTGGGAGTCTTACATTTTTTAAAATGCATACAAAGCATAAATGAAAGTTTTCTTTGGGTGTAGTTCTCTTTTATAATAGTCTTCATCCACTATTACGTAGTATTGTAAAACATGACATCAAAAGTAGCACTAGAAACCAAAACACCTTTATCTCATGAGTGCCTCCCACCATTACCTTTTAATTGTGCATCCTCACTAGCAGCAGTTACCTTCCCAAGCTTGTACTAAGACATAGAATGAATGTATCTTGAATTAGACAAGTTTCCTCTGTTTATGCCAAATGGGGAGTTGTACTATTACAGGAGTATTGTGGAATGTAGCATAAACTTTGAGAAAAAAATAGCCTATTTCAGTTCTAATAACTACCATGAGTCTACACACATGCTAGGCAATAGGTTGCATACCACTTTTCATGCTAATCTGCTGGGTTTAGTCATTCCCACATAGTTAACGTGTGGCCTAAAAATATCAGGTTTGATCTCTGCACAAAAGTTCTTTTTTTTTTAATATATAAATCTGAGTAAAAACAACATGGCTGGTTTTGGATATTAAGAAAGTACCCCAAAGTAAATACAGGCTAGAGAGACAATCCTTGTATTCTGAGGACATACAGACTGTGATCCTGTAAAGGTTCTTGTTCGGTCCTGAGTTCATGCCTAGTGCTCGGGCCTGCACATCCTAGCCCGGCAGCCCCTTTAAGACCAGGGCCGGAAGGTGGGCCAAAGAAACAAACAATTCCCCACAGTCAAAATGGTGACCCAGGCCCTGGTTCAGGGTGGGGCAGACAAACAAACAGTTTCTGCAGCACAAGTGGAAAGGGGGAGACAGCCACCCAAATGCAGGGGTGACATGGGCCCTCCCTACTCCACCACATCCCAGCCCAGGGCCCTTGCAGTGGCTGCCTTGCAGCCACTGGGGTCAGCAGAGGATCCATACCAAAGCCCACTGACCCAGGTTAAAGGGTGATCAGATCCACCTCATCAGCCGTTGCTTCCCCTGGGCCACTTCCAGACTCCCCCTCTGGTTGTACCTGGTCCCCTGGTCAGGGCAGGTCCCCAGGGTCTGTATGGTCCTAGTCTAGATGTAGGGCAAAAAGGGTCCCCCTCCTCCATCCAGGCTGGGGTCTAGTGACCCAGGGCAGTTGTCCACCTCAGCCGGCTCTGCAGCCTTCTCAGGATAGGCCTCCATTCTCACCAACAGCCAGGGCCTGACTGATCTTCTGGACCTGGCTTTTATACCTCCTGCCCCTCTCCCAGGTTGCTGCAGACTTAAAGGGGCAGGCTCCAGTTTAGCCCATCCGGGCTCAGAGAGGGGTTCTCCCTCCTCCGGGTCAGTGAGCGGCTATCCCTGCTCATTACAGAACCCTTACTAAATCCTCTGGGAGAGCACAGCACCCTAAAGGTAGACAGGGCGTGGTAAGTGATGAGGAATCATAGCTGCTTCCTGCCTCCTACACATGTACCAGGAAAGCTGGTTTGTGTTCTCCTCCAGTTTGCAAGGGAGACCTGCCTTTCTGTAGCAGAATGTTCCATGTGGGACAGTGCTGCTCTGCATTGTCCCAAGCCCAGCTACACTTTACAGTCAGGGGGGTGCTTACAGTAGTTAACTGAAATGAATGATAATCACTCAATGCTCTATTTAAAGAATGCTGAGGGTTCCCAGGACCATCCAATGTTACAACTATAACTTTCAGTCTGAACTTCCTAGCAGCTGCAATAGGAAGTTTCCACAAAGAAAAGAAAACCCTGAGGGATTTAAAGAAAAATGAGCCGAAGACTCCTGTGATTAGATATAGATAGAGACTGTCAAGGCAGCAGGCTGGTCCAGAACAAAGCAGGAAAAAGGAAAATGAATGTAAATACCTACCCACAATATAATAGGCTGCTGAAGAGCTTACCTCCATTCCTGGCTCCTCTCCTTTCCCCCTCCCCCTGTCATCCACAGAGTGAAGGAACAGAAGAGGAATGCTTTGAGGCATTAGCTACTCTGTGGACTACAGAGTGATGTACCCAATGGAGAGTCCAAGGTGTGACAGTCTGTACGGGCTGCACTATAACCCCACCCTCATCCTCACAGTTTATAGGACTAATTGTGACAGGTTCTGGGATGATTAGGAGCCAGCTCCTCACAAGGCCACTCTTTCTATGCCAGTGACTGCTTCTAATAAAAGGTACCGTCTCCATTCCCAGCTACCCTGCAAAGTCGATATAAGATTGACTCTCATGGATAGATATCATGCACGTTTGTCATTATTGTGACCCTAGTTTAAAGTCTACATGAAACTCACTTATATTCAGACTCTTTTCCTGGAAAGGTAGGGAGATGAGGGGTGCTTTCCACCCATGGTGCAAATATGTACTAACATGCTTACTTTCACTCAATGAGAACTCTACCAACCTCCCATTAAGATAAGCATTTCTGATCATTTCTATGGCAACAGTTTCCTCCAATTCTTGGTCAGTGGCTAAAGATGTAGGAGGAAGCTTGGAGAACAAGTGTACAAGATTCATCATACAGGAAAATGCTTTTCTTAGTTGCCTTAATGGAAATGTTCACCTAAGAAACACATATGTAAATATTTGCCGGGTCAGGAACTTGATAATGATATGTGGAATGAAGCTACTAAAGTACATAATTTTTGCCTTTCAAGTGAAAATACGTGGTGTTCTCTTTTCCCTTGTTATTAAGTGTTCTTTATGATTAGTAGTAAAAAAAAGCAGGATTAGTCAAACATTTCTAAAGAGTTTAATAGCCATGGGGGTTTTTCCATTGTTTCTTCTCTATTAATCAAACTTATCATAAGCAGAGGAATGGTCCAGTTATTGACTGGAACTCTCGTGGCTTCTACTCTACCCAATGATATTGGCTAGCCCCAAGTATCTGAGTCCTTGCCCTCACTTCCCTTACCCAGAGTGCTCCTTGATCTCTTGCGTGGCCCTTCCACTCTCCTATGGAGCAAAAGCCTGCTAACCCCAGGATTCCTATGTGTCTCAAACCCCGACCTTCTGGTCACCAAGGGCAGGGGCTAGGGTGTCCCCCCTCTCCATACTAGATGCTTCCCTGACCCACTGGTCATTGCATACCGCTCAAAGCAAATATAATTTATTAAAAAGCAATCAGTTCTTTAAAAAATGAGGAAAAATGGGAAGGTTAAAGGAAAACACATAACCCCACTCTGTGGTAGGAGTCACCACAGGCAAGTCTCTGGAATGTAAGGGATGTTCACACTGTGTTCCTCATACTTCCCAGACCCTGGCCGTGCTGCGGGGATGCTGGGGGTTGGACACTTGCTCAGGTGGCAGCCACACATCTTCAGGCTCTAGGTGGCAGGGCCTTTCTTCTTAGCATCAGCTCCCTCATTGGGGTTATGATTCCTCCTCCCATGCTAGCATGCAAGGATCCATTGCTGGGTGCATCTCTCTGCACTGGTCCCTCTGCCCAGGGTTCCCCTCCCCTTGCTGTTCACAGATGCTCACCACACCCAAGTCTGGACTGCTCCAGCCCTACCTCCACTCTGCTTTAGCACTGATGTTGCATTGCCTTCAGCAGCTAGGCTGATTCTCTGGCCTTTCTGGCTCTGGTTGCTGCAGCTCTACTCCCAGGATGGATCATCTTCCTGGGCTGTTTCTGACTCTCTCTCTGGCTGACACAGCTCTGCGCTCCAGCTCAGCTTGTGCCCCTGCTCTTTCCTTAGCTCAGCCCTACTCTGCCGGACCCAAGAAATTGCAGCTCACATGGAGGGTAGGACCCCATGGCCTGCTGACTCCCTAATTAACCTGCCCACCCTGTCAATCAGGCTGACCTGGAGCATTGGCCTCTCCCCATTGTTCCAAGGGACTGTCAGTCTCAGGGGCCTGATTTCTCATTCACCCTTCCCCTTCCTTTTGGTATTGGGATATAGCCAACCAACTCCCCACTCCCACTAAGTACTAGTAAGGGGCCAACAGTCCGCTTATATTGTTATGATTTAATTCCTTTGGTTTTGGCTTCTTGACAGACAATTCTCTTATGGGGACAAAGTAATATAAATCAACAGAGAAATCAAAAGAAGTAGTTAGATCAATTAATACATTGCAAAGTTGGCAGTGTAAATAGACACTCTTTGCACCAGTCACAGAGGCTGTGGTCTATTACTCACACAGCTGAAATCGGTCTTTTGATTTGGCTTCTTTGGCAATTGGAGGGGAAAATACTTTGTGTCAGCTTATTAGGCAAATGGATCATATATTAGAGACCACATTTAAGATTCAAAAAACGTAAGTTTCTCCAGAACAGGCAAAAAAAGAATAAATCTACTGAGGAATACATTCAGTTCGACCTGGAGTTAAATAATCCAAAAGTACTCTTGCACGCTTTGGTGAACCAATGCACTGCAAAATCTGGGAAACATTTCTATTGTCAATAGTTTGCTTGCAGCAGACTTGAAAGTGAGAATGGTGGGTGAGCAAGAGAATTGCCTAAATTTCTTTGCCAAAGTTGTTTAGAGAGTGAGAAAAATGATCCACATAATCTTCAAAAAGGACTTTGCTATTGTCTCCCTCATGTGTTGTTTGGATACAAAGATGCTGATGTAAGAGAAATCAGATGACAACTTTCTTGGAGATTTAAAGTTAACTTTCTTTAACATATGATTTTTTAAATTTTATCAAAGACTTCAAGTTTTAGCCTTTCCTAGTATCATTCAGGAAATAGGAGGCCACAAATTAGGTTTTAATTTATTTAACTCTGGATTCAGCAAGGTAAGCACAGAAGTAATCTCAGGGTATGTCTACACTGCAGAGTTTTTCTGGAAAAATGGCCATTTTTCCAGAAAAACTACACGTGCGTCCACACTGCAACAGCATTCTTTTGACAGAAAGTCAAAAGAACGCAGGGGTTTTCCCAACAGTGGTAAATCTCTTTCTACGAGGAAGAAGCCTTTTTCTGAAAGTGCTCTTTCGGAAAAAGGTGTGTGTGGACGGGGAAGAGGGCTTCTTTTTTTCAAAAGAAGAGGCCTCCAGGAAAAAGCGCAGGTGCCCTGGTAGCCACTCCATCCATAATAATCACAGCTTAAATCTGAGATAGCATCCAATCAATGTGGACACTATCTTTCGAAAAAGCAGATCGCTTTTTCAGTGCGCTTTTGCTGTGTGAATGGTCTCTTTCAAAATAAGTGCTTCCAGAAGATCTCTTCCGGAAAAGCTTCTTCCAAAAGTAGCCTGCAGTCTATACATAGCCTCAGTCATTTCAGTGGAACTATTCCTGTACTCTCAGTTAATTACATGCTTACTGTCTTCCTGAATCTGGGCCTCAAAAAAAAGTAAAAAAGTAGAGCAAAATTATCATTTTAGCCAGTCCCCCAACCATTAATCTGGCAGCATCACAACAGAGTTTTGACCCTATTTGAGGCTTGATGGGCCTTTCAACCCTAGGTCCTAGGGTCTTCACATCACCCCCTGAGATGGATCAGTTGGGGAGCCCAAGTCAACCCTCTACTCTATATTCTAACCACAGAATCCTTTATGAAGCAGACCCCCTGCTGTATCCTGGTGCTGCTTTCTACCTTCCCCACAGCTAGGCCTGTCTTCAATTTTTTTTAAAGGGGGGAGCCAAACTAGTTATGGAGAAGACAAAAAACAAAATATCCCACATCAGGCCTACCTGCTCCAAGGAGGCTTTGGCATCTAAACAGTTCGGCTACGTCTACATTGGCCCCTTTTCCGGAAGGGGCATGTTAATTTCACAGGTCGTAATAGGGAAATCCGTGGGGGATTTAAATATCCCCCGTGGCATTTAAATAAACATGTCCGCTGCTTTTTTCCGGCTTTTAGAAAAGCCGGAAAAGAGCGTCTACACTGGCCCCGATCCTCCGGAAAAAAAGCCCTTTTCCGGAGGATCTTATTCCTACTTCAACGTACTTGCCAGTATAGACGCTCTTTTCCAGCTTTTCTAAAAGCTGGAAAAAAGCGGCGGACATGTTTATTTAAATGCCGTGGGGGATATTTAAATCCCCCGGGATTTCCCTATTACGACCTGTGAAATTAACATGCCCCTTTCGGAAAAGGGGCCAGTGTAGACGAGCCCTTCTAGTTAGTCTTTGCCCCTACCTGCACCTTCCATCACTGGGCTACTTCAAGAAATCCACACCAAGTCTCAGTCAGCCACTGCTAAGCTGAGCTTTTCTTCTTCTAACTCCTCCCTGCAGCTTGACACCACTGACAGGTGTAATATCGCTCACCACTGGACTGGCACCTCCCACTGGTCACTCTAGATTAATTCATGGCCAACACACCCAGCCATTCTACATGCCCTGACTCCATCTCTGTGTCCATTTGCAGTCCCTCTAGCAGCTTCCAGCTTCTGGAACTGCAGCGTCATCGTCATGGCTTGGCCCTTCAGCTAGGTCACAATCTGTGTTTCTCCCTTTGAGTGGGTGGGTGTTAGTATTACAACCATAGTCCAGCCACTTCTTCAGTTGCAAGCAGTGGAGGGGCAGAAAAGAGGCCCACACACTACTCCAGGTCTAGCCCAGGTCCCTCTGAATCATAGTCACCTACTGCAATCCTTTGCCACACCTACTGCTTCATTTCCCTGGGCCACTTCCCCCTGGCCACAGCATCCTATCCAGTCCCAGCCACTTATCCAGGGTGCCCTCTGAACTCTCCAGTTCCTGCCCACACTGCTCTGTCCAAGGTGCTACAACAGGGCTAGGCGAAACAGGGCACGCAGGCTGGATCTGGCCCACAGGCACAGCAGGGAGCCTCAAGCAAACTCCCTGCTTGCCCTGCTACTGCATGCCACTTAGAAAAGCATCAGCCAAGCCATTCGTGTTTCTCAGCTGTGAGGCAGGCAGAGCGGGGAAAGGACTATTCCCTAGCACAATCCCATTGGCCAGTTTCTGGCCAATAGGAGCTGCCTGTTTGAAGAACAGACACCATGGGACTCCCCTCAGGCTCTTATTCACAGACGCACATGGCCCTGCAGCCTGTGCAGGAGGTGGGGCAGGCTCCTGCCTCAGAAATGTGCTGGGTTGCTGGCAGGGAGTCACTCAGGTAAATCTCCTAGCCAGAGCCTGCCTTTGGCACTCCAGCTCCTCTGTCCCCCCAACCATCTGCCCCCTACTCCTAGCGTCTGCCCACCTCCTGAGCCCATGCACCCTTCCAGATCTGGCACCCCAATACCCTGCCCCAGATCATAATCTCCTCCTGCCCTAGGTCACAACCCAAACCCTGCAACCCTTCCCACACACCAGTTCCCGACCCTAGATGACAAACCCCCTCCTGCCCTAGGTCATAACCCAAACCCCTGCATCCCAATCCTGTGTCCTAGGTCACAACTGCCTCCTTCACCCAAACTCCCTCCCAGACCTCACAGGGTCTCCTGCAACCCATTCTCTTACCCCAAGCTCTCTTTTCCACCCAACCTCCATCCCAGACCCTGCACCTCCTCCATTAATATTATGGAAGAGTGCAGCCCTCAACCACTTTCCAAATTCTTGGAGTGGCCCCCATCAAAAATTATTGTGCCTCCCTATGCTACAGATGTGTGTCTGTTATCCACTCAAACTTTTCACTCTCCTTCCAACCACTGACCCTGCTCTTCACTGCAGCTTTTCTTATATGGGCTTGCTGGGTCCAGACTTGCTACTTCTTACAGCCCCCTTCTATTGGCCACTACCCCATGTATCCTCCCTAGGCTTCTTTTAACCCCTTATATGCCATGGATGATGGCCTTTGGCACTCCAGGCCTGCAAAAAGAACATTTCTATGTTACAGGCCACATCTAGCAGAAAAATCGAATATAGACGGATGTGTGTACTGCATAGACATTTAGTCATATTGACAGGATTTGACTGTAAATACCTCTGTATATGTACATATCTTTCTAGGTTTCATTTTATTCACAACTGACATGCAGCCACCTCAGCTTTAACTCAGTTGAAATGTTTTGGTTTTGAGAGAGTTGGGTCAGGTGCAAGCAGAGCAGAGAATCCCAATATGTTAGCACAGGCAATCATATAGAACACCATGTGCAATTAGAATTGAGATATTTAGAAAAGGAAGTGAGAACCTGAGGTAAGATTTACAGAAAGAAATATTTCAGAATAAGATAGGTGCTGTGACTGTATGAATTACTTATTTCCATTACTGGCAGAGAAACAGGCTAATAGCTTTTAGCTGATTAATGTATTAAGCAGCATCTTGGCACTATTATTATTATGCCAGTAGGACTGTGTTCCAGTTTAATGTATAATACAATAGATTAGCATTCATCCTATTGCTGATTAAGGTCTTTCCCCTATCTGTTCACATGTATCATGGGATTGATGAATCACTGAGCTTGAAGTTTTAACACTAACAGCAGAGGGATCCATATCAAATATTAGAGCAGTACTTCCACTTCTCCAGACCACAGAGAACCAGCATTTAAGAACTCGCACAAGAGTGTTTTATTTGACATCAGCAATATACATTGGGCTATAATAGGAAAAGTTTGCACAACCTTTCTTGTAACTTGGATTTATTTTCCAAATACACAGATGTTCATAATACAGGTAGGTAACAATTAAGCTGTACGATAGCAAAACAAGTTTACAGTTATCGAACCACCTTAGATTGTATTATAATCAGGTGACCAGCACAGAACATATGCAAATTAGCCTAATAACTAAATTAACTATTGAATCTTCCACTGTTTCAGACACATTGTTTCATTTGAACAAAAATGTGCATGAAGAATATTATAAAAGAAGTCAACAGTTTCCACCTGCAGAAAACTAGGCATACCTTAACATTTAAAACCACTTGCTCAAATAATAAGACTTCCTGGTGACACTCTAAGTTTGATGCTCTGCCCCACCCAGGCCTCCTGTATTGCCATACTACTATGGAGTATGTGATAATGTGGCATGGTATAAAAGCATTATTAACAGTAGTTTGGGCTGGTTCCTGACTCACTAGTTTTACATTTATGAGGGAGAAGCTATTCAGGTCATTCCCATATGAGCACTAATGACACATTTCCACCACACCAGAAAATAGCTTTTCTGTACTTAAAAATGTCACTGAGCAAGAAGCAGCTGTTTTGTGTCAAATTGAAAAGCAGGGAATCTTCCTTTTATCTTGGTTTCTAACTACATAAAGTAATAATGTGTGAAACTTTATGTTGGTCACTGGTTGGAAATAAATATTGCCTAGCCTGCATCTCTCACCAGTGTAACTGGAGAGTGGAAGGGGTAGAACGTTCCATATTTTGGAGAAAGAAACATTTTTGTGGCAGGTTGGTTTTTTAAAAGCTGGCAGCTGCTCAGAGGTTGGACTGTTAGAATTAACCTGCAGTAGATGGATTAGTAGGCAGAATACAAATGAGTGCTCAAGGAACATGATAAATGCAACCGGTCACATGTCTGTGCAACTTATTACATGGCTTCATCAATTATCATATGGTTATCATGATACACAACCATGCACATGTGTGAATATATAACAGATAGTGTTATTGGTACATTTCTGCTGCTTTGCACTTCTCCAGTGATGTAAGAAAGTTGTAAACCAGGTTCAATCAGCAAGTGTAATGTGTTTGCCACTACATGTCATCAGAGGAGCCTAAAGCAGTACCAGTGAATCTGGCCCATACACCTTTACAAGCACATTTGTTTTTAATTTCATTGTTAAATGCACGCAAGTCTTGTTACTAACATTTCCATAATGAACAATATTGGTGTCAACAAGTCAAATAAAGTGTATCTAACAGGTATTCCATATAGTTCATCATCAGTGGGGATAATTGACAGGTGGAAGAGGAAACATGATCTAGTAGATTGAGCTCAAAGCTGAAACCAGGACCCTCTCGATTCTCAGTCCAGCCTTGCTACTGTACTGACTTCAGTCCCAATGCTACAAAGTGCTTGGTGCCCTCAACTCTGAATGACTTTCTTAGAAGCTATTGCTGCTTGACCTTCATGTAACTGCAATATTAGATGCCTAACTTTAGGAACCCATCTTTCTGCTCCACTGTTGTACCTCTCCCTTCATCACACTGGTCTCCTGCTCCCTGAGGTGCGCTCAGTTACTGAAGTGCCGCTGGCAGTACTATGGCCTTTCATCCCTCATTGTTATTACTAGGGGGGACAACTTTAATCTTTGACTGTGATTCCTGCCAACAGAAGTGAGCAGCTATGTGCTGAACCAGTGCATCCCTGGATGCCCTGACCATTCTCCCTCTCTGGTCAATGCTGCCTACTCTTGGAAATGCAACCACCTGGCCTATTTCCCCCAGCTGAGGGGATACTTAAAGAGTCATGTACCACTGCAATATGCCCTCTTATTAGACTTTTTGTCACTGGGAACTATCCCCCAGGATATCTTGAGTGCAGGACGAGGAAGACAGGAATAAAGATGGTCATAAATGCATTGTGCATTTGTTTTCAGGAAACTTTCCCATTTTTTTTCTCTAACAGTTATTGAGCTGTCCCTTGCTGTAAAGCAGAAGTAGAATCCCTCTGTCCCTCCAATCCCTGCTAGAATTGCCAGGTACTTTCACAAAAAATACCAAACATGGTAGGAAAAAAATTGGTTGTGCAAAAAAAAAAAAAAAAAAAAAAAAAAGCGAGAAAAAACAGAAAATACCAGACATTCTACATGTCCGGTATTTTCTGGGTTTTTTCACCACAGAGGCCGCATATACCGGACTGTCTGGGCTAATACCGGACTCCTGGCAACCCTAATCCCTGCAAGCAAAAGGCTTAATAGTGCCCCAGGTCACCTGTTCTATTATGAAGTCAGTATACACTATGAGACTATTGTTCCTGACTATATCTCTCATTCAGCAAAGCATTTAAGCAAACTATACTTTAGACATGTGCTTAAATGCTTTGCTGAATAGGGAAAGAACTAACCTTCCATATATTTGATTGAGAATCTATCCCCACCAGACACTTCTCTGTACTTGAATTGTTAGGGAGAGAGAGGATAATTTTTTAAGCAAAAGGAAAATATTTTCTAACTTATATGCTAACAGTATATGACAGGTTGTAATTCAGATACAAATAAATGTAGCCAGGATAAATAAAATATCAGAAGAGTAGTTTGTATGTATCTATTGTATACATATGCAAACAGGGGAAACCTCTCTCATCTCTCTCTTTCTTATCCCTTAATAGGCTCAGAAAGAAAAGATGTCTTTGATATATTTTTTCAACTATGTAAAAATCTGTTATTGAATAACATCACAGTGTTAAATGTTTCCTATTCTGATTGATACAATCTCACACTATGATATATAGCATAGTATAAACACTGACAACCACTGAATCTTATTTCCAATATACATGGAGGATAGCTAACATGGAAAAATGTCTTTCAAGGCAAACTTAGCTTCCCTGGGATAGACCAAATACTGTACTTTGAAAAACTCAACTTTTCAAGAAATAATGAACTAAACACCATCCAGCTGACTGACAATTAACTTGTTTACTTTTTATTCTAAAATATATTTTTAACCGATCTTCCTAGACTTTTTCTTATTCTGTAGGTGCCTAGGTGGTATGCTTTACATTCCCCTTAGCTATAATTTGCATTAGAACTTTACAGTTCATATACTGGTTTATTTTAAAATTGAAATCAGAAAACATTTCCCCTTTGATGTTTCATTTACCAAATAAACAACAAAATAAATGGAGTTGGAAGAATTAACAAGTTTTAAAATGTTAAAAGCATAGGCTATGTTCTAGAAAAAGAGGTATAGTACATAAGAAGTCTACACTCCTGAATAGCAAATAGTGTACCGTCTATCTCTGTGAGACATTAAATACATAGGCTTTGTCTACATTGCCAAGGTTTGTTGCTAAAAACAGCCTTTTGTCAACAAAACAATGAGAACCTTCACATTTCAATGTGATTCTTGTTTTTGTTGGGAAAAACACCCAGTTTTGGTGACAAAAAACTTCCACCTATATGAGAGACTTTTGTCTTTTCCCCTCCCTTTATTGTTGACAAAGAGCCAATGTAGACTCTGCTGTTTGTTTTGTTGATAGAACTGGCTTCCACCAGTTTCCCCCAATGCCTGCCCCAATGGCTGTGCTCTCGGTTTTGATCCCTGCTGCCTTGAAGGCATGCTCCTTCTTCCCCTTTCAATGCTCTAGGATGCATCTGACAGCTGAGTGAACTGCTCCATTTGTGGAACAAAGAACAAATCATTGGAAGCTCCTGTTCTGCCCTGCACTAGGAACACAGCAGCAGGCAGACTGCTACTGCAGGGGAGGGGAACAGGCTGTTGTGCTGCTTTGACATTCCTCAGCACAGAGAGCTCACAGAGTTTCTTATGACACTTCTCCCAGAAGCTGTGAATGCTGTGGGAGAACTCAGAGGAAATCCCAAAAAGCACCCAGAGGGGATGCTTACCCACATTGCTTTGCTCTGTTTATCCGCAACAGGCCAGCAATGTGGCCATGAAATGCCAACAATGTGAGGCAGAAAAACTTTATTGCACAATTGTCACTTTTGGCAACTTTTGCATGTTGACAGCACTTTTGTAACCGAACTTTCCCAGTGCAGACATAGCCATAGACTTGAGTGAAGTGTGGTGAGAGCTGGAGGCATTTTTCCTGCACCGTGCAGATTCCAGAGAACACGTGGAGTTCCCGAGGGAGCATCCTGAGCAGCTACCATGGAGTTTCCTTTTGCTTTCCTTCCAGTGCTGGCCTTTGGCCAGTAGATGATGTGCAGGGTGGAGCCATGAGCCAACACCCACTTCACAAAGGCAAACCTCCTTTGGGTGTTCAGAGCTGGTGGCTGTGCTAACCCAGCCCCTTTGTGCTCAAGCAAAGGTAGAGACAGCATTCTGCCTACCTCGTATGGGAGAGAAGGAGCTTTCTTTGCATCTTCAACCCACCCCTGCACACCAGAGGGGAAACCACACTTTGATCCTACCCTGAAAAAATGCTTCAAAATTAATCAGAATAATAATATTTACACAATTGTTTTTATCCTACCCCTTAATTCTTTCTGGCCTGCTATTATGAACTATAAAGGTTTATTCACTGAATACAAAAATGTTTTAAAAAGGGCACTTGACAAGATATTTTCCATAAAAAAATATTTGTTCTTTGTCTCTTGCCCTAAGGCCTCACAAAATAACATTTCTTAAAATAATTCTTCAGAAGCCAGAAACTGAATTCTGCTTCCTTAGCCATGTTCTCCCCTTTGCTCACACACAGCCTGGGTGATTAATGCACTTTCATAAGTCCTGCACTCCTGGTATATGATTTTCAGTCCTTTCATTGTTTTAAGTGCACAGAATCACCAAACTAATCAAACAGAAACATTGGTGCTAATAAAACCTATGGGCATCTTACCACTACTTTGACTTGAAAAAAGCTAGTTGGTGATCTTTGACAGTAAATTATATTAAAAGGTTTTCAAACTTGCAAACCTGCAAGTTTTATTTTAAAATCCTTTTCCTAAGTACAAAATCTAGGCTTGATTTTTGTCAGACTGACAATGAAGAGTTCCGTAAAATCAGTGGAGACACAATAGTGAGAAACCAAAGTGCTGGGTCTTCTGTGTCTTATAAGACTGCCTCAGAGGACAAATTACAGAGGCAGGGGATCTACAACTCTCCATTGCTTGCTGAAAGTGCAATACAAGCTTTTTCTTATCCTGGGTTAGGTAAGTGACACTCCTTCACTGCTCCCTCAGGTCCTTGTTTTGTGTGCAAAGAGTTTCCCTCCCGGTTTTAGTCTGCTTTAGCTTATCTCCCAGGTAATGCATTTTAATATGATTATACTTTATTTTGGGGGGTTCAAAACCCTGCCTTATAGCACTGTAGGTGTTGGAGGAAGCAGAGAATACATCCCATTCCCAGAGCACACCCATCCAGCAGCTGAGCAGAATGGCTATGTCTAGACAGCTGGGCTATTTCAGGATACCGGAAGTATCCCAAAATATTAATTCCACGTTTACATTTGGAAGTAATGGGCGTGCTAGTCCGGTGTCCCTATAACCTTCATAAAACAAGGGCTAAGGGATTTTTCAGAATAGCACTTTATTTCAAAATTACCTCAGAATAAGCTACACAATTTGCATCTCGCAAATTGCATAGCTTATTTCGAGGTAAAGGTACTGTGTAGATGCACCCGATGGCAGCCTAGTTCCCTTGTGGGTCAGACCGAGGGGATGATTAATACAGATATCCATACACTAGCAGCTGGGACCTTATTCTGTCTTTGGTCTCCCCTGTGGCATTCTGAGGCATTTGAGAAGCCAAGTGGAAAAAAGTGCTTTATTATGCTGCTTCTGTGAGGTGCTCTTAGAAGTATTTTCCTCCCACAAGCCCTGAGCTAGGCTGCTGAAAGGACGATTCAGCAACCCAATTCAAAACTATCACTCCTCTATCACCAATGCCTATATTACACCTCTATCCTCACCAAGCATGGCTGAAATCTGCAAGCACAAGAGTTTTCCCCAGCTCCATAAAAAGCATAAGTGGCATATGATCAGGAAAGGCATATATGTAATTACTATGTAACAAAACATTTGTAGAGACCCGCACAAATACAAAATTGGTATCCTTATCCATACCTGCATTTGCAAAAATGATCCATAGATATCCTCATCCATGGATATGGATATCCACAATTATAAAGTAGATAGGTACAGATTTGCAGGGTTCTAGATACAAAAAAATAATATCTGTATGCACATCCATATTGGCAAAAATGAGCTGTGGCTATACCTGCAGATTTGCAGAGCTCTATGCATTTTTCATGTAAATTCCAGAACAACTGTGCCTAGCTGCATGGGTAGTTAGAATGTTTTAAATCTCAAACGTCTGTCATGTAAGTTAACGATGAAGACATAAATCATTCTTTTTCTCCTGAAGATACATTATTCATGATTCCTTTGATGATCAGATGAATATTAACATGAAGAGAGCTATTCAAGCTTGCAACAGCAAAGTGGACTCTGACTTTAATTTGTAGTGATGAGGTTGAGCCAAACAGTCTCATACTTTGAAAGCACTTTAAGTGAAATGCAGGTAAAAAGTAAACATTCCTGACTTCTGAGCACTCTGCTGTTACATCTTCCCATAACAGGAAGATAAATCATCATCATTAGCATCAAGGCAAGGCAGTGTTCATTTTTCACATACCTGTTTGGAAAGTACTGTGCTCAGAACCCCACCTGGGTATTTCATGTAGATTTATTCTTCTTCTATCAATCTCCAGTCACATTATTTTTCAATGGCAAAAACACATTTGTAAATAATATTGATTTTACAAAAATAAATACTCTGATAGTCTATTATGTCTGTTTTATAGACTAACACCATGAATTGTAGTATTCACGCCAACAGACAATATGAATACATCCTTTATTAAAATGCAGAACAAGCATGCTGAAGTAGATCAGAAGCAGCAGCCAAAAAAAAAAAAAATCAAAAAACAAAAAATAAAACAATAACCCTGAAGCTATGTATTAGTCAAAGGTTAATAATAATAGTACAATATATTGTTTTTACCTAAATATCCTTCTTTGATTTTGAAAATGATAAAAAAATGCTAAGACAATAATAATTTATACAGTTACTGAGTTTTTATATTGTTCTTTTCATCCATGCGAAAATCCTTTCAAATTTAGGTTTCCTTGCTTTGGAGTATACCTTCATAAAATCTCCTTCGCAATTTGGTAAATATAATATTTGAACCTTCTTCAATGTTCAGTGGTATGCTGCTTTACTACATTGAGTCTGTGATCATGTTAATGCTTTATAATACTGGACTTATGCTGTCCTTTGAAGAAACTTTTCAGTAATTCTTTGCTAAATTGGGATACTTTGCTAATGCTTAGTTCACAAAATCTGAGATTTCAGTTGCCTTAAAAAAAAGTTGTATGGCTCTTTGTTATTGAAAGAATTTGATAGAACAGGAATTCAAGATTTGAGGAAATTACAATGAGGTTGACTTTTTAGTTGGCTGATTTGCTTTGGAATCTTTTCTGATAGGATAGCATACAAAGTCCAAGATAAATCTCTCAGGACATTATACATTAAAAAGCAAAGCAAAAAAAGATTTACCCATCACATCTATTAATTCAACAGTGAAAACAAATCATGTTTTTCAGGCATCACTTATTTTTAAAGGACTTGCATTTTTCTATTCTCTACATTTAAGAGCTGCAGGGAGCTTTTAATCAGTATTTCACCACAAGTGTGAATATAGAATGTGAAGAAGAGGCTTGCTTTCAGAATATCTGCTTTATACAGGACAGTTTGAAATGGCATTTACTTTAACAAATAGATTAAAAAGCACAAACTAAGAAAGTTCTGTTTTCAATCTGAATGAAGAGATACTAATGCCAACCACTAACATCTGTCAGACTTTTCCAAAAGATGTTACTTTCTTGAGAGAGGCTATGGCTGCGTCTAGACTGGCAAGTTTTTCTTTCTGTCTACACTGGCCGCTTTGAATTTGAGCAAGAACATTGACGATCTAAAGTAAGATTGTCAGTGTTCTCCCGCAAATACAATGACTCTCCCATTCGGGAAAAAGCCCTCTTGCGCAAATTCTTTTGCGCAAGAGGGCCAGCGTAGACAGCTGAGAACCGTTTTGTGCAAAAAAGCCCCGATGGTGAAAATGGCGATTGGGGCTTTCTTGCGCAAAACCGCGTCTAGATTGGCACGGACGCTTTTGTGCAAAAAGTGCTTTTGTGCAAAAGCGTCCATGCCAATCTAGACGCTCTTTTCCACAAATGCTTTTAACAGAAAAACTTTTCCATTAAAAGCATTTGCGGAAAATCATGCCAGTCTAGACGTAGCCTACGTGTCTGATTTTCCTCTTACTTAAGGCCTGATCTAACACCCATTAGAGTCAATGGAAAGATTCTCATTGAACTATGCTGGATCCAAGTTCTTACACTAACATGATAAGGAGTGGTTTACACTAAGATCAGAGGAGTTACACGAGTTCAAAACTGGTGTAAGTAAAAGAAGAATCTGATCCTGGATAAGTAACGTATTTTTGAAGTAATCATGCTATTGCCATTACATTGCTTTACCTTTGCATAGTTTTTAGTATTTTCTTAAACTTCTAGATGACGTCTATACTACGATCCTCTTGCGGAAGAGGAAATGCAAATGGAGCGCTCACTAGCATATGTTGTGCTCTCATTTGTATTTCCTCTTCCCTTCCCTTTTGCACAAGAGGTTTTTGCGCAAAAAAGGGCTGCGTGGACCCCTTTTGTGCCAGAGCTGTTCTTTTATCATCCAGTCCCAGCTTCCAGCAGTTCTAGGCTTAGCAACACCCAGATTGAACCCCTGACGACATAGGTTTATCAATAGCTATTAACCAATCTTCCATGAACTTATTTAATTATTTTTAACTCAGTTATACTTTTGACCTTTACAATAGCCCAGGTTGACTTTGCATTGTGTGAAGAAGCACTTTCTTCTGTGTATTTTAAACCTGCTGCCTGTACTTTTTCCTATTCTAATATTTTTGAGGTGGGATGACCAGAACTTCCTATAATATTCAAGGTGTGTGTCTATTAGGGATTTATACAGAGGCATTACATTTTCTGTCTATCCATTTCCTAAGAGTTCCTAACATGGTTATCTTTTGACTGCCACAGCACAGTGAATATTCAGGGGACTAGCCCCGATGACGCCAAGACCCCTTTCTTGAGAGATAACAGCTAA
Organism: Pelodiscus sinensis; assembly: GCF_052426305.1. Taxonomy (NCBI): domain Eukaryota; kingdom Metazoa; phylum Chordata; order Testudines; family Trionychidae; genus Pelodiscus; species Pelodiscus sinensis. The sequence goes on from NC_143055.1 coordinate 47,780,658, forward strand.
TTCAAACCCCATCATTTTGTATGTACAATAGATACGTTTTCCAATATGCATTATTTTACCTTCATCAGCATTGAATTTCATCTGCCATTTTGTTCATCAGTCACCCAGTTTTGGGGAGACCCCTTTGTAACTTCACATTTAGTTTTGGTCTTAATATCTTGAGTAATTTTATCATCTACAAATATTGCCACATCACTGTTTAACCCCTTTGCCAGACCATTTATGAATACTGAAAAGCACTGGTCCCACTACAGATCCTTAGGTGACCCCACTATTTACCATTTCTATTGTGAAAACTGACTTTGCATTCCTCCCCTTTGTTTCCTATCATTTAACCAGTATCTGATCCCTGAGAGGATCTTTGACAGCTTACTTTGCTTAACAAGGTGAGGGACCTAGGCAAAGGCTTTATAAAAGTCCAACTAAATCACCTTTGTCCAAATGCTTGTTGACAGCTTCAGAGAATGTTAATACCCAAAGAACACGTGTAGGAGGACGAACAACAGACAAAGGCCCCATTCCTATTTGTGATCCAAGGATGTTGCAGTCTACCCACATGAATCACAGTGAAGGAATGGGGCCCAGGCTTACATCTCCAGCTGCACCACTGAAATCAATGGGAGTTTTGCGATTAAGCTCACTGTCTATGCAATGGTGTAGCTCTTGGCAACCACATTTCATGGATTGATTACTCCATATTCAACTTCTTGGGCCAAATGTTCAAAACTGGCAGCTTAACTTGTTTGCCCCAAACTACTCATCATTTCAGCAACAATTTAAAGCAGCCAGTTTTGAACATTTGGCCCAAGATTCCTAGAATAGTCTTGGTGTGGGTTTGTGTGTGCAAGGGCAGATGACCATTTTGCGGGCCCCGGGCAGTATAATTCCGCAGGGCCCCCCCTTTCCCACGGTGCATGCGCGGTGGTGCCACGGTGCATGCGCAGGGCTTTCTGAAGTGCAGGGCCCGGGGCGGCCACCCCGTTCGCCCTGCCCTATATCCGCCCCTGTGTGTGTGCATGCCTGCATGCGCGTGCCTTCAACTATGGACAGTTCATAAATGCTAATATTGGGTATACTTCAGCCTCTCTACTGCTTCTGATTGCTCTACTATAAGATTAAAAAGTAACAAAAAAATTCCATTAACCATTTTCCCTTTACATTGTCCTTATCTAATTTGGAAAGCTAGTTACGGTAATTTCTTCATAAGCCCCAACACAAAAATGTGGTGTATCATTTAAATTACTCCTAGCTACATGATGAGCTTGTTGTCTCTCATTTTGGATGCAACCATGCAGATGTTAGCAGGTGCTTAAGCAATGACTTGCCAGATTTTAAAAAAAACACCACACACACCAAAATCCATTTATTCTGAAAAACTTCTAAATATTCTCCTCCAACACAGAAGGTTGGAACTGAATGTTTGTAAGTTTGATAGTTTTCTGTGGTTGTGTTGCAGGTTTGATTTTGTTTGAAGTTTAATCAGAGCAGAGTAGGAACTGGCAGGGAATCCAAGATATATATTCAGATCATCTTTGTCAGCTAGCCTGAACCAATATTGATCCAAATGAACAAGGTGCTGCTTATGCATCCAAAATAGGAAGGTGGGAGGAAAAGGAAGACAACTGTTTCTAGTTTCTTGTTTAAAGCCATTCCTGAAAAACAAAGAATTTCTCTCCTTATGAGAGGGGAAAGCAAAGCTCACTTTTAAGTAACTTTCAGAGCAAATGCAGTTTCCAAACAAACCAAAATTACATTGTTCTTTATGCTACAAATATTGTAGTATTTTGTGATCAATCAATTGCTTCTGGACTTAGTTGTTTCTCTTATTTTAACCAGATAAATTGATTATGGCATGTGATTGCAATACTGTGAGTAAATTAGGGAGACAAGGTTATAATTGTCAGAGATGCACCTATGGATTCAAAATTGTTTCAGACAGCAAATTAGTGCACATGCTGCATTTGTAATTTTGTGCAATGGCAGCTGCTGTGGTATTCTAAGACATGTGCCAATCTTAAATTTGTTATACAGTTAAAAAGTATTATGCCTTTTGATGGATGTAAAGAAGCAAAATATAAATTATTTCATCTAGGTACTTGGAAAAGCCAAAGAAAAGAAAAAAAAAGAGATTCTTATGTTGCATCATAATAAACTCACACAAGTCATAGCCAATTTCTGTGCAGCATAATGTAACACGATGAACTGAAATCCTTCCTACATGTGATATTAAACACTATGCTAGGTGACACTAAATCTTTGATAACTGAAAGCTTGGGGTGGAAGACAGGGTTGATCATTCCATAATCCCTTTGAAGCTCTGGTATGGGTCCTGCTCAGTTAAAGCCTATATCCGTAAGGTAGAGATAGAAAGAAGGGCTGCAAAGAACCCAGCTGTGGTTCTCTTAGTCTGGAGCATTTTTACACTGACTCTTGTCCCAGAATAGCTTAGGGCGACCTCTTGAATGCTCTAAACTACTCAAGTTGGCTGCGACAACCAAAAGGTCCATCTGTCAATTAGTCATTGCCAGAGCACAGTAGAGTGTTGGCAATACCTGCATCTGCCATTAACATATGCCAGGGCCCCTGAAGGAGTGCTCAGAAGTCAGCTATGTCACTCTATTCCAGCTGGGGATTAACCCACCCACACATATCCCTGCTCATGCTGGAGCATAGCTGAAAACCTGTCCTATTTTTGGTAGACCATTGCAGAGAAGTGCATTTAGTTACCCAGCTGGAATTTGTGCAGGCATTTTTTTTAAATCAGCATATAGTCTACTCAGTATGGTAGAATAGAAAGGAAATTGATAAACAAGACCTCTGGTAGATTTAAAGAGTTCACTTCATCCAAGAAATACTTATCTGTGTACACATCTTAACTCCAACTATTCAGGAGAGCACTTTAGTGCTACTGAGTAAGAGGAAAAGCACCTATCCCATCTAGGAAAGTATTCCTCTTATTTATGTCACATAACTACTTCCAAAAAGCATGGATTTATTTCCATTCCTTACCATTGTACTGTACCCATAACCACAGAAAAGATGGGCAAATTCATTTTGCCATTTTAAAGCCACACGAACATTTACCTTGAACTCAGACACTATTGGGTTTGCATTCTGGGTAGAGGAGGGTATGAGAAACAATGCAAAGGGGAAACCTCATTTTTTCCACCATTATTTCTCACTGGATGAGAGCAGACAGAGTAAAAAACAAAAACAGGGGAAAGGCACCGGAGAAGGAAGAATTCTAATCAAAATCTAAACATCATGGGCCCATTTCTTCTCCTGCTGTAAATTAGGAGTAACAACACGAGTTAAATCTCAAGTGAACAAAGAAACAGGCTAATTAGTTGTTTTGCAAACCCAAAAGAACTAGTTCAAGAGGTTCATAAAATCTCAGGCTCCATAAGATTCACTCATCCTTTAATTCAGCAGAACAAAATACTGCTTAATAAAAATATACAGAGTCCTCCAACTTCTTTGGCTAACTCTTTTCTACAGCATGATCCTCAACCCCCTCCAGTCTTTCTTTTCCCTCTTCCTGATCTCTTGCCAGTAGGACTCTTTCTATTTTTTTCTGTCACCACTCATTTCTTTCATCAGCTTTACTCTAGCAGGAAAGAGTCCCTTTTTGGCAGTGTTTAAAAAAAATCCACAAAACAGTGTCTGCAAGTTACAGTGGAAAATGCATTGCTGGGTCTAGGCAGTGGCGCTGGGAACCCTATGGATACATACTAATCATTGTGGTATATTAATATAAGTAAGTTACCATATTTTCCGGCGTATAGGGCGACTGGGCGTATAAGACGACCCCCTATTTTTTTAATTAAAAGATAGGGTTTCATCTTATACCCCAGCGCCCCTCCGCCTCCTTTGCTCCCGGTGTCCCTGGTCTGCTGGAGATGGTCCCCAGCAGACCAGAGGCACCGGGAGCAAAGCCGCAGCAGCTTTGAAAGCCTCGGGGGAAGCCGGCGGTGGGGCATCCCAGGCGCACCTGGGCTGCCCCCCCCGCCGGCTTCCCTCGAGGCTTTCAAAGCCGTGGAGGGGCTCCGGCGGGGGGGCAGCACAGGCACGCCTGGGATGCCCCGCCACCGGCTTCCCCCGAGGCTTTCAAAGCCGCGGAGGGGCTCCGGCGGCGGGGCATCGCAGGCGCGCCTGGGATGTATACCCGGCGTACAAGACGACCCCCGATTTTTGGGGGATGTTTTTTAACATCAGAGGTCGTCTTGTACGCCGGAATATATGGTATGTTACACTGTATAAAAGTGTGTCACTGCATTTGATTGGCTTCCCAGCTCTGTTCCTCCCCTCCATAGCAAATTCTGTGTTCCCAGGGTATTTTGTTTGAACAAATTGACAGCTCACTGTCATTTGGGGGAGGGAAGCCAATTTTCTTCCCTTTTATACACTGATGAGTTAATTATCCCAATAAACTTGTTCTTCACAGTGGGAATCTAGCACAGAGCCTTGTAAAATAAGAATTAATGGTCTCTTTTTTAAAAATTAGTTTTAAAAGAAGGAACCCTGCAACAAATATGTTATAATAATTAAGGAAACTACTACATAGCAGCAAAACTACATTAAACTTTCTGATTTTTCCATGGTGTCCTTGGATAGATACACTACCCAGTAGACCATGTTAAATGCTCCAAATGTGACTGGAAACAGAATGCGTGCATATTTGTCTATCTTACTAGTGCCAGAGCTGGAGGCAGGGGAAACAGGAGGCGGAGAGATAGCAGTCGACTTTACAGATGTGCCGACCGTATTAGCTGTGGTCTGAATCTGCTCCAGTCTAGATCCAAGTAAATGATGAATGGAGGAGGATCCAGATGTGGCATGCTGTGTTATGCATCCAGTTAAAATTGGGGTGGAGGGAGGAGCTGGAGGAGTAGCTCTTGCAGAAGACAATGTTTCTGAGACATTGAGGCGACTGAACGGATTTGGACTTGATGCTGAAAGAGACTGGGGTGTAATGTCAGAGGACCCCTGAGTTACCACCGAAGGTTGGTTAGAACTGTTTGCTGTATCAGTTCGGTTCCCACCATCAGCTTCCGACTGTACCATGGCGTTTGTTCTTTTCCTCACATTTGAATTGGCATCTGTAGTCTGCAAAGTTATAAGAAATAATATTAGTCACTTTTTAAACACAGACACAAACAGAAGCAATGGGAAATATTTAAACAGGCCCTATGATGCAAAATCAAAGTGAGCTTGAGTCTGAAGTCCAAACATATTATCTGCTCATGAATATGAACTTTAGTTGCAAAAAAGCACAAAGCAGCCCAGAACTGAACAAGAAGTCTAGTGTTGTCACTTGATGCTGGTAGTTATGGATCTGGCCATGTCAATATTATAGCCCCAAGTAATATCAATTTAAACTTGATATCATTAACCTAAGGATCCTTGGCTGGATTTTTTTCCTCTTTTGGAGCTGTGAGGCGTATAAAAGCCCCACTCTGAGCCTCAAGGAGTTAAAAGACAGACAATAGTTTGTGCAGGTAGCACCATCCCTCTGGGCTTGCTGAACATGTGCTGGGCAGAAGAATAAGCTAAATGGGAGCTCAGAAGGCCAGGCAAAGGATGGTGCACAGGCTGCAGGAGAATGGAATGCTTCTCCAGGAAGCTAGACAGAAGGTTGAGCCTGAGAGGGAACAGCAGAGCAGGTAAGGCCCCTAGACAGTGCCTTGTCCAACAAACACCCTTTTGAGAACCTCCAGGGTTCTGCTCCTTTGGATTTTTTTTTTTTTTTTTGGTTAAGACTGACTGGTCTATAGGGCACGTACCCCCAAATTGAAGAGCCTACTGGCAGGAAGTATCCCAGGGATGTGAACTTGGACCTACTACAAGGAAGATCCTGCCTTTGTTGCTGCCCTGTGCTGGGACCTGGTGAAGAAAGACCCAGTTCCCATTACCACACCCTTTATCAGCTAAGGCCCAGATGTTGGAGGAAAGCTGAAGATTCCTGGCTGTAGGTCAGGAACAGATATCCATATTGCCCTGGCAGGGAGGGCTGTGGATGGAAGTTAAGTGTGCTAACCACTAGGCCACTCAGCTCTCATTACACATGGAAGAGCACGAGAGAACCATAGGGTCCCAGGCTTGAAATTAGGCCAGAAGGAAAGGGGAGGGGTGAGAAAATAGATTGAGAAGTTGCTTAAGTGTGCCCTAGAAAATTATTCACAGTAGCTCTGCTACTGGACTGCATCGATCCAGCACACACTGCTCATCAACAGCAGCTGATTCAAGAACTGGGAAGACAGCAGCAGCTCATCAAGTAGATGATTACACTCAGACAGACACTCGGGGCGGCAGCAAGTCTTACCAAGAAAGGGGGACGTACTAGCTTAGTGCCAGCCAACCTGGTGAAACAGCTAAAGATGGACACACAGATGACCCAGAGGCATTCCTTGTCATGTTGTTCAAGAGAGTTTCCGGCATGCCTCCATGGCCAGTGGGAATCTGGGCCAATCCATTGGCACTCTACTTGTCATAACTGGTCCATATTACAGGGGCCATCTCCACTGGGAGACCTAGACTACAGATAGCTAGGCTCAGAAGAAGGGCCCAAGGAAGATGTTAGTCTATCTGGAGAGAGGGCCATGCAAGGACTGCTAGATGCAGCCAAATTCTGGTCAGGGAGTAGCTGGTGAGGCCAGGAGGCAGCATGGAGGGATGCTCTATCATGGAGACATACAGCCCTAAACAATAAAAGAAGTTAAATTAACTGCAAAACCTCATCAAAATGGTAGATGCTAATGTGACCAGAGACCTAGCCAAGGAAGGAAACCACAAGAGGAGTGCTTAGGACCCAGAGGAAGGACTGTCCTTGCAGGTAAATGATCATGCACCATCACCAAACTGCTGCAGTAAGAGTCTACCACAGCACTCCTCAGTGCGGATTTCTTGTCTGACAAGATGGATTTTGCAGTCTGTGGAAGCAGCAGAGCATACATTCCACACTCTCAGTCTAATGAAAGGGTATTGGCAGAAACCCTTGAATCCCAAGTTTAAAGAGATGACCGCTTTCTTCACCCAATTTGGTTTTATCAGTTTAAGACCAGGCCCTCTGGGCTCCATAGGGCCACTGCCACCTTTCAGTGATTGATGGATACGGTGCCACAACTGCCTGAGGAACAGCCCCCTGCACCACACATGAAAATGCTGTGAATGAAGAGTGGGCTGACCATACAAGGCATACTATTGCAAACAACAAGCTCGAATGGAGGCAGCATTGATGGCCAACCCAATCAAGTGTCATCTGGCTGCCAAAGAAGTCACTCACCTGGAGCACACAGTGGGAGGGGACAGTTATGATCCCTGGCGGACAAAGTCCAAGCTCTAGCTGATTTCCCTCTCCCTTCCACCAAGAAGCAAGTTCACAGTTTCCTAGAAATGCTGGGGATGAATCTCTGACAGTACCCTACCTTTGGTATCATTGCTGCCCCTTTGTGATGGACCTGGACAGGATTCAGCATCCCAAAAATATCTTGTTGGATGAAAAATTGTGATGAGGCATTTAAAGCACTTGAAGACCAGTTGAGCCAGGAACTTGTGCTATTCTACACAGAGTTCACAAAATCATTTATTGTGCAAAACAGTGCAGAGAAGTCAGGCTTGGGGCAGTGATGTTGAGAATTCAGAGGAGAAGAGCAACCCATTTTCGTTCTCAGTAGAAAGCTGCTCCCCTGGGAAGTGGCATACGAAAAAGGTACTGGAAGTAAAAGTAGCAACTGATGCCCTGTGAAATTACTTATGCGGGCAACCCTTCCACCTTGTAGCTATGCATCTCTCTGAAGACTGAACTCCATTCAAGACCACATCATACAGTGGTATCTCTTGATGCAGTCATAGAGGTTCCAGGTGTCCCATCACACAGGAAAGGAAAACACAAATGCCAGTATCTTCTATGAACCAGAGCAGACATGTGGCTGAGTGGGAGGGTGTGTGATGGGGTATACAAACCCCACACTGCGCCCCAAAGGTGTTAAGACACTACTGGGACCAAGCAGCTCTGCCCCTCCAGGCCTGATGAGCATGCTCCATCTGGAGTATCAGGTTCAATAGGTGCTCAAAAGCTCAGGCAAGGGATGGTGGACAGGCTGCAAGAGAGAAATGCTTCTCCAGGAAGTTAGGCAGAAAGTTGAGCCTGAGAGGGGACCACACAGTGGGTAAGGCCTTGAGACAGTGCCTTCTCCATCCTCCACCCTCTCAGCACCAATAGGACCTGCAGGGTCTTGCTTCTTTTGACTTGGTTTTGTTGAGAGAGACTGACTGCACCATAGAGGATGAGGTCCAAACTGAAGCGACCTACTGCTAGGAAGTAACCCAGGGAAGTGAACTTACTGCAGGGAGAACGTGTGTTGCTTTCCACATGTTCCTAGATAATAACCTATCGGAAAGGGATGGCCCAGGTCCCCATACCACATCCTTTTAGGAGCTATGTCCCAGATGCAAGTGGAAAGCTGAAGATGGCTGGCCTAAGGTCAGGAATAGAAATCAGTATTGCCCTGACAGAGACCAGGGACCAGAAGTCAGATGAACTAATCTCTATGCCCGCCGGCCCTCCAAGCCCCTATTCATAGTTTTAACTCTTGGCTCAGAATTCACTGGCATGTTCTTATAGATTTGGTGATGGGCAACAGCTCTAAATCCAGCTTTTAGTAAACCCAATTTAAAGTTTAGAAGGGAATCTGGCCCTTATTTTCCAAGTTGACACATTCACATTGTGGTCCAAAGATACTGACCCACTGTGTGGTAACTGCTGGCAAATGCGGACTTTTCAATGGCAACGACTGCACTCCTCATGCAGTATCATCAAACTCAAATTTTGTTAGGAACCAAAAAACCAGCAGATTTAGAATAACTGCGATTAAAGAGCCATGTGGGTAGAAACTCCTCTTTATATATTCTATATGCCTTTTCACAGCATGCATTTCAACTTGGCAGCAGAAAATTATTAATTTCTTTATATAAAATTAGGATTTTTTATTTTGTTGAAACCAGAAGAAGAGAGATGTTCACAATATATTAAAACAAAAAAAACCCCTAAGTATTGAAACAATGAAAAGATCTAATATTGAAATTTTACACCAAGTAAAATAAAAACATCTCTCTCTACCAAATGATTACACAGTCATTTCATCTCTACTGTGACAAAACAAAAACCATGGAAACCCACTATGTAGACTACGCTAACATTCCTTTCCTTCAACTAATAATATCCAATTAACATAAAATACAAGACATTAAACTGCAACGTAAAAAAGAAATAAACAGGTGTCAGAGCAATACAGTGTAGAATTCCAAAATTTTGTGGCTATTTACCACAATGACTAATGGACAAAGTGCAGCAAACCTCACCAATGATGTCAGTACTCTCAATAAATCCTGTCCGCCTGATTACACACACGCATTTCTCTCTCCAAACACACAAATACATTAGGAATTCAGGAGAGCTATATTTGTGGAGTGATACCAATAGCTTGAAAACAGGCTGCCATTTCAACATTCCATCCTCGAGGCACTGTACCAATCTGAGCAATTCATTTAAATAGCAATCACATAAAAACTGAGAACCGTTGCAAATGTCACATCAGCAGCTTTACTGTGGTGTTCAGCATGATGATCTGGGGGCCAGATTGATTTAGGGATTTTGGCATTCAGTTGCCACTTGAGCGGCCTGTATTCAATATTTAGTCATGAGAATTCCCACTCAGCTGCCCCCTTAATCTATAGGTGCCTAAACGCACTCAGTGCTTAAATTTCTGCTGCAAAAGTTCCCTAGGCACCTATATTTCTGCTTCTGAGCATGCACACTGCTGCCTCACTCTAGGCATCTGAAAGTCTAAGTCCCAGCATGATAGTCAAAGCAAAGGAAAATAGAGTTTCTTATAGGTGAGTTCAGAGCTCCCCTACAAGATTGGGGCCTGTTGTCATGACTACATCGGTTTTACCTCAGTGTTTAAACCAGGGGCAGGCAACTACCAGCCCATGGGCCAGATACAGTCTGCCAAAATTAGCCCTTGTTGGGTCCCCACACTAACATATTCACCTACACCTCCATAAGCATGGGGATCACAGTTCCCAGCCAATAGGAGTTGCGAATGCCCATACCTGTGGAGGTGCATGTAAATCTAGCAGCAGCAGTCAACTCCATTCACCACTGCTGTTTTATTGCCCATCCTTGAGTTAGATCCTTCACGTGGGATTTGGGAAACCCAGGCTTAATCTGCCAGGGGAAGAAGAGAAAGGAATTGAACCAACACCTCCTATCTCTCAGGCAAGGGCCTTACCCACTGAGCTGTGGGATAGTATGATATGGAGCCCCTCAGTCTCACCTATTGAAGATGTTGCACTTTGGATAAATAATTAAAGTGCCACAGTGCTAGAGAGAAAGACTCTGTAACCTGGTGGGTAGAGCCCTCACCAGGGGAGAGTGGGGAAAGCCAGTCCCTGTGCTCCCATTACTCCCTCAACAGCTGACACTGAAGGAGCCTTATAGTAGAAGATCCCTTTTCCCAGAGGTGGGCAAACCTTATTCAAACCCTTTCTTCTGAGCAAGCAGAAGTGAAAAACTAAACCTGGGTCTCCCACCTCCCAAGTAGGTGTTCTAACCACTTGGCTACAAGGTGGGCAGTAGCTCCTCCTCCCAAGCAAACATTCCTAACATCTTGAGATGTGTAAAGCTTAGGGTGCATCCCCTGCTCAGCAGCTCCCCACTCTAGCAAATTCCACTCTTAGGTTTCTTCCCCCCTCCGCCCCCGGTCATTCTAGAAGGAGCCCAGGCATCTACTGCAGTCTTTTATGAATCCCATGCATTCTAAGATGCCTAAAGTCATAAGTCCCTTTGTGAATCTAGTCATTGGTCAACAGATGAGTTACCATGGCAAACTTGCTTCTCATAGGTTGGAGGAATGAAAGATGCACAGCCAAATGATTTTCCTGAAATGGGGAGAAAACAGTTTTGTGCATCTGCCAGCAATAATCGATTCTCCTCACACTACAGTTGAGCTGATGAATAAACTGATCTTTCATCTGATAATTCATTTGTAGGAAGAGAGCTGAACCAACACATTCTTCCAAAATGTGGGAAAGAATAATAGAGAAGTTAAAAGATTAAGACTTAATATAATCCATAATGATTACTGAAGTAAAAATACAATGTGCTGAAAAGAGCTACTGTCAGTGTTGGACAAGTTTGAACATTTAGGGGTGGCTCTAAATAAAACAGCAAATACAGAGCAATCTAATTTAAAAAAGGCATTATTCGATCTAAAATTTAGTCTATATTTCTAGTTCTGACAAATACATATAGTCCCTAAAAAGGCATTGTTATTTCTAGATGCTAAGGACTTCCTGGATGAGAAGGAAATAATTTTCAACTTTAAAAAAGAAATCTTGAAATAAAAAAGTAATACAAAGAAGAAGTGTCTATTAGAAGTCAGAGGTTACCAAATAGAAGTACCTTCACAAATAGAAAATACCAGATAGTAAAAGACTGTTTATTCTAGCAGAGAAAGACATAGCAAGAATCAATGGTTGGAATCTGAAGTCAGACAAATTCAAATTAGAAATAAGTCACAATTTATTTTTTAAGCTGAGAAGATTAATCATTGGAACAAACTATCTAAGAAAAAGGTGTATTTTCCATCTTTGAATGTCTTCACATCAAGATTGGTGACCTTCAAAGGAGATATGCTTTAGTCAAACACAAGTTAATGGGCTCTGTATACCAGTAACAGGGAAATTATGTGACCTGTGTTATTCAGAAAGTCAGGTTACATCAGCTCAAGGTTCCTTCCAGGCTTACAAAGCTGTGTAACAATCAGGAGAAAATATCCACTAATATTAGTTAAAGTTTTAAAAAGGTGTCTGTCTCTTGTGTCTGATGTTTCCTAACCCCTGAGTGCTCAAGCTTCCCAGGAAAAATAAAAGTGAATTTCACAGAAATTGCATTTTTAACTTCCCAACATACAAGTTCTGACATCAGCAGTGCTTATGTAATTAGAGAACAGGAACAGTACCATGTGACTGTTCTGACCAATTACACACAAACAATATAGCTCAAATTTGTAGTATCAGCAATCAGTTCAAAAGGATAAAGAGTTTTTTTTTAAAAAAAGGATATTCCTCAAATGAACTCCAATAAGGAATGCATTTGAAGAAATTCTTCTGTTTGAAGATTTGCCATGAACAGAAAAAAATACATTGAATAAATACATTGTCAATTATGTATTCTGCCACCAACAACATATGGCAGTTCAGTTGCAATAGAATTCAGCATCTCTCTTAGGTTTTAAATATCTCCTTTTTCCATTGCCGGTTACTAATTGCCTTGTTTGTTTGTTTATTTATGGTGCCGCAGCTTGAATAACTGAAGGGCTGAATTATTGTGTAAAAAGAAGGGGAAATTATACTTAACTGAAAGAAACACTAATGATTCAGTTTGAAATAGAAAGGCTGAGTCACTATTCAATATGTACAGTCACATGCACAGATGTGCTGTTTGCATACCTCTACAAGAGGGTTTGCTTACAACCCAAAGCAGATTTTAAGATTTTATCTAAAGGAAAACTAAAATAAAACTCTACATTCAGCTGGAGTTGGAATGTGCATTTGCTGTTACATCACTCTAAGATAACTATATACCAGACGGTGAGTATCACACGTCAACTGAAGGCTTTCAATGATTAAACAGATGTGATTCACTAAGAGCACTGTCCAAACCAACCATGTTGTTCTGCAGAAAGGATGGCACTGGAGTTCTGAAAATGGAGGCTGGCATTAATCTTTCATGTACAGGGCTATTAGTGTCTGTGGTTTGGCTCAGCTTGGGTGACATCCACCTGCAGTGCAGAGGGCCAGCCCCAAACCCTTTATACTATATTCTCAGTATGGGGAAAAGCAGCTGTATAAAGGTGCCTGCATTTTCCTCCATTTGACACAGATCTGTATGGAAGGCTACAATGTGGCTGGACAATGAATTTAATCAGCAATCTGAGGACTCCATTAGCCCCACGTCTCATGCACACAGAGACGTGCAGCCACTATTCCAGCCCATAAGCTGAGATAAGAGTTGTAGAGTGGGGACAAGAGAAAGTGTTCCAACCTGGGACCAGTGTGCAAGTGATTTCAACCCCCAGCCTCTGCTCTATACCTGCAGGGAGTCCAGTTACTCGAGTTTTATGTGGATGGAGAGAATTTTGCCCTTCATGAATAACAAGTCTCCACTCAATATGGACTAAATAGCTGCATGGCTCCCAAAACGGTGACAACAACAACATCCCAAAACAACAACGACAACAACATGCATCAGTCTCAGTTCATTCCCAGGCTCTCACTTGCTCTGTCATTTGTTTTCATGGACCAGCTTAATTTTGCCCCACCCCTCTGCCTTTGCACCCCAACAGCTGCTGCTCTTTGTGAATAAGAGAGGATGCATCCAAGGTTCATCCTACTTTCTACTGTAGCTGCTCCCTCCCTTTCAAGTTGATCCTGGCAGGAAGTAACCCCAGTTTTCCCCATCGCATCTGGAATGACAATATGAGCAAGTCAGTGTTGGGTTTAGAGGGGAGGGAAAAGGGCTACTTTCCTAAACAGGCAAATAAGGGCAAGAGCAATCTAATGAAACCCCGAGACTAATGGCCTAACTATGTATTTAGCCTACATTAAACTTTTTTTTCTTAATGAAGGCAAATAAAGTATGCCCACATATATAGACAGTCTGTTGTTCATAATAAAATTTACATTTCTGAAGACTCCATACAGATTATTCTTCATTTTATACTGTCACCATATAATACTGTACAATAAATCTGAACAGCATGTGAGTTTCTGAAGAATTTTGGACAGCACCTGCTGGCATGATAAAATACTAGATACAGGCAATCCCCGACTTACATCGGATCCGCACTTACGAACGGGGCTTTTCTCGCCCCGGGGGCTCGCGGGCGGCGGGACCGCCCAGAGCGCAGCGGTCCCGCCACAGCGTCCTCCGGGGCGAGAAAAGCTGCTCCGGGTCTCCCTGTGTGCTGGGGGGGGACTCCCCAGCACAGCAGGGAAACCCGAGCAAAGCCGCACAGGCGGCGGGACTCCGCTGCCCGTGCGGCTTTGTTCCTTTGCCCCGGAGCAAAGCCGCACAGGCAGCAGGGTCCCCTGCCTCTGTGGCTTTGATCCTGTCTCCCTGCTGTGCTGGGGGGGGAAGTCCCCCCTAGCACAGCAGGGAGACCTGAGCAAAGCCGCACGGGCAGCGGGACCCCGCTGCCCGTGCAGCTTTGCTCCTTTGCCTCTGCGGCTTTGCTCCTGTCTCCCTGTTGCGCCCCCTCCCCCCCAGCAGACCAGGCTTTTGTTGCGGGACACCTGGGGTAGAGCAGCTAGGGTGCTGCTGGGTTGGTCCTGTGGGGACCTACCCGGCAGTGCCCCAGCTGTTCTGTCCCAGGAGTCCAGATTCAGCCGCTGTTGAAACTGATCAGTGGCTGATTCCAGGAAGCTGGGGGCAGAGCAATTCTGCCTCCGGCTTTCTGAAGTCAGCCCCTGGTCAGTTTCAGCAGCAGCGGCTGAATCTGGAGCCAGTTCCGACTTACATACAAATTCAACTTAAGAACAAACCTATAGTCCCTATCTTGTACGTAACCCGGGGACTGCCTGTACATGGAAATTAGAAAGTATATTTGCAGATATGGTGTAAACCCATTACTAAGGAACGCTCCCACAGTTAATGTTTTGAACAATCATCATGTGCCTCAGTTCACGTGCCCTTGCTTTATATGCATGTCACTTTAATGACGTTAGTAGGAATCTGGTGGAATAACATGGAATCTGGTGACCCAGCACGTAGACAGTGACAAAATGCACTGTGGGTCACGTGATAATCGGGCTGCAGATTGCCCACTTTGCTATAAACAAACAATAAATCAGTCCAGCACATCCTGAAAACATCATTCATGAAAAGCTGAAAATATAGCCAGAGCATTACATAGCCCAAATGGCATAACTAATAACTCAGGCTGTCAACTGGGCCAGTGTAGGAATTAATTGCAGAAGAACTTTGTACATGAAAGCATAGGGGTGGTGAGGCACACATCCTCCCCACTCCTCCTATATCTGATGAGCCAGAAACAAGCTTCCAGGAACACACACCATTTAAGACAGGCGGTGGTGCCATTGTAATGAAAACAAGTTATAGATAAGGGTAGGAGAAAGAACAGGAACACATAATCTTGCTTAACCAGATGTATTAATCATGTAAACAAGGTCAAAAAACAAGTAGTACCAGATCAATAGTCAATGGCCAAGCCATACTATAAGTGATAAGTAACCCCCAGAAAGTTCCAAACTGCAAAACAGGGTGAAAACCTGTATATAAGCTGCACAACAGTACAGCAATTTAGACTTCACTGATGGACTCTGATAATGGTGCCTCGGAAGCCTAGATGACCTCCCATCCATCCACAGCTGAACAGGGTCCCCAGCTTGAAGAAGGGACATAAGAGCTGCTTTTCCTATCATGTTGTTCTGTTGTTCTTTTAGTTAAGGGGTACAGATGAAATCTGTCTGGAAATAAACTACTTGTATTTGACAGATACTGGTGCAGCATGTTTTGTACTTAGAGAACCCAGTGTTGGACCTGAGAATTACTCTTGTTGGCAACAGCCAGCGGCAAAAGTCTTTGGTTTCCTTGGGTTCTGGGCATAGAGACCAGCACCTGCAAAACCAGGATCTGAGTCTCCTGCATCTACAAAGTGTCCATTCACTGGAGGCCAATCTTGCAGCCAAGCCTGATTTTGGTCTTTGTCTCTTGGGGTACACAAACTATCAGGATCATGATCAGATTGTGGATGGTCAGGCCTAACAGTCAGAGCCAAGAGTGGTCTTGCCTGGTGGTTAGAGTGGAACTGAGATGGGCCAGGGTCAGGGCTACAGGCACAGCCAAAAGCAAAGGCAAGGGTGAGATCCAGGAATCAGAAGCCAAAATTCAGAGCCAACGAGTGAGCCAGAGAAGAGGTGGGGAAGCATAGCTAGGGAGTAGAGGCTGGGGCATCAAAGACAGATGAAGGGCAGGAACAGAAACGTGCACAAGAGCAAGCAGAGGAAACAGAACTAGGCACAGCAGCAGATATGGAACAGACTGGTCAGCCAGCAAGCTCTGGATGCTGGTGAGTCAAGTAGTAGTTTAGCTCTCTCTCCTCCACCAGTGAGGAAGCACAATCAGGCAGCCCTGGACAGGATTAGCTGCATCCCAGTGTGTTGCTAGGAGACTGACCCTGCTTCAGCTGGCTCCGTGACACAAGGAATAGGATGAGAAGAACAGAGCAAAGGAATAAGCTCAGGTTTCAGGAAGAGCCTCGTGTGGGGTGGCAGCACTCAGGAATTAAGGCTACATCCCTGGTGCTATCCCTTGGATTATAGAGTCACAGCACGTAACACTGGTGTCCTATAACATCCTTAATAAAGATCTTTCCTGCCATGCCACCTGCTGCCACATCACTTATTGCCCATGAAACAAGCACCCCATCTCTACTCTGACCAAACCCACCCACTTTTGGATGTCTGATACCCTCCAGTTAAGTAGAATGCTGCTTCACATTCTAAGAGGACTTTCTGCTACTGGGACCCTGCAGTCTTGGCTCTGCCTCCTGTGAATCTGAGGCTATGTCTACACTACAGAGAAGATTGAAGCAGCTGCTATCCATCTTCCAGGGTTGGAATTAGCAGGTCTAGTGAAGACACACTAAATGGAATTGAGAGGGGTGCTCTGTTCGATGCCAGTAGTCCTGCTTCCACAAGGAGTAAGGGAAGCCAAAGGGAGAGCACTTTCCCTTCAACTTCCTGTAGTTTGGAAGTGCCAAAAGCTGAGTTAAAAGGTACTTTCACTTCATCTATGCAATTTACATAGCTGAAGTTGCAGATCTTAATTCAACTTTATCCCATAGCGTAGACATACCTAAAACTACTACTTCAGTGCGAACTGCCAAATCCCAAAGGATCTTCAAGCCCAGTTCACTTCAATTTTAATGGAAGTAGCATGCACAAATCCTACACAGTTTTGTTCGTTTCCATTTCTGTATTTTGCTCTGATTCCAGGGTTTCTTAAATTGAGGAAGCGTCACAATGGATTCTGGTGAGGTCAGTCCCAAAAATCCAGCAGCAACAGCCTCCCATTTGCGATGTGGGGCTACTGTGCAAGATATAGGTTTTCAGACAGCCAGGTTTCATTGAGCTCAGGATCTCAAAGTTTATCACTAACCCGCAGAATTTAGTGCAGACCTGAGCACAGGTATTATGCATTCTCAGCAGTGGCCCCCACTTATGAAGCAGGCACCTGGACTCTTCATCAGCTGGCACTGCCACGTGAACTTCAAGGACACCCCAAAGTAAAGCACTTTGCTGTAATCTAGTCTGACAGTGACAAAAATGTGGATGTGTTGTAAATCCTTTCAGAACTGTGGTGACAACCTCTTGGCTCACCATATCACAAGACTGAATTATTTTTTCCTGGATGTTGAACAAAGTTTGCATTGATGGGGGAAATTTAACGACTTTCTCTAAGCCATCAGCAGGGTTCAAACCCACAGCCTTCAGCATCACCATCTACTATTTGCTATAACAGAGTAACTCCATTAACAGCTGGAAGCCGTTATCCCCTAATGAAGCATCCCCTAAAAGGGGCAATGACAAACACTATGATAGCGTAAATTTTGTACTATCCCTGTTAAAGACAGATGAGCATGTAAGGGTGTAATAACTTTGGATGCCCTGCACAAACCTCTACCACTGGAGTTAAATGAGTGGCAGCAACAGGAGATTGGCTATAAAAGGGATAACATGCCACACCCTAATGAGACCACTGGTCATACTCACATGGTGTCTCTAAATGATGTACACAACAAATAAGCTTGCCAGGTTAAACTAGAGCCAATTTACTGAGGAATCTATCCTTCATCAAATAATCCAATGGAAGTTTTGCCCTGGTTATCAAGGGGAGATGGATACTGATATTATGAACTGTTCAGAGCAGCAATCTTCTTAGCTTCATGCAAAGCACCTACCACTGATTTCTGGAGTTACTCCAATAATAAATCAAATACACGGTAATGGGATATTAGCTGGGGGGGGGGGGGGGAGAGAAGACCCATGGAATGATATATTTATGATTTCATTTACCTGAGTAAAATATATTCTGGTTATGACAAGAAGAGGCATCTCAAATTTGTTATAAAAATGATTGGCTATTTCTAGCACATCTTCTCCAAGTTTTATTCTAATTTGTTTCTTCCCAGAGTAATAATGTGAATATGGAAGTAGTGTCTCTTAATATTAGCATCCATTGAATAGGATACTAAATAGCTGAATGAAAGTGGACTGTCTTGAAATAAAATCTTCTAATAGACTATTCCACTCAAAATAGGTTTATTTTCCTTATCAGTGTTAACCATTTTGGCAGTCAGCCAATATTTTAGCCAGCAGATATTTCTTTAGTGAGGATGGAACCTGTTACATTTTGAGCAGTAATACCAACATTTGAGCAGTAATACCAACATCAGCATACAGTTGGTTTTTGAAATTTTTACCGGATTCAAACAATTTAAGATTCTTCCCTTAATATTAATAGTCAAACCATGCTGAATATTTTATACATTTTTTTCTCCCAAAGGGGACTGATTGCAATGAACAGAAATGACTTCACTCAAACTCAATCCATTTGATTTGGCATGAAGGTAGGAAAACTAGGCAAACTACCTTGCCGGTATGCTGTTATATAAATATTATAATTAGTGCTGTGCCCTTTTCTTTCCAAGTGGAAGCACATGCAATTGAACATAGAGAACACAATGAAGTATGCTGTTAGCTTGGATAGATTTACCACTAAATCTTACAACAGGTTTCTGCAGCAAGATTATGTTAATCACCTTACGTGACAAAATACGTCACACCATGAAGAAACAGTAATAAGTCAGTCACAAAATCAACTTACAAATCATTCACAGTGTCCAAAAGAGTAGGGCTAAAATTGCTGTTTATTTTTGTTTGGTACCATACTAGACTCATGTTTAAATAGAAGTCAATCTAAACTCTTCAATATTTAACAGGGTGTCAGCTCTTACAGCCATTCCTCTAAAGTGCAAATTTTGAAACTTCCTCTGAGCCTAATCCTTGAATTGAACCATACACACACAAAAGTGTCAGGTAAAAGATTTTTTTTCCTGTGTTTTACCAGCTTATGACAAGCAAGCCAATTTTGCACTTCAGTGAAGCCAGATTGCCAATTTAGCATCAACTGAAACAGTGTATAGTAGCTAAATTGAGATTTACAGCAATTGGATCAACAACATATTAATATAACACACTAAAATGCCAAACAAGGAAACAAACTCAGCACACCCATTTTACTTCCTCCATAACGAGACCTGGTCAAGAAAACTATATAACAAGTACATACTTGTAAAATATTTCAGGATAGATGCCTTAGACAAGTCATAAGTGCAGGGTTAGTATAGGAATGCTAAAGCAATGATAAAAGTATTTATAGTGCATCAGATAATGCAAACCCCACTGAATATGTCTAGGATGCAAAATATGGAGAATTGTGCAAGCTGTAAGAAAGTTTTACGCTGGTGCAGCATTATGCAAAGTTGCTTGCCAAGCCCCTTTCTAGCTCTGAAAGCATTTTAGAGTCCTCTTGCAGTGCCCTAATGTTCTACAAAGCAGTTTTAAATCATTCTCTTTCATTTAAAATTGCTTTCACAGTTTGTATGAGGAACATGTCCTCTTGGGATCTGAATCCAAAATAAGTAAATCTACTGTGAGTTCATCTAAAGAGCTATCAGTAGGAGCAGTGCATAAATCCTCTTTGTAGGTTTCTTGCCACTAGAGGACAAGACTTTCACCAACTGCTGAGAAATAGAAAGCTGGTATGTGTAGGATCACATATTTACAGATCAGCTTCAGCACTATTTTGAACTGAGTAAGCCACCGCAGCACACTGGAGCTGGTGGGACAACCCTTTAGCAGTGATTTGTCAGCCTCATCCTACTCCAGATATATTCAGAGCAGCCTCAGGGAAGGTCCCAGGTCTGCTTTTGCAACAAATATGCATTACAAGGAAGTTTCCATTTCTACGGAGGCATGTTCCTTCAGAGCTTTAGTAGTCCCTTTATGTCACTAGATTCTAATGCAGTAAGGTCTGAGGGTTATAGATGTTGTACCATAAATTCAGAATAATAGGCTTATTGTATTATTGTTTTAAAGGGGAATGATGGTCCATAACAGACTAAAGAGGGCTTTTATGGTTATGTAAAGAAAAGGCAAATGTTAACTTATTGTACATGGGTACTCTTCATAATTTGGCAGACCCAGAGTCTGTCTTCATTCATGGCAGTATCACTAAGATTTCATTAGTTTACAATTCACATGCACAAAAAGAACGTGGAGTCATTTGATGCCATGAGGTCAAAGTATGGATTTTTCAAAATTAGGACTCATTTATTCATGCCAAAAGGCGCACATTTTGTGTGACTTTAATTGCAATGCAACTTTGTTAGCACAATAAGGGGTACTTCCATGAACCAACTGAATTATTTTTGTTTTCAGATGGAGCTTCTTGGCCAATAGTGCCACAATTCTTTAGTTTACATATGCAACCACTGTGAAACACACATAATTATGAACTTTATTTACATGTGGCTAATTTTGAAAATCCCAGAGAGGAATTTGGGAAAGTGAGTTTCTAGATTTCAATATAATTTGGAAGATTTAGGCAAAGATTCTGTCTATACAAACTAGTTAGTTCCCCCACAAAAGCCTTCCTTTATCCCAGTTTAGAAACACTTTTCTAGTTACACTCTAATACAAGAGCTCTTTTCTTATTCTCGCTGCTGTTTCCTAGGGAAACAGGGGTTTCCAGTTACTTCAAGAGGACATGATAGCTTGTCAAATTACATAAGAGTTGATGTTTGCCACAGAGATAACTCATTTTCAGCTATGTAAACAGTGGTCTTCCTCTTTGATATTCATTGTGCTCCTCCACCAACTATTTAATGTCAATGATGTATAATAAGAAAATCACAAATTTTTTGCAGACCTGACTTACCATATTGCCATGTCATTGCCAAACATATAAATTTTGGAATAGAAATTTATTTTAGGTTGATGTTCCAGAACCAAGGGACCAATATTTACTGAAGAAATGCATTATAGATTTTGTTTTGCCTAGTCCTAGTAAAATCTACACTGGCCCACAGG
This sequence comes from Pelodiscus sinensis, assembly GCF_052426305.1. NCBI lineage: Eukaryota > Metazoa > Chordata > Testudines > Trionychidae > Pelodiscus > Pelodiscus sinensis. The sequence continues at coordinate 47,801,898 of NC_143055.1, forward strand.
ACAATGAAGTCCATTACAAATAGAGATTATCATAGTGCACAAAAATATTTTAAAATTTGAAAATCACATAATTCTAAATTCTATTGAATAGAAATAATAGTTATTGAAAGTTATTCTTTATAATCCTATCTGTAAAACTATATATTCAACTGTCAAATAACCTCTCCCAGTTGTACAATAAATGTAAAAAAAAAAAAAAAAAAAAGTATGCTATTTAGATAAGGCCAGAATACAAGAAACAAAAAACAGAACTGATTATGGAAAAGTTCCATTAGAGGTCTGTTTTTCCCCCTATTGGAGGATTATTCCCTGCAGTGTATTCAAAGGAAGAGAGGAAAGAATTGATTAGAACACAAAAAAGTGTTGTCCCCACATTTTAATTCTCCAATGACCTTACAGTCTCCTTAAATTTGCTACAGTGCCTTGGTGAAAATTTCTTTGAAAACATACTTATCTGCCTGAGGGACTTTTTTCATACCTTTATTTCCATCTATCCCCTCAGAGTATAAATGAAGTCAGCTAAAATGTTACAATCGGCATAGAAAACTCACCCTAATGTTTGGTGGTACATAGGCTCTCCAGTACCATAAACCTCTCTGCTCAGTTTTTCCCATAAGAATTGTCAAACCAAGGGGAAAAAAATAGAAGCCACAGTACAAATAATTAAAATTTAACTTACAGGTTTATCATAAAAATATTTACAGGAGATAGGAAAATTGATCCTCTTTGTGGAAAAATACACATTCACATATATGATAAATATTGAAATGATAACTTTAAAAAGTTGCCTTTTCCTTATTTATTCTTTAGAAAGCATAGTATTTATCCTGAGCTACCTGAAAGTCCTACTCTTTCCAGTTGTACTTAATCTCCTTTTGTGTTTTTAAAATGTTCCAAGATATAATATTTGACTGTTTTCAATATTTACTTTAATTAAAAACTAGAAGAGAAGCTCTGATCAACTGGTTTGATATAAATCCTAATTGGATTCTTAAAGCCAATATTGAAACAACAACCACTATTTATTTCAACAATGAAACTGAAGAGAAATTTACTTTTCAGCAGATTTATTCAATCCTCCCCTGAGGAATGCACTTACACACATGCTTAAGTCCACCCCATATTAATCATCCGCTTAAACATATAGAAGCCTATAAAAACAACATTACCTAGATATGCTTTAATTTCCAAAATAAATGTCTGATCCAAAACCCATTGAACTCAATGGAATTTGACTCAAGGCTTTATAGCTTAAAATGAATAATGACAGAGTTGAGCTTTACAGTGCCTAGCTTGCATTTCCGGCAGTTCCTTGTTATGTTGCAAAGTTACAAGAATTAGCAAACTACCACACTTTCTAGCAGGCTTTGCAGGTGGGAAGCACTCCAGAAGGACATCCTGTTTATTTACAAGACAGCTGCTGTGACAGAATTCCTGTGGTAACAAACTGTAAAGCAAAACATTATCACCATTACAACTTAATTATTCTTAGCCAGACTCAGATCTGTAATTCAATGGATTTTTTTTCTGGATTTATGCCTAAATTATGTGAGATCAGAATCTGACCTCCAAAATCTAATACCTTAATTTTCATCTCCCAAGAATTGCTCTGCCCACCTTCCAAAAGAAGAAAGCATTCACGTTTCTGCAGCTGTCTGTGAAAATGTCCCATATCCTAACCAGATCAGACATACTATCAATCTGAGGTTCCTGGAGAGACACAATCCAATTAAGAGAACTCTGATGCATACATTCAGAATATTGCTAGCTCACTTAAGCCACTTGAAATGTTGGTGGCTAGCCCCATCTTGTAAAGACTTACACACATGCTTAACTCTGCTCAAGCCAGTGGGACTATTCAGAATGTGTAAAGTGGAAGACATGCTTAGGGCTTCTCAGGATCAGGCCTTAGCTGTCTAACAGTGATATTGAAGCTGAACTTTATTCTCAAGTAGCTGAATGCTCAGTATTCACATTAACTCCAGTGATTCAATCAGCTAGTCATCACTATCATACCTTTCAAATAGTGTTTAGTATGAGATATGCCAGTCACCCTAGACCCTCATCTGCTCTCATCCCACACAGAATTATTATCCTAATGACAGCAGAGATATTAACAAAACTAAAGCAATAGAAAATTGACGACACATCCAAGACATTTTCACCGAGCACTGAAAGCTTCCTCCTTTGCTTTATTTAATTGTGCATCATGCCAGCTTTTGCATGACCACCACGCGTTTTTAAAGACCCATCTCTCTCATTTGATTCCTGGATGGATTAATCACTAACCACCATGATTTGTTTTTAAAACACCTAAGACAATGAAGATAGAAGTGAAACACTACTATTGCATTTTAAAACAACCATTGTTCCATTTTCTAGTGCTAAAGTTAGAAAGGGAGAGTTAATAACGTACTGCCACTGTTGGAGCAAAGACGAAGCAGCGGGAGGAATTGTGGTATGGACTTTATGCATCTCCCTTTGCTCAGCACGGAGCCTAAGTCACAAGATGAAATCCTACCCCATGAAAGTCAATGGCCAAACTCTTATTGATTCAGAGTGGTCACAATCTAACCTTTAAACAGTAATGATGGGATAATATCTGGCATATCTTAGGTTTGGCTATTAAATGATCAAAAAAATTGTTTTTAAAGAAGCCCAATAAGACAGTAATACTTTAGCTTGGCTAGTAAGAATAAACAAAGAGGAATTGAATCAGTGTGAATTATATCTACTTGTAACTTTAAGCTTTACAAATATTTGATGTAATTTTAATTGCTCAGAATGGTAGAAAAGGATTTGTTTAAACTGACCTACTTTTTGAACGGCACATTCCAGAGATACACCGAGAAGTATAAAGGTCTTGCTAATAGATCTGAAGAGGTTTGCTTTTTTTAAAAAGAGAACTTTTTGAAATGTCCTTAAATGGTGATGAATTTTTTTTTAAAAACACACAAAAAGTCACAAAAAGTATGTCTTTAAAATGGAAAAATGAGCAGTCCTGTGGCACCTTAGGGTACGTCGACACTGCAGAGATATTTCAGGATACAGAAATAGCTATTCCGCATCTATTGAAGCAGCTCTTTATTTCAAAATAGATTTTAAAACAACAGGTGGCTTATTCCAATATCCTGGTAACCCTCATTCCACAAGGGTTAAGGGGAATTTCAGAATAGTGAGTTATTTTGAAATTTGAAGCAGTGTAGACAGCGCCAAATTATGAAATAAGCTATTTCAAAATACACTCGAAGTAAGTTATGCAATTTGTGTAGTGCAAATTGCATAGCTTATTTTAAGCTTAGGGTACTGTGTAGATGCACCCTTACGGTACGTCAAGACTACATGGCTCCGTCGACGGAGCCATGTAGATTTGATTGTTAGGCAAAGGGAAATGAAGCTGTGATTTAAATAATCATGGCTTCATTTAAATTTAAATGGCTGCCCCGCTCTGCCGATCAGCTGTTTGTCAGCAGATCGGGGCAATCTGGATGCTCCCCTGCCGACATGAAAGCCCTTCATCAACCTCCCCGGTAAACCTCGTCTACGAGGCATAACGGGGAGGTCGATAAAGGGCTTTCAGTTCGGCGCAGGAGCGTCCAGACTAGCGCGCTGAGCCGACAAACAGCTGATTAGCTGTTTGTCGGCTCAGCACGGCAGCCATTTAAATTTAAATGAAGCCTCGATTATTTAAATTGCGGCTTCATTTCCTTTTGCCGATCAGCCTAATCTACATGGCTCCATTAATGGAGCCATGTAGTTTAGACACACCCTTAGAGACTAACAAAGGTGTAGGATCATGAGCTTTCATGAGTAAAACCCACTTCATCAAGTGGGTTTTACTCATGAAAGCTCGTGATCCTACACCTTTGTTAGTCTCTAAGGTGCCACAGGAATATTCATTGTTTTTAAAATTACAGATTAGCACAGCTACCCCTCAGATTTTTTTAAATGGAAGTGAAACTAGCACAAAAACATAAAAATTGAATCATGATTCTGTCAAACAATAAATCATACAGCTTCTTCTAGCACCGGGATTGCCCGGCTTCTTGGCTTGCCCTGTACTCTCCAGAAATTAAAGATTATGTCATGAGATGAAACCTCCAGGAATACAGCCAACCTAAATTGGCAACCCTAAGGGTACGTCTAGACTACAGGGTTTTGTCGACAGAGGCTTTGTCAACAGATACTGTCGACAAAGCCTCTGTTGAAAAAGTGTGTCTAGACTACAGCCAGTTCTGTCGACAAAGCAAGCCACTTTTTCAACAGAGAGTCTAGACGCTCTCTTTTGAAAAAGCACAGTGCAGATGCAATAGCGCCTTTTTTCGACGTAACTGTAGGGGAAAAAAGGCGTTATTCCTCATAGAATGAAGTTTACCACCATCGACAAAACTGCCACATTCTGTTGACTTACTGTCGACAGAACTCAGTAGTAATGTAGATGCAGGTATAGTTTTGTTGACAAAAGTCCACTTTTGTCAACAAAATCCTGTAGTCTAGACACACCCTAAGTGACATACAACAATATTATTGCTTTTCTTAAAGGGAGTTCAGAATACAGAAGGCCAGATCCACACTTGCTGGTGCAAAAAGGTGCTAACCTGTTGTCTGCCCTGCCACCCCAGGGTTACGCTGCTTGTGATAGGTGCTAGCTATCCTAACTTATTGGTTTGGGTTAGAGGAGGGAGCTTTAAGCTCTGCTGCCTTTTTCTGAGGAATAATAAGGCAAAAGCTGCCTAGGAGCAGTGCAGATTCCTTTTATCCTGGATTGCAACAACCCTATCTCCTTAGGAGTTGGGCAGACAAAAATCCCACTAACCATGAGCCTGGAGCAGGGGAGTGTTCTCTGGGGAGATGTAGATGTCTCACTTCATGCCTGCTGGACAATGGTAAAGGAAGCTGACATGGTGGGGAAGAGACAACATAAGGTACAGCACTGCTGTGCGCCCCAGTGAGAAGACAGGATAGTCAGAGAGGCTGAGTGAGCATGTAGAAAGTGCCCTGAGCACACTGAAAGCCTGAAAGAGGACAAGAGCAACAGAAAGGAGTTGAACTTTGAGCAGAACACTCACACTACATAGGGGAGACAGGTCTTTCTGTTCAGAAATTAAATATGAAAGCAGGAAAGCAACACCACTCAGAATATGTTTTGTTCAAAGTGGCTTTGAACAAAGCCTTTAAAAGCAACAAGGCAGCATTCTTATTTCCCATCCTTGACCTTCAGAAGCAATTGCTTCCCCCTTCCCCCAACATGGAAATTATAAGGGGAGGGGAGGAAAAATAATCTTTCCTCAAAAGGCCCAGTCACCATGTTCCTGTATAAATATTCACTTCTGTTTTGACCAGCTAAATAACCCCAACTATACATACAATATGATGGGGCTAATTTAGTTGCAACTAATCAGGAAAGAGATCTTGGAGTCACCGTGGACAGTTCTCTGAAGACGTCCTCGTAGTGTGCAGCGGCAGTCAATAAAGCAAACAGGATGTTAGGAATCATTAAAAATGGATAGAGAATAAGATGGAGAGTATCTTATTGCCCTTAAATAAATCCATGGTACAGCCACATCTTGAATACTGCATACAGATGTGGTCTCCTCATCTCAAAAAAGATATACTGGCATTAGAAAGGTCCAGAGAAGGGCAATTAAAATGATTAGGGGTTTGGAATGGGTCCCATATGAGGAGCGATTAAAGAGACTGGGTCTTTTCAGCCTGGAAAAGAGGAGACTGGGGGGGGGGGGATATGATAGAGGTATATAAAATTATGAGTGGTGTGGAGAAAGTGAATAAGGAAAAGTTATGTACTTGTTCCCGTAATACAAGAACTAGGGGCCACCAAGTGAAACTAATGGGCAGCAGGTTTAAAACAAATAAAAGGAAGTTCTTCTTCACACCGTGCATAGTCAATCTGTGGAGCTCCTTGCCTGAGGAAGTTGTGAAGGCTAGGACTATAACAGGGTTTAAAAGAGAACTAGATAAATTCTTGGAGGTTAAGTCCATTAATGGCTATTAGCCAGTATGGATAAGGAATGGTGTCCCTAGCCTCTGTTTGTCGGAGTGTGGAGATGGATGGCAGGAGAGAGATGGCTTGATCATTACCTGTTTGATTCACTCCCTCTGGGACACCAGGCATTGGCCACTGTCGTCAGACAGAGTACTGGGCTGGATGGACCTTTAGTCTGACCCAGTACGGCCATTCTTATGTTCTTATGATATGTTATTACTTTGTTACTTCAGTGAATTTTCTATTATAAATATAGTCAGTGGCCAAATTTTACCCTTCCAGATAACATACACAACCCTTATTGATTTCAACGGAAGCTGCACAGATAACAGAATTTGACTTACTAATGAGACATGATTTTCCTGGCCATGTGAACTGTTTACTCTTTTGCTATGTTTCCAGTGTTTTCTACCATGTGGATATGGGCACTAACAAAATATTGATTTTATGGGAACAAACTAGAGCCATAAGAAAAACATCAAACCCAGGCAGGTTTTGTCTGACACACACACAGATTACATCTCTTACAGGAACTGATACAGCCACTGCAGCACAGCCTTGGTAAATGTAGTACAGTAATGCTATCAAATTTAAGTTAGCCTTACAGAGGCATCAGGAAAATGACAGTCTTTAGAAGCTTGATAAGAAAAGTTATTACTACAACCTTGACTGACAATGGGGAACAGAAACTGCTTACGTCTTAGTGAAATATATAACTGGATATTTACAGTATGGCCAAGTAGCAGAATTAAAACCAATCTCAAGAAGAAACAGCAGAGAGAGAATAAATATTTGCACTTCACTATAAATAATGCAAGAACACTCCCTTTCAGTCAAACAACCCCTGTGATGCATCCTGTGTAGCACTTAGCACTTTCATTTAAACAACAATGCCATGTTTGAAGTAGCACCAGTACATCACGGTGCAGGAGGAATGAGGTTTGCTATGTAAAGACATCAAAATTGGATCCCAAGATATTGCGACTAATCTGGAGGATAGGGTCATAATTCAAAATGACCTGGACAAATTGGAGAAATGGTCTGAGATAAATAGGATGAAGTTTAATAAAGACAAATGCAAAGTGCTCCACTTAGGAAGGAACAATCAGTTTCACACATACAGAATGGGAAGCAACTGTCTGGGAAGGAGTATGGCAGAAAGGGATCTAGGGGTTATAGTGGAACGCAAGTTAAATATGAGTCATTAGTGTGATGCTGTTGCTTTCTTTGCAAACATGATTCTGGGATGTATTAACAGGTGTGTTGTGAGCAAGACACGAGAAGTCATTCTTCTGCTCTACTCTGCGCTGGTTAGGCCTCAATTGGAGTATTGTGTCCAGTTCTGGGCACCACATTTCAAGAAAAATGTGGAAAAATTGGAGAGGGTCCAGAGAAGAGCAACAAGAATGATTAAAGGTCTAGAGAACATGACCTATGAGGGAAGGCTGAAGGAAGTGGGTTTGTTTAGTTTAGAAAAGAGAAGATTGAGGGGGGACATGATAGCAGTTTTCAGATATCTAAAAGGGTGTCATAAGGAGAAGGAAGAAAACTTGTTCATCTTGGCCTCTGAGGATAGAACAAGAAGCAATGGGCTTAAACTGCAGCAAGGGAGGTTTAGGTTGGACATTAGGAAAAAGTTCCTAACTGTCAGGGTGGTCAAACACTGGAATAAATTGCCCAGGGAGGTTATGGAATCTCCATCTCTGGAGATATTTAAGAGTAGGTTAAATAAATGTCTATCAGGGATGGTCTAGACAGTATTTGGTCCTGCCATGGGGGCAGGGGACTGGACTCGATGACCTCTTGAGGTCCCTTCCAGTCCTAGTATTCTATGATTCTATGATCCTGTAACTTGTTTCACAAGAGCAGGAGTCCACCACTACAGAATGAATTGTACAATTGAGGCCTAAATACAGAAATAATCCACTGATGTCAGGAAGTTGTATTAGACTGGTTGAATAATGAGAGTATTGTAATATATTGATCTGAATTATAATGCATCAGTTTTTCTAACTATGCCCTGAAAAAAGCTTAAATTTTTTTTAGATAAAAATGTAATTTAAAATATAGTAGGTCAATCTCATCCATGATGTAACCTCAGTCAAGTAAATGTAATAGCACAAGAGAACAAGTAGTTGCATCATACAGCCATTCTCTCTGGAAAAGCATGTTGTAGCCAAAGCTATACTAACTCAGAAATGGATTTGCATGAGTTATGTATAATTCAAATGAACATCTCCAAATAAACCAGAATGCATTTCTTTCCAATAAAACATGTTCTCCTTGAAAAGCTATCAGATATTTAGAGAATGAGCATTTGATTAAAAATCTACATCTCTCTTAAAAGCACAATATACTGGTGTAAGTAACATACACATTGACTTAGCATGAAAATCACATTTTAAAGTTATTCTTGGTCTCATGAAAACAGATCAAATGAATAACAAAACATGTGAAAACTATTTCTAATTATCTTGATTTTATCCACTCCTATTGCTTAATTCTTATATTTATTGGGCTGTACAATCTCTCTCCATCAAAATGGACACATCTTCATAGTCCAATATCCCTCTTTCCTTATACAGAGCCCAGTGCTACAAACCCATATTCATGTGAACAACACCAACTTGTGTGTGTGTGTGTGTGTGTGTGTGTGTGTGTGTGTGTGTGTGTGTGTGTGTGTGTGTGTGTGTGTGTGTGTGGCTATGTCTACACAGCAACGTTATTTCGGAATAACTGACGTTATCATATATATAGTAGCCCAGTGTCGGAGTCTGTAATGCTGACGTACACGGTCACACCCCTGGCTGTGTACGTCACCGCCCCGCCCCCCCCTCCTTCGTGGCACCCCAGCTGAGCAGGCAGCACTCAGCCGAGTGCCACGGCGGGAGGGAAGGGAAACGGGGAGAGAGAGAAGGGAGAGAGGCGAAGAGAAAGGGAGAGTGAGAGGCAGAAGGGGGATAAGAGAAAGAAAGACAGAGAGAGGCAGAAGGTTGAGGAGAGCTGAGGGGGGGAGGCAGTAGGGAGAGAGAGAGAGAGAGAGAGAGAGAGAGAGAGAGAGAGAGAGACACACACACACACACACACACACACACACACACACACACACACACACACACACACAGGCGGGTGCTCAGGAGAGAATACCTGAAAATCCCGTCTTGTGACGGGCTAATTGGCTAGTTCTGAAATAACAGTCTACATCTAAACTACAAACAGTTATTTCGACATACTGTCAATATTAAGCTGGAGGACTTCTTACTCCGACTCCCATAACCCAGAGGACGAGTGTGCTCTCTCAGACTTCCTGCTGAGTAGGCAGTGCCAAAAGCCAAAATAAGCTATTTTGATTTTAAGCTGTGCAATTGACATAGCTTAAGTTGTGTAGCTTATTTTGGCTTTAGCCCTGCTGTGTAGATGTGCCCTAAGGTGCCACAGACTATTCCTTGTTTTCATTCAGGAAGAACAGCCTAGAAAAGGGCAGAACATAGTACTACTTTTAACATATAGAATAATTTGTTTTGGTTTGGAGATTTTTGCATAAGATCAGTTATTGTCTTTTTTATGTTGTTTTGAGAGGATCTAAAACCACCCTAAATTTGGGAAATTTCAGTGGTGAGAAACCAGCACAGCCATCACTACACCGTCCAAGGGCAGGAGATAGTAAAGTCAGCCCATTCTCAGTCAGGAAGGGAAGTTGGAGATCCCCTACCATACAATACAGATACTCTTTCTGTGTACCAGTGAGAGTGGTTAAGACTTAAAGAACCCTTCCTCTCCCCGCCCCCCCCCCTTTTTATTTTTTTAGAGAAACCTTTCTCAAAATTCACAAATACCAAGTTTTGGCTAACTATCTTTTTGAATGGTCACATTTTTTCCTGTGGACAACTGTCAGTCTGTCAAGATTTTGCCAACAATCTAAATTTCAGGGGAGCTAAATTACACAAGACAAGGTTGAAAAAGGTTTAGTGAATTTCATATATTTTACCCAAGTTTATTGCCAATTCCTGGGCAGCAGGGAAGTAGAGTGAAAGCAACCAAATGGAATGACTTGGGAAGAAATCCCACAAGGAGAGCCTTCTAGCTTAGCTCCCTCCTCTGAAGAGGATGCAGTCAGGCCCACTCAGATGAATAAATATAAGCTGCATGTATTGTTAAATATTCTACTTTCATCTTCACTCTACTTCACTAAGGGTTTGTCTACACTGCACCCATAGCTCAAAATTTGAGCTATGCAAATTGCGTAGCTTATTTTGAGTCAATTTCAAAATAGTCTATTTCAAAATTTGGTACCGTCTACACAGCATTTATTTTTAAACAAATCACTAATCCAAAACGTCCCTTACTCCTCAGGTAATAAGGTTTATAGGGATATTGGAATAGCAAGCCTGTTATATTTCAAAACAACAGGTATGCCCAAAAGATATGGAATAGCTATTTCGGGATACCTTTGGTATCCCGAAATAGCACTGCAGTGTAGACATAGCCTAAGAGTTGGACCTGTATCTGAAAGGTGTAACTTGTTACTCTCAACAGCCCATATGGAACTATCCTAAAAGAGCCAACTCCTCATCCCATTTACAAACAGCATAAAAAGCCCTCAATGGACCAGGTTTTGTCTCTTAGAATGTTCTCTTACAGACCCCTATAATCAGACATTGTTCACACCTTGGACTCATAAGCAATTGTATATAGACCTGAAAACAGTGTAACATATAAATTTTTTAAAATACCGTGAGTGCCTCTTCTGTGCACTGTTCTCGCTGCACTGGCATGACTGGAAATTCAAGCAGGGATTTCACTGTCTTCCTTTTGGCTTTTTCCATTTGAACATTAGTAAAATAGTTGACAGCAGCAAACTCAATAAGAGCAGAGAACACAAAGGCAAAGCAGACCGCTATGAACCAGTCCATGGCAGTGGCATAGGATACTTTTGGCAATGAATGCCGTGCACTGATGCTCAACGTTGTCATGGTCAAAACCGTCGTTATTCCTTCAAAGCAAAGAAACAAAGCACAATTAATTGTTCCACCCATGAAGATCTGAATGGGCATAAAAAAAAAGAAAAAAAGAAAAAAGCCAGTTAGCAGTTTTCCTTATATGATTGCAAAGCCTAATAATATCATCAACAAAAATGCAATTAAACTGCAGATCCCAAGATAATAATCATTTAATTGAATATGACAGTTAAGTCATCTTACCACTGAATAAGGAGGAAAAAAGAAACTCAATATTCAAAAAATATTACTAGCGATTCTTGCAGCTTTAAAGAAAAATAGGCAACAATTTGTGGGAAAGGATTGCTATCTTTCTCTTGGCCTTGTAGTCCAGTGGCAACAATACTAAGTTGTATAAAAGAACCTCAGTTCAATTCCTAAGTTCAGACTAGTGCGCCACACTGGCAAAAGGTGTGGAGGGGTAGATTTCTCAGTCCCTCAAGGAAAGCGGGCATCTGGTATTGCAATCAAGCAAATGTCTGTGGGTGATCTGGAACCTGATCCAGCTTTTATTCTGGCAAAACTCCAGTTGAAGCCAACAGAAGACTTGCCTGAGTAAGGACTGAAGTTATGTCCTTATGGCTGAGTCTTGATTTGCAGTCAACCATGATCATTAGACTGATGACTTTGTTCAACATAGAATGTCTAAGAGGAAATTAGGGGCATAATAGGTGGGTCCTAATGGTCCACCTTACATGAAATTGTGATTGTGCTTCCTTGTGCAGAAAAAGAATTTATCTGACATAAGAAGGAAAACAATTACCTTGTATGGGGATTTATAAATTTATAAATACAAGGGCTTTGCCACTGATGAGTAATGAATTAAACCCTGGTTTGTGACAACATACTACCATTCACCACAGTGAATTCTATACTGTATATGCAGTATAAACACCTAGAAGTGTTACTGCTCCTAAGAGGGACTATGTAGCCATATGAAAAACCATGTGTTAATTGTGTAAGTAATCTGAAACTCATAGCTATAAAACCTTTGTACCTCCTCTGAGCATTTTTTCCCCCTACATTTATATTTTATACAAGGAATGATGTGCTACATAATTTCATACTGTGGTTAGTATTTTCTAAATATTCTTTATAAAACATTTTAATATATAGTACAGTATTAAACTAATGCAATTAAATTGTAACTATCAGACTAAAAAAGAAAAATAATCCAATTATCTTCAGTGCCTCAGTCAAATTTGTGTTTTTCCCCCTATACTATTTATGATCCAGACAAAAATAGCACCATAAATATTAAAGAAAACAATGTATTTGTGTGCTCAGTGAAACTGGAGTATTGCTGTGCTGGAAACTATTATTCAACAAGGCACCGACAACCTTATCTTTTATGCTCTCTACTAGATGTATGCAGACGAAACTCAGATATCATCATCAGAAAGAACAATTTTAATTAAAATCTGCATTCATGAAGGTTTCAGCTGAGCTCAGACTACTCCACTGTAATATTTGAAATGCAAACACGCATAGTATAAAGCCAAGCCGTAAGTAGCTTTGTGTTATGCAAAGTATCCTAAGAACTATTAGTGCATCAAAAAAAAAGTCACACTTCTTTCAACACAAGATATACTTGTTGTACCATGAATATGCTGGTTAAAATTTTAAACTGGATAACATAATGAGCTGTGGTCTAAACTAGGTCCTTATTTCAAACTAACCCCTCCAAGGTTGAATTTATAAGCGGAGCGGCCACACAACCAAGCCTGTTATTTCAAAATAACAGGCCACAGAATTCGAACTCTGTACTTCTGCTTTCCTTGGGAAATAATGCTAATTCCAAAATAGTAATTTTGAAATAACAGTAGTGAGGATGCTCTGGTGCTGCTGATTCAAACTAATTGGCCTCCAGAGGCCTCTCACAGCTGCGGCTCTGACCACTCTGGCCACACCTACAGTCTCCACTGCTCTCCTCCTCCTGCAAAACTCTAAAAGTCCCGGGAAGAGGAGAAGGGTTTGTCCCATGTAGCCAGCTTCACAAGCCCTATGCAAGGGAGCACCACAAGGAGATATCAATGAACCCAAAGCTCCCTCAGACCCTCTAATGGCTGCCCGCACTTCTGCTCCCACGGCCTCCACTGCCCAGGGATGAAGAAGAGCTCCGGCCTGGACTGGTGAAGAGATCCTGCACCTCTTTGAGGTGTGGGGGAAGAGTCCAACCACCAGGAACTCTGCACCAAGAAGTGCAATGTCAACATCTACAGCAGGATCACCACCAGCCTGGCCAAGAAAGGGCACAGCAGGACCCTCACACAGAGCGGACATTCTGGAGTGGCACCACACACCTGCCACTTTGAGCTGCTGGATGCTATCCTGGGGGGGGTCACCTCCCCCACTGTCATTAGAGTCCATCCAAGACATGCCTGGCATCAACCTGCAGGAGGGTGGGTGGCAGAGGATGACAATGACAATGTGGAGGAGAAGAGGCCAGTCAGGTGACCATGTCTGAGAGCCAGGACATGCTCCTGACCTTGGAGTCAGTTCCCTCCCTCCCAGGGCATATCCCAGGCTTCCAACAACCCTGGGGAGGACACTTCTGGGTTCTCTAACTTTCTCCATCTACAAGGCAACAAGCGGCAAGCAGCTGCACACTCCTCCCTCGACCTATTTGGCCAACAGCTTGTTCACCTGTCTGCACATGGAGTGCCAGCCCAGAGCACTCAGCTCAATGATGCTATTACACAGGACCCACTAGTGATGCCTGCCTTACTCCAGCCTCTCTGGTGGGACTCCTTCCCACAACAAGCCACCACTAAGTTGTCTGGGGTCATGGAACCACACAGCAGTGCTACACATGGTCCAGGGCCATGCCTGCACTCAGCATTCCCTTCCGATCAAGCATGGTGATATGGAGAATACTGATATCATGCATGGGAACCTGCCTGGAGGAGAAAGAGGAGGAGAACCCATTAGCACTCTCTGGCGAGCGTTGTCTCCTGCTCTCACACACACACACACACACACACACACACACACACCTCCCTCCACCACCTCCATCAGTGGGCAGGGATAGACGTTCTCTCTCTGGGGGATGCCACCAGTGCTAGACCTGGCATGTGCAGGCCACAGAAGGAATCCAAGCCACCCAGTCCCACCGCTCCCACCCACAGGCTACTGGTCTGGCTGGCACCTTCCCATGCCTGCTTGCTCCCAGGCTGTGGGTGTTGCGATGCTCCCGTGGGACATCTGTGCCTCTGCTGGAAAGTGCCCACTTTCTAGGAAACACATGGCCTTGCTCAAAACCCATCATCATCTGAACTGAGACGTTCGGTGTTGGCTCAGAGATTAGGGCTAGGCTTCATACACAGTGTCTCCTGTGGTAACTGCCCTTGTCACTTTTCACAGCTAAGCTAGCTGTGAGTTTGGCATGTCCCCTACCTTCCACTCCATCTACACAACTGAATGGGATCCATAGCTGGCAAGCACCACGAGGAGCTCATGAGGGAGCAGGTGGTCTGCTTGCAGTCCCTCATCCATGGACTCAAAGGAGAGCACCAGGAATGGGCCACTGACTGGAAGGAGCACCACGCTGCCTGGGAGGACAAAGAGGCCACCTGGGAATAGCTGGTGTGTCGAATACTTACCACCCTCATCTCAGTGATGGAGCACATGGCATTGTGCGTAGAGAAGGCTACCAGCCACTTCCCTGCCTGCCTGATGGCTTTCCCTCCAAGAGTTCCTAGGGGCTGCCGGGGCCCTGGAACATAGTGAGGGGGAGGGGCAGAACTTGAGAGGCAGAGACAGGCAGAGACAGAGCTGAAGGAAGGTTTCATATATGAGTTTGCCACAGTTCCACATGCTATGGAATATTCTGATGGTACCTGTGACAGGGCATCTGCCCTGCACTGGCCCTTTAAGGGCAAAATATCCATCCCTGTGTGAGGGCTGAGAGTGAAGCCCCATCTGAGGCAGATATTGCTCACTAGGGCCCAGTTGGGGCTTTATAAAGAAGGGCTCCTGGGGGGAGAGAGGATGACTTGCTCTTGCTGGAGAGCAGGAGGGACCTGGCTGCCCGGGAAGCAGGAGGTTTCCTGGATGTAGAACAGAGCTGGAGAAAGGCAGGCAGAGCTGAGAAATCTCTGGCCAGGCAAGCTCCCAGGCTGCAGGGCCTGAAGCAAGCCCTGAGGCTACTAGGGCAGCAGAGAGGCAGCCTGGGTAAACCAAAGCAGCAGGTCCACACGCCCTTGTCAAAGATGAGTAGCCATTACAGACTGTAATTTGCCCAAGGCAGGGGCTAGATGAAGACTGGAAGTGGGTCACTGAGGCAAGGAGGGTATAGGGGACCTAGGGCCCTAGAGTGCAGACACTGATAAACACCTCCTCCACCCCCCAGAAGGGGGACTAAAGAGACACTAAAGTGGACGCTGTTGGAGGGCAGTGTCCTGAAGAGGACGCCACGGTCTGAGTGAGATGCAGGTCTGAAAGGGAGTGTGTGGAGTGAGGACACGGCGAAGACACTGGCAGAGGAAGGTACCCTATGACTATGTGAGCTAATTCCCAAGGCACCATGGTGGTGAGTCCACCCCTGAACAAAGACTGCAAATTGACTTTGTATTTCTAGTTCAGGCAGTTTAACCAACATGCCCACAGCTTGGAGAATATAGTTGGTATACAAATGGTCACAGAAGGAGCTGCAACTAGCTTTGCAGAACTTGCTGAACTGGGCTTCAGAATAGTATGCCAGCCTCTACAGAGTTGTGAGAGCTGCAAAAGAGCATGCATTGATCAAAGATGCTATGATGTCAAAGAATCAGTTAAAGATTTGAGGATGCACAAAAATCTTCCCAAAGTAAATGAAGTAAAAAATGTATGGCTCCCAAATGCCCACCCTAAAACAGTAGAGTACATGCATTTGAAATCCTAAGAATAAAGCACACCTGGTAAATTTGTCAGACTCATGACCTATTATAGCAGAAACTTAACTTGTTGCTGCTCCAAAAATGGTTACTTCAGATAGATTCAAGGATGGCCTCATTGTTCCCAGGGTCACTTCAAATGGAGTTTTAGGCCAAAAAATATCTATTCTCATTGCATGAAGCAGACTCTCAGCCTCAGTTTCATGTTGCACGTGCTTCACAAAAATACCCATGTGTAGTGGGTATGGTCTCCTGACACTGATGTTGCAGTTGTGTATTTTTTATTCACAAGTAAGCAGCTCAAGACTTTTGGTTTCATACTGGTATAGAAGATAAAGGCCAAGTTTATACCCACCTACAAAATAGCAGCTGAGCTTGGCCAGTAACTACACAGAATGTTTCCAACTGTACACATGCTGACTGGGTATAATTCAAGCAGAAGTCTGACAGAAGTTGGCAGACAAATTATGGAAGCTTGTTGGTAGGTAGGCGGGGAACAAAAACCACAAATTTAGAAGCCTTCCTAATTTTGGCGCTACAATAGATATACTTCCTTCATCATTCGCACTACAGTAGATATACTTCCTTCACAAGTTCCTTCAGTAGAACTTGTAGCAGTCCTATATGACCTAACAGCTAATCCCATGGATGTAAATCATGCACAATGTAAGCTTTTCTGTTGCAATCAGACCCAGAACAAGCCCTTCTTTCAACTTACCAAGTGTGCAAGGTTCCAAACCTCGCTTTGGAACATGACATAGAGGCTCAGCCTAACATCCCTTCCCCATTTGGAAACAACAGGCAACATAACAAGGATGGACACATTTCTCCAGCACTGACACAGATACCAAAGCATCCATGGAACTCATTACTTGGGCTTTTTATACTCCACATATGAGCTCAACTACAGTTGCTCAAGCCAGAGCATGGTGTGCACCCAGGTTTACTCGTGGTAACGACTGTTATACACATGAAAGTTGCCCATGTGGATACAGATGAATCTGAGAATGCAGTGGCTCAGACACAGATGTGTTGCATATGGCAAATATATTGACAAAAGATAGACACACACATTGTATTACACACACACAGAGCATTGCTCAGGTACTTAACACCTTTTGTTTTTCTTCATTATACTTGTTGTTCTGGGGTGGGGCTGGGGATGAGGGGTTCAGTATGCAGACAGCTCTGCAGAGAGAGGACTACCCCCAGCCCCTTCTCACCCCTGCAGTTTGAGGCCAGGTGAGAAGCACCTGTCCATGGCTACTACAGCTCCAGTGAGCAAAGCCAGGAGAGGGGTTCCTGTCCCCCAGTTGGGATACATCCAGGTTCATCTGCCCCTGAACTCCCCAGATAGATTGAAGAATGGAGTAAACTGTGCACTTTCCTCTCACTCTCCCCACTGAAGGGGAACAGTCATCAATGGTCCCATACAAATTGGGAGAGGGGCACTATAATCCCCCCCATCCTCCCTAAATGATGCCTGGGAAAGTGGGAGACATGCCCCAAGCCAGCACCTGCCTGGTTCTGTTGCTTTTCTGTATGACTGTGTCCCCCCATATGCACGGGGGGTGGGAGCTTCAGCCCCTACCTCTGTACAACCAAACCCTTACCTTGGTTTGAAAGTTACAAGAGGAGGCTGGGTATCAAATGTGGTGGTCCTAGTTACCATTTAGGAGGAGTTCTTGAACTAACAGATTCACTTGCACACAAGCTCCCTCAGTTAGACAATCTGCCATGATCTATTATATATTAGTGCTTTGTTAGCACCATGCTATTCAATAGTATACCTAGCTTCTATTATAATGAATGTTTAAAACTTGTATCAAATATCCTACGTATTTATCACTAGAAAACATGAGGCCAATTTTCTTTAAATCAAACCCTAATAATGCAGCAAAGAAAACTTGTGTGGGACTAAGATTTGTTTCTGCCTTATATAATTTGTTGAAATCCCATTTAATTGGCACTTTTTTCTTAAAATCTTGTCTTCAACACTTCAGAACATTTTTGTGGCCTTTTCACTTGTGCAAAAGGTGTTTTGACATGGGTACAAAAACCTGGCATTGGCATACTTTACATTACTATGTGTGTCCTAGTACTTAAGGGACACTTCTATCAAAATAACATAGTTGTTGGTTCCTTTATTGAGGAGAGGGCATGTAGGGTCAACAGCAACGTTCAGATGGGCCCCCAAACTACTGCATCTAGATATTCCCATTGCCTTACATGTTATTGCCCATGAATGTGAATTGACTCACTTCTTGTATTCCTTCCCCTTCTCATGTAACACTTGAGTTGGGCATTAAGGTTCTAAGACTTGCTTTTGCGCAAAAATTTGCCAGCTGTCTACACTGGCCGCTTGAATTTGTGCAAGAGCACTAACTTTGTAATGTACAAAATCAGTGTTTCTTGCGCAAATACTTTCACGCTCTTGCTCAGGAAAAAGCCCTCTTGCGCAAGAATACTTGCGCAAGAGGGCCAGTGTAGACAGGAAAAAGCTGTTTTGCACAAAAAAAGCCCCGATGGCTAAAATGGCGATCGGGGCTTTCTTGAGCAAAATCACGTCTAGACTAGCCACAGATGCTTTTGCACAAAAGCACTTTTTGCGCAAAAGCATCCGTGCCAATCTAGATGCCCTTTTGCGGAAATACTTTTAACGGAAAAACTTTTCCATTAAAAGTATTTCTGCAAAATCATGCCAGTCTAGATGCAGCCATTGTGTTCCAGACACTTTGATTCTGTGTCTGTATTCACTGTAGCATCTTTTTTCAAATTGTATTTTAAAAGTGTTTCACTTTAATATTTTGTGATCATTTGCCTAATTACTCTTTTGGTTCAGTTTCATAGTGGCCATAGGAGAAAGATAGTTTCACTGAGTACAGGGCCTAAACCTTATTCAGACAAAACTACCATGAATGTCAGTGAGATTTTTGCCTAAGATCTGCGCACACATACACAATCTCCCCTTTCTCCCAATTAGACACTTTAATTGGATTTACTCTAAGGAGCCAAGAACATACATCTGAGGGGTAAAATTGTCCCATCTGCAGACTGAGGACCTGATTTGGATATGGGAGGCTTCCCATTTGCTTCAGTGGGCACAAGTATGGGTTCCCATAAGTGTAAACCTGTTACAATCAACCACATTCCTCTGCAGGTTAAATATTCCAAGTTTCCTTCCATGGTCTAATGATTCATGTTACATATTCCTAATATATATTAGGCAGATAGTAAACAAATGCCCACTGCCTTTGAACTTCATTTATTTTCTCGTGTTATCAGCACTGCTGTAGAGAAAGCATGCACATTCTCTCCCATAGTTAATTCCAGGAAAAATCATTAGAGGAGGAAACAAATAAAAAGTTATAATTACCAAAGACAGTTCTAGCAGGAACAGATTCTTTATTTATCCAAAATGACACTTGTGAGAGGATCACAGTCATAATGCATGGGATATATGTCTGTATCATAAAATAACCCATTTTCCGTCTGAGGTGGAAGTAGACTGTCATAACAACATATTCACCTAAAAAATAAAGCAAAAGACAAGTATGCTTCTGAACCCACATGCAATTTTTCTGTTGCAGAA
Organism: Pelodiscus sinensis; assembly: GCF_052426305.1. Taxonomy (NCBI): domain Eukaryota; kingdom Metazoa; phylum Chordata; order Testudines; family Trionychidae; genus Pelodiscus; species Pelodiscus sinensis. The sequence goes on from NC_143055.1 coordinate 47,821,365, forward strand.
TAATCATGGTTCTGACAGCCAACCAGAAATATATATGAAAACATTATCTTCAGAGCTTAGCAACACAAGTTGCTTAGGAGACATGAAGGAAAGAAAGTGTGATATTACTTTCCCTGTTTGATATCTCCTTACAATGTCATTCTGGAGACTTAATATATAAAAGACTATAAATTAATAGGCAATGTTAGATTGCCCTTTATGGTTTAAGTGCTATTTAAGAGCTCTTTTGGCATCTCAGGAAGAAAATACTATCAAGGCATAAAAAGTATCTATTTATCATCTCCACAGCTGTGACATTTGTAAAAATCCATTTCATAAGTACCATAATATCTAGGTATTACCTTAGGATACATATTCGTTTATAGGGAAACTTGTAATTGTTTCAGAAGGTGTTTCCATTCTAGTACTGCTGTCATAATTAAACAGTGAAATGAATACATTGTGTTTACAGAATGCCTTTAACTAATACTGGTAAAGAGTGTTAAATTATGAAGTGGATGTTATTAGAAGTGTGAGAACATTTTCCGAATGAAATGCAAATAGTGGGTCTTATCCAACTGCCATGGAAGTCAACAGGAACATTTCCATTTGGATCAGACCCAGTCTGAGCTAACATGGTGTGCTTCAGAACTGCAGGATTTGGAAAGGAAATTGACGGGAGAAAAACTTAAAATAAATCATTATTGTAAATTTTATCTCTAGTACACACTGTACAACAGTGAGATTCAATGCTGCTGTACAGTACAAAGGATTTGGAAGGTGGTCTAGGGCAAGTGGTTGGGGTGGGAAGAAGGGGTATGTGCCAGAAGCAAGCTCTGGCTGGGAGGTGCTTACCTAGGTGGCTCCCAGACAGAAGCCTTGCAGGAACCTGAACTGCAGTGGCAAGCTGCTCCACGTGGCTCTGCTCCAGGCGGGTGGGGCGGGGCAGGAGGAAAACTTAATTGGCCGCCCCTGCCTCCAGCAAAAATTTCTCAGCTCCTTTTGGCCAGAAACTGGCCAATGGAAGCTGAGAGATTTTGCTGTGGCGGTGGGACACAGTACAAAGCCTCATTCCTTGCTCTCCAGCATAGATCAGCCATATTTAAAATGGTGGCAGCTACACTCTACTCCCATGGAGGCAGCCACTGGCCGGATCTGGTGACTTGGTGAGCCAAATGCAGCCCACTAGCTGCCTCTTGCCCACCCCTCAAAATGTCAAAAATAAGAGGCTGAATTAGATGGACCTGATCTGAACCAGCATGGCAAACCTGTGTTCCTATGCCTACAGGCCCTACTTTGATAGATATTATTTTGGGCAATCCTGTGGGTTGTGTTATTCAGGAGTTCAGATGAGATGATCACAATGGACCCTTCTGGCCTTGGAATCTGCAATAGGGAAAAGATACTTCACACCAGACTAAGAAGTACAGAGATAGGCAAGTTTGGAGCAAAGCTCCCTCGGAGCAGGTGAACTTGAAATCTACAAGGCTATTTCAGTGTGTCATGACTACTCACAAGAGAAAAAAAAGTTTGCAAAAATAGGTCCCAAGACTTTCCTAGATCCTGCAGAGATCAGGGAAGGCTTCTGTGCCACTCTACCCCCAATATAAGGCAATACACAATCTTTTCATTCTAATCAGTGGAAATTCCCCTCCAAAAAAACCCCCAACAATTAAACTGAAGGATTTATATTGTAGCAGTAGAGTTCTTCCAATAGTCAACTCTCATATAGACGTAACAGTGTCATGAAAATTCAAAGTCTTCTGCTAGGTACTACAGTATTAATGAATGATAATGGTATTACAGCTGGCCCCCGCAAACGCATAAATTGAAATCAGGAGTTCAATTTCAGGGAAAGGAACACAAATGGTCTAGTACAAACTAGATGGCTTTGAAGTCCATTCCTTGCCATGGGTGAAATCCTTGTCTTGTGAATTCTATGGCACAAAATTCCCATTGACTTCAGTGGGGGACAAGATTTTACTCATAACAGCCTCCATACTGGGTCAGACCAGAAGTCCATCTAGCCCAGTAACTGTCTGCTGACAGCAGCCAATACCAGATGCCCCAGAGGGAGGGAACACAACAGGTAATCCTCACATGATCCCTCTCCTGTCACCCATTTCCAGATAAATAGAGGCTAGGGACACCATTCCTACCCATCCTGGCTAATAGCCTGACCTGACCTCCATGAATCTAGCTAGCTCTTTTTTGAAGCCTGTTTAAGTCCTAGTCTTCACCACATGCTCTGGCAAGGAGTTTCACAGACTGACTGTGAGATGAGTGAAGAAAAACTTACTTGTTTTAAACCTACTGCTTATTAATTTCATTTGGTGACACCCTAGTTCTTATGTTGTGGGAATAAGTCAATGACTTTTCTTATTCACTTTTTCCACACCAATCATGATTTTATAGACGTCTGTCATATCCCCCCTTAGTCTCCTCCTCTTAGCTGAAAAGTCCAAGTCTTTTTTACCCGTTCCAAAGTCCTAATGATTTTTGTTGCCCTTTTCTGAATCTTTTCCAATGCCAATTTATCTTTTTTTGAGATAAGGCGACCACATCTGTACAACCCTACATCTATGCAGAATTCAAGATTACTCCATTCATCTCTGAGCCAGTATACTGAAGACAAACTAACACAAGAAACTTAGACTGCAAAAGGTTTTCAGAAACAGCTTTTTGGGGAGTGGAAGGGATATGATCTGGTTTGTCTTGTTATTTTATGGATAATCAACATCTTGTGCTAATATTATCCAGAGATATTAAGAAAATATTGCTTTATCTTGAAATAAGGTTAGAAACGTCTAATACAATCTGTTGTTTAATTTTGTCTATATCCTGTCTTGGCATTTCATTTTATAGTAAACATCCAGGATTTAGTAATATAGTTTTGTAACAAAGTCAACAATAGATAGCTAAGCAGTGAGATTTCACTTATCGGGGGAGGGGAGGCGTACCTTGTTATTGTTTCTTACGTAAGAAATTTTAGTAGCACAAACATCAGCAGCGGATTCTGCTGTGATTTACACTGTTAATCTGAGCATAGTTCTGATTACTTTAACATATTCTGCATGTTGTACAGGCAGTCCCCGGGTTACGTACAAGATAGGGACTATAGGTTTGTCCTTAAGTTGAATTTGTATGTAAGTCGGAACTGGCTCCAGATTCAGCCGCTGCTGAAACTGATCAGCAGCTGACTACAGGAAGCCCTAGGCAGAGCTGCTCTGCCCCCAGCTTCCTGGAATCAGCCGCTGATCAGTTTCAACAGCAGCTGAATCTGGACTCCTGGGACAGAACAGCTGGGGCGCTACCGGGTAGGTCCCCACAGGACCAACCCGGCAGCACCCCAGCTGCTCTACCCCAGGCATCCCGCAACAAAAGCCTGGTCTTCTGGGGGGGGGGGGGGCGCACTAGTTGCGCCCCCTCTTCCCCCAACAGACCAGGGAGACCCGAGCAAAGCGGCAGAGGCGCAGAGGTCCCACCGCCTCTGCGGCTTTGCTCCTGTCTCCCTGCTGTGCTGGGGGGGGGGGGGGTGTCCCCCAGCATAGCAGGGAGACCCGAGCAAAGCCGCACAGGCGGCGGGACCCCGGAGCAAAGCCGCACAGGCGGCGGGGTCCCCCGCCTCTGCGGCTTTGCTCCCGTCTCCCTGCTGTGCATTAGCTGTGCACAGCAGGGAGACAGGAGCAAAGCCACAGAGGCGGGGGACCCCGCCTCCTGTGCGGCTTTGCTCGGGTCTCCCTGCTGGGGACTTCCCAGCACAGCAGGGAGACCCGTAGCAGCTTTTCTCGCCCCGGAGGACGCAGTGGCGGGACCGCTGCGCTCTGGGCGGTCCCACTGCCTGTGAGCTCCAGGGCGAGAAAAGCCCTGTTCGTAAGTGCAGATTCGACATAAGTTGGATCCACGTAAGTCGGGGACTGCCTGTATTGCTATTCTGAATTGTTTGCATTGTTGAACAAAAGACTATTTTCCCCATATAACACCACAAGAAAGTACTTTTACTGCTAGACTTCAAGGCCTCCTATAGCCTTAGAGACATCACTCCTGACTGTACAGATTACATTTTTAAGCAATCATTGCACACATCCAGCATATCTGAACCCCTCATACTTGCTTTCTGAAGGGACTTTGAATGCTACTCCACCACAGCGAATCTGAAAGTTTTCAAAAACCCTGAGCTCTGATTTAAATGTGTATATGCAGAATATGATATAATCTTTGTAATACCTTGTAGAAAAGGCTAGGACAATAATTACATTGTTAATTTTGTATCTCAGATTGATTGATTGATGAGATATTTACCTGTAATTGATTTAACAGTTTCAGTGGATACTGTATGCCCCAGCAGGTCATACTGAACTAAACTGGAGGACTCTTCAGGAACTTCCACAGATTGCTCAGGTCCTTTTGTCCAGGTGTAAATCATTTCACTCTTTGGATATGCATCTAAAAACAACATATTGTTAGCATGAAGAATGGAACAATGTATGGAACCACCCATGAACTTCAATGGAACTTCTATATGCACGACACTGTCAAGATCAAACTCCTAATTTGAGGTTAAATGTCATTTTTAAAATGTTTGGTAAGGGCACTGATCAAGGAATGGAAAGTTTAATTATGTCTACCAAAGGTAACTCTACACTACATGATAAACCCAGGTCTGCGAGACCCACCCTTGTGGATTCAGTGTTTCCAAGCCTACTCTTGAGGAACCATGGTGCTTTGTAAACCTGAGTTTACAATTTCCAAATCCAGGTCTCACAGTTGTGCTAATGCACTCATACTGCACTGCACAGACTTTCTGACTCTCAGCTGACACTAGAACTGTGTCCAAACTGCAAAACAATAGTTTTGGACTGAGTCTCAGTCAGTACATCTACCCAGCCTGCAGAAGCAAAACTCCTAGCCTGGGTCCACAGATGTGGACTAGCAAGGTTTGCCCTCACACTGTAAAAATAGCAGTGTGACACCACCCTCAATTTGTAGCTTGGGCTCTGACGCCCACAACTTCAGAACCCAAGCTCCAGTCCTAGCCACACCTTCAAAGCTATTTTTAGAGCACTAATGGGAGCCCCACTTACTTAAGCCTGTCAATCCAGGCTGGGAGTGTAGGTTGTGAGGACTGTGTAAACTAGGGCTACTCAACTTTGTAAGCCCCAAGGCCACAATGATACTCACAGTACTCACCGAAGATCACAACTTAAGTGTGGTTGCATACGCTGACGGGCATGAATACAAAGATTAAGGCAAGACTATACAAGACGGAGGCCCTATATAAGTCAGTTCTGCTGATATTAATAAAATGCAATATTTACCTGATTTCCACCCATATGACAGCACATTTAATGAGCTAGTCCAGGAATTTAACTACTAAAATGCATATCAACGGAAGACAATTATATTGACTCGCCATTACGCTGTGTGTTCCCAGTGGAGGCCATGTCAAAAGGATCCCACCAATGGACCACGTGTTGAGTGCTGCATAAACCCAAACTGCACAGTGAGCCGCAAACAATTGGGTCGCATGTTAACTAGACCTGGTGTAAATATAGTGGGACTCAAACTTAGATCCAACCCCTACCATTTGGGTCCTAGGCTCTGCTCCTGAATGCTTGCTGATCTGAGTCTGCTAGAGATCTGTGTGTGGACAAAGGGAGGGATTTTGGTTCAAAACTAAATCTGAGCCCAGGTTTAAAAATTCAGTGTAGACGCATGCAGGTGGATACATTTGAGAGGCCAGGGACACTTATTTTAACACTTTTGCCAAGCTCAGGAATTTTCAAAATATTTGCCAAAATCTGAAGGCCTGTAAACAATTCCCAATACCCAAAATATACCCCCATGAAATAGTCAAATAATATGAAGTGAAATGTTAATGCCTTACATGTAGTTTACATAGCCAAAACTCATTAATGCCAAATCCAACTCTCTTTTTACACGTGAAGTGACCTTTTTACCATTTCATTGAACATAGGGCCAGATACTCCAATCTGCCAACTGCAATTTTCACTGCACATATTTAATCCCCTGGAGAATTCTTCCTGTATAGGGGGAAATCTCTGATATTTTATAGTTCTTGGAATAATCACCTCTTATTCCAGCTGCCATCCATCAGGAAAAATGAGGAATTTAGGGGTGGGTGGTACAGCCAACTCCTATGCTTGATTTTCAACTAGTGTAAGCGGAATTTATGCCCAGTGTCAGAAGTTAAAGTTACATGCCCTATTGCTCTAGCTTCCTCTGGAAGTGGGTTTCCAGGACATAAGGAGCTGCAGCAAACTCTCTGCAGCCATACCTATGCACAGTATCTGACTGCAGCAGAGGACATGCCAGGGGTTCGATGAGGGAATGGATAGATTGTAACATGCCCCACTAGTCCCCAGGCTGCTCAAAAGTGCTCTGAAGACACGAGAAAGAAATGGGGAGCCACGATTGTCTCCTCCCCATATGCAAGATGGAGGCAATAAAGAATCTAGCCCAATAAGCTACCACTAGAGAATATTTAAAAAATTTGGAGCTATCTGTAAGATCTGATTTCTGAAAGCTTTACTTTTTATGTCAGACACTTGGGCCAGGTCTACACTAGACCTGGAAGGTCGGCGTAAGGTACACAGCTCCAGCTATGTAGACTACTTACCTGAAGTCAGTTTACCCTAAGTTGAGTTTGGCGATGTCCACACAGTGGGAGGCCAATGGAAGCAAATCTCCCATCAGTTTCCCTTACTTCTCATGACTGAGAAATACAGACACCAGCTGGAGCTGCCCTCATCATTTGATTTACAGGTCTATACTAGACCCACTAAATAGAACACCAGAAGATTGACCTCTGGAGCATGGATCTGCCAGTAACTATAGACGTGGCCTAAGGGTCTGAGCCAAAGCCAGCTGGAGTCAATAGAAAGTTTTCCATAGACTTCAGTGAATAATAGATCAGACCCTGAAATATCCTTGTAGTTGGAGAGGTGGATCTTAATTTAATATCTGAATTTGTGCCCCTTTGTTAATTTGCTGCCCTGACAGCACTATGGGTTTGATTAATTGCTCTTATATAAATAAAACTCATACTGAAGTCAATGAGATTTTTCTATGTATAAAGCTTGTGGCTCATGTCTAGGATTCAGAAACCTCAGTTATGGTACAAATAATTGTTTACAATCCACATCTGTTTTAATACTAGAGCTACAATAAATTCATAATCGTAACTTACAACTTCCAAATTTGAGAGGACAAGCATGACCATCCATTGGAAAATCCACTAATCTCATGGGACATTCTGCACTTATGGTAAGCCTATAATGAAAAAAAAATATGCTTTGGTTTAGGTTTTGTCTGTGCAGTATAACTTTCTTTACAGTAACTGAAACAGGACAAATAAACTGAATACCTCATAGTGTATAATATGGTGCCATTTCTCATTATTCTAAAGAGTTTATTTGGGGCTGTCATATTATGTGAGACGGATTTTTTCCCATTCCTGAAAAAAGTGTCAGGTGTCCACACTTTTGAAACCATCATATTATTAAGTCTTAAAATTTCAATGGGACCATCATATTTTAATCTTTTGTCCACCCATGTCTGACGAAAGAAGACATCCATTGTGTATTCCTATAATAAATTGTAGAAAAACAGAATATTACACTTTTATTTGTACAACTCTTGTAAAAAATACCTTAAGTGCAAACAAATGAGTGGTGATGTAAATGTTGCTAAGTCACCTACAAAATATATTTCCACCAATTAAAATGAATTGTGCACTTCTTAATTTCCCATGTTAGCCATATAAATAAATTGCTATACATATTTAATCATTCAAGAGTAATTACTATAATCTAATAAAATTGCAGGAAGCAAACAATTATGTTTGTACTCTAGCATATAACTGGAAACAAGATGACTAATGTGATAACAAGTGTCAATGGATTATAGAAAGATATACATGCATATGTTGTTGGGGGTTTTTTAATACAGTTGGTCACATTAAAGTTATTATTCCTCTCAGTTCACCAAAAAACATACAAGGAAATAGATATCTAATTTAAATTGAAAAAGCAGGTGGTTTATTAAAAAAGGATCAGTTGTTCTTTTGTCACATCTACAAAAAAGGGTATATAAAACAAACCCTCGTTCTGCAAACATTTAGGCCGTGATTATACTAGGAGATTTAGAATTTACTAAAATCAGCTTCTGGGCACCTGATATTACAAATGTGAAGTTCTGTGTCTTCACTATGGGGAAGAATCGAATACAGTTGGAGGCAGTCTCCGTTAACATGGGCGCAGTCCGTTAACATGTGATGGGGTACGGTTACAGAAGACCCCTTGGTGGTGCTTCCCGGAGTACTGACAAAGCCACTGATATTCGCCTCTTTGCTCTCTGGGGCTTCTCACCACCTGTCCTTCTGGACCAAGTTTCCCTCAGTCAAGGCACAGAGCTGAGATCAATCCCCACCTCCCAGAGGAGCAATATTGACACAAACTCTTCAAGTCCAAGGAAAAAGCAATTTTGGGCCCAGCTTTCAGGAAAAGCACCAAATGGGATCAGAACCCCAAATAAATTATTTAGGTAAGCCTCCTTCAACAATGAAAGGAGGATGTATGTGCTGATTACTCCCCCAGGTATTTACACTGGGCTTAAGTAAATAAAAGTGATTTTATCATCAAGTATAAGCAATAGGATTTAAGTGGCTGCAAGTGAAAACAGGCAGAGCAAAGGGACTCTGAGCCCCAGGAAGCACTCTGAGGAGCTGTGGAAGGCCTCCTGGAGGCCAATTTGTTCAAATTAGTGGCACCGGAGCATCCACAGTAATGTTATTTTGGATTTACAAGTTTGGGAATAGCATTTTATCTCATGAAAAGCAGGACTACAAAATTCTAATTACATGGCCCCTTATTCTGGAGTAATGGGCTTGGTAGCATGGATGCATTGCTTACAAATTCAACCTGGGTGAGCTAATTTCAGACTAAAGTCCTAGTGTAGGCCAGGCCTTAGGTTTCAACTTTAAGCACTTAGGGTAGTACCACTGACTTCCATGGGACTACTCATATGCTTAAAATAAAACATGTGCATAAATATTTGCATTGATTAGGGCCATGAATATGTAATAAGAACAGATGCATAAATGAATGTATGAAGACATGAATGTTTACATGGGTATTTTTAATCTGGGATATCAGGGCGTTTGCACAAAATTGGTTTACAGGTTAAAGGCACTATTCCCTCAGCTGTAAGGTACCTGCAGTTTTGTGCTAAAACATTTTAAAATTATTGTGATATGATTTCTTTCTGGCAATTTTCCAAGAAACATATGAAATATAAAACCTCATCATTAGATCCAACAAACACTTCCTCACATGGGTAATCAACCAGCCAATGAAACTGTGTTATTGTTACTAGTGACTATTCAGATGAGGAAAGTTTTGTAAGACTGGGCTCCTAATTTTATTGTAGGAGGGAGATAGCTTGGCTTCGGGAACTTATTTTGTATATGGACGGAGTATTTCATGGTCTTTCACTGCCTTTGTCCATTCTCTCCTTCCCCTTCCGCCTTGTGTTCATTCTTACCCCTGCTACATAGTACCAAATTCAGTTTACGGTTATACAGTTCTGCATAATACCTAATGTTATGTCATTGAGCACAGTAAGACTGCTTGCTTCTGTAAAAAGTACTCAAAGTGAGTAATGGTTACAGAATTGAGCCTTAAGTCTCATGCACATTGGGACAGAGATTTGCCAAATCTAGTTGCCTATAAAGTGCCAAGCACACTCATAGTGCTGTATAATTGAGTGAGCTGAGCTAATAATTCACAATTAGTTTAGTTGACAAATACTTAATTATCACAGAATAAAGACTATCTCAAATGAATACATTACTCAGATTTACTTGGGACCAAATTCTGATATCTTAACTCATGCTGAATAGCACTTTAACTCACAAATGCAATCACTGAATGAGCAAGGTCCTATTCAGGTGCTGTAAGGCTATCAGAATCTGACCCTTGAAGAATCTTGTCTAAACTTCATTCTAAGACTTAAATGTAGCTACATAATTTGAGTTATGGTGCTTAGCCACATAAATCACATGACATTTCCCCCCCCCCCCTTTTCCGCCCTTATTAAGTGTAGAACTTGCACCACACAAATAAATAGGACTTATTCTGGATCAGGCCTTGAATGTTCCTGAAAGTGTTCCACACTCAAATGTGTATGCGCATTTAACATCTGTCTTTGGTGACTGCTCGTGCACATCACTTTGACATTTTCTTTTGGCAAACATGTTTTCTGGCAAGATTCTTTCACTTAAATGTTTAGTGAAAGTGAGGCCAAGAAGGGTAGGAAGATGGACAACTAATTCATTTGAAGTGAAAATGTCAGCAAATATTTAGGGAATAATACCATTATTTACCCATTAATAATAAATACTAATCAACTGGTGAGGCAGAGAAAGGCAAGCTCCAGAGGGGAAAGCATCTCCGTGATCTCAGAGAAACCATCTGCTCTCCATACACTGCTCTCAGATACCTCAGTGGGCCCGAGTTGTCTCCAACAGTAGTATAAATTAATGTGAATTCTTTACATCAGTCTAAAAAACAGTCTGAGTGAGATCAGAATCAGGCCTGCCCTTTCTAATTATAGCCTACAAATTAAGCTGTTGGTAATCTTTTCTAATTTGTACTGTACTGTCAATCATGCAAAGTCATATGAATTAAGCATGCATTCCTTCCTGCAGTTAACGGTTTCTCAGCACCAGAAAGTGGTATTTTAATTCCAGAAGTACATACCATTTCTACATCAGAAACAGGTCCAAAACTGGTGACATATATATCTGTTTTGACTTCAGTAACCGGACCTAACATATAAAAAGGAAGTGAGCAAGACATTTTGCAGGTTAACATGTCTCAAAAAGGATCTCAGAACATATACCACATTTTATGCCATAGTCACACTGAAGGGTCTGTGGATTAATCAGAGGAAAATGCATAGACAGCATGTTCTCAGAAGCAGGCCTACTGTAATTTTCCAGGGTTGCATGGCATTATCAGAGTATTAACTTCACTTGCATACTTCAACTCACTGGAGAAGATGACAGGTGCCCCAGCAGAAAAATCTTAAGAAAATTAGTATTTTAAACAATTAGGGGATTCATTCAGCAAAGTCTTATTACCAAGACCAAATTACTTACTATTTAACATGCATATGTCTAATTAAAATTAATGGAACTACAAACACTATATGCAGTATGCTACCTTTGACCCATTCTTGCAAATTCCATTGATATTAACACAATGTACTTTAAGTTATACTGAATAACTATGTCCAGTCTATTGAAAGGTATAGGACATGGGAAGTGACAGTTCACTGCAAAGCTTCTCCACCTAAGCCGATCTTTGTACTTTGCCATTCTAAAGAGAAATTACTTCTAGAAGAAGGTACTGTAATTCCAGCAACCAATAAGGGTCTGATCTAACTGCCATTAAAGTAAATGGAAAGACTTCTGCAAATTTTAATGTCTGCCTCTTGTAAAACTGTTGTGTGCACAGATGTAATTTTAAATCACAATGCAGAAATGAAAAGAACTAGACAACTTGCAAACAAGTTAACTATTTCTCTCTTAAGCCAAGCACACACATTGCATACTACAAACCAAAAGCATATTAAAAGTTTGTAAAATTATTCCATTAAACAGCCTGCAAATTTTGTCTTAAGAATAAGTTAGAAGAAAATGCAAGCACTATTCTGTACTAGTCAAGGACATAAGAATATTAGACACCATATTTTAGATTATATAAACCATCTTAGTCAGTTAATTCATCTGTCAAGCATCAAGAAACTGGGTTTTAACATTCCTCAAACTATTTTACTTCCTCTCGCTTTTCGAAAAGTTCCCCCCCCCATTTGAATTCACAAATCGCTATAACTTTATAACTACATCAAAATCAAAGGCTCAAAAATCCACTGGAATGGGTGCTTCTTGCAGGCATTGACTGATTATTTTGGTCTACTAAATAGCTATAACCTCATGGGTAATAAGTTTATCAGAGGGTATTAAGTGAAATCATTCTTTGGAGTATCCTGAAAAAGAGGATCTAAAACAAAGGCTAGAAAATGAATTTAAAAATCTCAAAATTAGGCAACAAAGAGGTCTAAATTCAGTATAATATCTTGCCATCTCATGAGACCAGTTGGAGTAACTAGCTAGGCCCTCATGTCATAGGCAGGTGGAGGCAAGAAACACTGCAGAGTAGGGATGTAAAGGTTAACCAATAAGAACGACCCTTATCGGCATGCTTTCCTGGGTAACTGGTTAACTAACAGGGATTGCTCTGGCTGGGCCTGGCCCAGCTGGAGCACCACCTCCACATCCCCTTCCTGTAGCATGGTGTGGCAAGCTCTGCCAGAGCAGCTCCCACCTGCCTACGGCAATGGATAGGGAGGTGCTTCAGCCAACAAGTTGGGCTGGAGGAGCCCCCCCACTGTGATTAATCGATTCAACACTTCATTTAACCAGTAACCACCTAACCAGGATTTTCTCTCTCTACTGCAGAGTACAGCTGTGCAACAAGCAGAATTGCCAACATTTCAAAATGTGTTTTCTTCTGAATTTTCCACAAAGAAGTTAGACTTTTTATACATATAAATGTCTGAAGAAAAGTCATTTTGAAACAGAAAAAATCAGTTCCAAAAATACCAAAATGAAACACATGAATCTTAATAAAGGATTCCTTCCCCTTCTTTTTTACCTACAAAATGAAGTTTCATCAAAACAGACACATTCCCAAGATAAGTTTCTATCTTCACAAAATGGCATTTTCCAATGTAAAAATGATGGATTGGAAAATTATTACATTTACTTCTGCAGTAGAACTAATTTAAGGCATTACATCCAATATCTAAATATCAATGTAAATAAAACAACAACTTTAATTTTGAGGGGAATGTCATACTTTGAAACTAAAAAGTGAAATATTAATGGCAGTTTACAGAACTAGCCATAATGAATGTAAGCAATATTCACATTTTTCCCTAGAATGCTACCACTCACCCACACACTCTGCTTTTCTGCTCACTGGCCACAGGTTTACCATCGTGATAAAGTGCTTGGTCATTTGGAAGTGTGTACTAGGATCAGGTATGTAGTCAAAATAATTTTTTCTTAAGACTAAATGATTCTTCAGCATGAAAGCACTCTACCTCTTACCTTGAGATTACAGTTAATCATAATGACGTGTTACAAAATCCTAACTCGCTGTTAGTAAGAGTGAACTTTTAACCGTAAGCAGAGGATTCTATAGAAGCCAATTACCACTGAAATTGATCAACAAAATTTGCTCTTCACTGGACCATGTGAATGTTTCTGTACACTCAAATTCTCAGAAACATCAAGTAACTATTTACAACACGCTCATTACGAATGTGTTTTAAGCCATTAAATAGTAGGGAGTCCTGCACACTGCTATAGGCACTGTCAAGCCAAAATCACAGGCTGCAAGATAAACACTTCTAGATCTGCTCACATAGGGTTAACACCAACCACACCAAAAAGTTAGAATAATTGGGCACATACAGGGAAGTTGATGGATTACTGAAAAGCACAGATTCCAACCCCCAAAATTATGTGCAGGCCAAAGGAATATCATAGTGGTCCCATGACTGTTATTCCAGCCAACGAGCTGAATTGTAGCCACAAGCCTCCCAGAACGCCTATGAAGAGGCTCTGAACCTTGTACGTTAGCAATAAGAGGGTGATCAGAGAGGGTGTGGAACCCTTACTGGATGAGAAAGGTAACCTACTGACAGATGATGTGGAAAAAATGCTGAAGTACTCAATGCTTTTTTTGCTTTGTCTTCACAGACATGGTCAGATGCCAGACTACTGCACTAGGCAGTATGGGAAGGAAGTGGGCAGCTGTTGGTGGAGAAAGAACCAGGTTAAGAACTATTTAGAAAAGCTAGACATACGCAAATCCATGGGTCTGGATTTAATGCATCCAAGGGTACTGAGGGAGTTGGCAGATGTCATTGCAGATCCTTTGGTCATTATCTTTGAAAACTCGTGGCAATCAGGAGAGGTCCCAGATGACTGGAAAAAGGCAAATGTAGTGCCCATCTTTAAAAAGGGAAGAAGGGCTGTCTATAGTTCCCAGGATTGGACAGCCTCACCTCAGTCCCCAGAAAAGTCATGGAGGGGATCCTCAAGGAGTCTATTTTGAAGCACTTGGAAGAGGAGAAAGTGATCAGGAATAGTCAACATGGATTCACTAAAGGCAAGCCTGACCAACCTCATCATAGAAGCAATTGGCTCTGTAGACAAGGGGAAGTCAGTGAATGTGATATACCTTGACATTAGCAATGTTCTTAGCAGCAGGTTAAGGAAGTATGAATTGAATAAATGAACTGTAAAGTGGCTGGAAAGCTGGCTAGATTGTTGGGCTCAATGGGTAGTGATCAATGGCTTGATATCTAGCTGGCAATTTCAAGCAGAACGCCCCAAGGATCGGTTCTAGGACTGGCTTTGTTAAACATCTTTATTAATGACCTGGATAAGGGGATGGATTGCACCCTCAGCAAGTATGCAGATAACACTTAGCTAGGGGGTTGAGGTAGATGTGTTAGAGGGTAGGGATAGGGTACAGAGTGACCTAGACAAACTGGAGAATTGCACCAAAAAAATCTGATGAGGTTCAACAAAGACAAGTGCAGAGTCCGGCACTTGGGACAGAAGAATCCCAAGCACTGTTACAGGTTGCAGACTGATTGATTAAGTAGCAGTTCAGCAGAAAAGGACCTGGGAATTACAGTGGATGAAATTGTTGACTAATATCCAGCTCATGTCCTTGTAGCCAAAAAGGACAATGGCATATTGGGGTGCATTAGGAGGAGCATTGCCAGCAGAAATAGAGAAGTGATTATTCCCCTTTATTCGGCTCTGGTGAGGCTATATCTTGAGTATTGCATCCAGCTCTGGGCCCTTCTCTCCCCCCCCCCCCCCCCCCACTATAGAAAGGATGTAGATGCATTGGAGAGGATCCAGAGAGGGCAGCCAAAACAAGTAAGGGGCTGGAACAAATTATCTATGAGGAAAGACTGAGGGATTCAGGCTTATTTAGTCTGCAGAAGAGAAGAGTGAGGGCAGATTTGATAGCAGGCTACAACTTCCTGAAGGGAGGTTCCAGAGAAGATGGAGCAAGGCTGTTCTCAGTGGTGACAGATGGCAAAACAAAGAGCAATGGTCTTGAGTTACAGTGGGGGAGGCCTAGGTTGGATATTAGGAAAAACTATTTCACTAGGAGGGTGGTGAAGTAATGGAATGGGTTACCTAGGGACATGGTGGACTCTCCATCCCTAGAAGTTTTTAAGTCCGGCTTGACAAAGCCCTGGCTAGGATCATTTAGCTGGGGTTAGTCCTGCTTCAGGCAAGGGGCTGGACTCAATGACCTCCCAAGGTCTCTTCCAGCCCTATGATTCTATGAATCTGTGTCACACTTGGGCTATCCTCAGGGGACAATTCTAAAGTAATGCAGGAACAATGTTGATCTTATATGTTGCAGAAAGTCTTGTATAGACCTTAGAAATTTGCCAACAGAAGAATTAAGAGATTAATTAGGGGTTACAGTTTATGTAGAGCCTTCTATGTGTGAAGTGCCATTTAGGTGCTAAAACAAAATACAGGATTATGTAGCACTTTAAAGACTAACAAGATGGTTTATTAGATGATGAGCTTTCGTGGGCCAGACCCACTTCCTCAGATCAAATAGTGGAAGAAAATAGTCACAACCATATACACCAAAGTATACAATTAAAAAAAGTGAACACATATGAAAAGGGCAAACCACATTTCAGAACAGAAGGGGGATGCGGGGGAAGAAGGTAAATGTCTGTGAGCTAATGGTATTAGAGGTGATAATTGGGGAAGCTATCTTTGCACTTGAAAGGGAATCCTCTGAACTGTCATTCATGCTAAAATTCGATACTCTACATGTCGGTCTCAAAGACACTAACTATCTTACCCATTACAAAGATAGCTTCCCCAATTATCACCTCTAATTCCATTAGCTCCCAGACATTTACCTTCCTCCTCTCTCCCCCCTTCCCCCGCATTCCCCTTCTGTTCTGAAATGTGATTTGTCCTTTTCATATGTGTTCACTTTTTTTTTTAATTGTATACTTTGGTGTATATGGTTGTGACTATTTTCTTCCACTATTTGATCTGAGGAAGTGGGTCTGGCCCACGAGAGCTCATCATCTAATAAACCATCTTGTTAGTCTTTAAAGTGCTACATTGTCCTGCATTTTGTTTCAGCTACACCAGACTAACACAGCTACATTTCTATCACTATTTAGGTGCTAAGCATTGTTATTTCCATTATGAGAAATGATACTTTCTCTTTCAAATAACTACTGGCTAGACAGAGAAAAACAGGACAAGTTTGAGACTGGGCAGCCTAACCAATACAATTCAAATAAAATGAAAAGTGCAATCGGCAAGAACACTGAAGGAAACCTGAATAGAGATAATACTTTGATTTTTAATAGTGAAATTGTGGTAACTGAGAAGGACATTTTTACAAGTTAATGTTTAATTTTTACAAATTAATGTCATGGAAGGTCCAAGAGAAAGTACTCGGCCATACACCCCATACCGCATTCAAACAGAGACAAACACCACATTCGCAGCAGCACTTCTCATATTCCAATGCCTCTTCACACACACATTCACCTGCACACGTGTCCAAACCCTGATCCCCTCTAGGAATAAGGAGATCTCAGTCATCAGCATCTCTGCTGAAACTGCCAATGGGGATGGTAACTAGTGCCAATTTAATGATGTAGACACCTAGTCTACTGGGAACTAGACTAATACCACCAGCCGGTCATCTGAAGAAGTGGGCTGTGACCACGAAAGCTCATGATACCATCTACATGTTTTGTTAGCACTTTATAGACTAACATATAGACTATCAGACCAATTGTTTTTTAGCTGATTTTACATAAGTCACTGAAAAACAGACAGATGGTAATGACTTCAGTCACTACCAACCTGGGCCAGATTCGAATTAGGCAACTACAGGTAAACAGTCCCATATCCTGCTAACAATCCCATGACTCATCCAATCTACCCAGCTGAGGAAGACTGGACAATTGCCTGGAAAACCAATCAGCTTCATGGCGCAGTTCCCATTCCTAACCTACGAATGATTTTTAATAAGAGCATTAGGTCATAGGATGTAACCTTGAAAATATATATGAAATTTTTATTAGATGCTCATAACTAAATATTTTTGTCCTCTAGAAACAGACAGAAGCACCTGTTTTTCCATTGCACGTTATGTTTATTTTGTGGCTTACTGAATGTCCAGTCTAAATTAAAGGCCTGACTTGACAAGCTCTTCCTCACTCACGTATTTCTTATTCACAGTGGGAACGTCTACACAGTAGGACTACACTCAGAATAAGCTACTCAGCTTCAGCTACATCAATTGTGTAGCTTAAGTCAGCTTTCGGCATTGTCTACGCAGCAGGAAGTCGAAGGAAGAACACTCCTCACAAAATGAAGGTTGCCACGAGCTAGAGTAAGTACTCCAACTCAACACCATTTTGAAATAAGTGTGTGTTGTGTAGACCTGTTATTTTGGAATAATGTCAGTTATTCCAAAATAATGCTGCTCCATAGACATACTCAATAGGTGCTTTAAAGATTTTTCAGAGTAGGCCTTAAACCAGTTGTGAGCAATTTGCAACACACATGTGAGCCATTGGGGTTCACTGCGGCCCACAAGACTTAAAAAAAAAAAAAAAAAACAGTTGCTCATATGCAGAGTTGTCAGATGTCTCTGTTTTCCACCCACATAGTTCCCCCCCCCCCCCCCCACACACACACACACATACCGACACCAGTATTATGAAAGGGACACATGTAAAGCAAGGGCATGTGAAGTGAATGCATGGTGATTGCACAGGACATTGACAGAGACATACTTTCCCTCTGCATCCAATGAAAGTGCTGCTACGGTTCAATCAGCAGACCCTGCAAATTCTAGGTACACAAGAGTACTTAGCAAAACCACCTCATCCTGGGGACCCTGTTGGTTATCATAATCTCACAGCCCATTGAGATGAAAGAGGGCCACTCATGCAGCCCGCTCACTAGCCTAGATTTAAGGCAGCGATGGGCAACCATTAACAAACAATGAATTGGTCACTCTAGCCTGGTAGGGAATAGAAAGTCTATAGAAGAGATGCTCAGCTACTAAGCACTGAACAGCAGGGCTTCTACTGAGGATGTGTGGAAGGAACTTTCTAAAAATCCTTTTGAGTAATTCTTGGAGAGGCACTATTCAGCCACACAAAGTATCCATCTGCATGTTCACAGCTATGAGCTCTGCAGGGGGGGAAACGACAAATCCACCTGATCAAATGTTTTTGATCCATTAAAACCTGAGAAAAAATATGCTCATGGCTAGAATTGAAGTCCAGTACAACTGTGTAAAGTGGAATTCTATGTTTACTGTCAATTATTTCTAGATCAATTAGGCACAGTTTACAAATAACACCAACGTGAGGGGATTTGTATTGTTTTTTCTCAAGCTGCCAGCTTGTCAAACTCAGTCTGAATTCTCACATTCAGGTTTCATTTTCCAAACATTATCACTGGTAATAAAGTTGTACAGACCACATGATGCCTTGAGTGACACCCCTATAGCCCCAGTGCATTCAGATTATGTTCTCAGTGACACCTGTGCAAACCCATTATTGTCGGAGTTTACACAAGTGTACCTAATCAGAAATTAGTAAGCAAATCGTTAGAGTCTAGTCCTTTATTCATAATCTATTTTATTCCCTGTTTGGAGTCAGCTCTGCCAGGGCTAAAAGCAAAAACCATACATACATATTTTCCCATACACACTAAGCAAATACAACACTGACGTACAGAAGTGGATATGATGAATAAAGGAAAGCTACTTTTGAATAATTACTTTTCAGACTAGAACTACACATTAAATTATTGGGGGTAGGAATCAATTATGTCTAGTTTTAATAACATTTGTTTTTAAGCCTGTATTTCATCAGTCCATGAAATATTACAGTAATTTAAGGAAAATGTTGTACATCCAAATAGTACCTTATGGTTATTTTAATGATAATTTCACATAGAGGTTAATTTTACAGCTTCCTCACTTATTTTCAAAGTGATGTATAATACTCTTAGTGATATAACTCTCATTAAAGTCAGAAATCCTCATTTTGAAATAGTAACAGTAATTATGTGGCATAAGTATTGGCATAGTCCCCTGGATCAATAATCAACATATTGAGACATTTACCACTGTAGTCCTGTGACACCTGAAAGTAAAACTGGCACAGTAAAGTTTAGTCAGTCAATTTGCAACATGAGCTAAATATTTCAGAACATGTGATTAAATACTGGCTAGGCAGGTCTATCCTTCTTAAATTCAGCTGTCATTTATACGAACCCTGAAATTCCTATAATGTCTAGCAGATCAAAAATTTATTTTCTAAAAACACATTGCTTCCCTGACTAGATCAGACTAGTAGTCCATCAAGTCTAGTATCAAGTCTCTGGCCTCTAGTACCAGATGCTTCAGACCCCTCTTTACCCTGTAATGGACAATTAAGTAGTAACTTGCCCATAGGGGAAATTTCTTCCTCATGTCAATCAGTGGTTGACTTATGCAACCATTATATCCATAGTCATGTTTTAATTATATTTACTGTCACTGAGCATATTCTCAATATCCATATGAAGGTCTATTTTTTCCTGAATCCTACTAAGCTCTCCAACAATTCTGTCTGGTCGCAGTGGCTTCCACAGGGTAGCTGTATATTGCACACAGATTTCCTTGTAGTACTTCTGAATTGGATGCCTCTCAGCTTCAGTGAACGTGCCTTTGTTCCTGCATTACAAGTATGGGTCAACAGGAGGGCCCATTCTTCCTTTTGTGTCTCAGTCAGATCCCCCCTTTGTCCAAAGAGTCTGAACGGAGAGTTCTGCTGTACCGATCCTATGTGGGACAGGCCCATATGCAGGAATTTCTGGGTGGGGTGAGAGCTGCCCCCTGCCCCTA
Source organism: Pelodiscus sinensis (assembly GCF_052426305.1). Lineage (NCBI taxonomy): Eukaryota > Metazoa > Chordata > Testudines > Trionychidae > Pelodiscus > Pelodiscus sinensis. The sequence continues at coordinate 47,841,428 of NC_143055.1, forward strand.
TGGCCCAGGCCCACCCCTGGGCACACTCCTGGATGAGGAATTGGGGAATCAGCCCCAGCCTTCCTTAGCCAGTCAGAACACAGGGGAGGGAGGCAGTGCACCTCCCTGATTTTCCCCAGCTGGCCGGAGCACTGGGGAGGGAAGCTGGGGTAATGTGCCGCCCCTGCCTTCCCCAGGTGAGCCAGAATCGGCCCCATGGTGGACCATGAAAAGACCATGGGGGGCTACATTCAAACCCTGTGCACCCCCTCTTTTCCTCCTGTATACAGGCCCATGGGAACTGAGTGCAGGTGGGCACTGAAGGTTGCAAGGAAGCTTCTCTGTGAGGACATGCAAAGGACAGAAATTGGGTATAACCACAGTCCCCTTCCCCACCCTAAACTCAGACTGCTCCAAGTGAATAATTCCATCAGCACTAGCCTCTGCAAAGTGGATGGGAAAAGGGATCATGGCCCTCTTACAGAGCCAATGGATCTGGCCTAATGTGGGCAGGAAGAACGTGCTGTAAGGAACAGGAAGCAGCTAGACTCTTACAGTCTCGAAGAGTTATTGCCACTGAGACTTCCACCTCTGAACTACTTGCACTTGGCTTTGTGTCTTTAAGGCACAATCAACTCCCCTGCAATCATAATATCAATTCACTTAGATCTCTGCACACGATACACATTAAATTTACCACTCAGATTATGCCAAAGATCATGTGTTATACATTATCCCTCCCCTAAGGAGCCAGCTGAGTTTATTTTCTCAATAGCATATGCTTTCAAGCATCAGCAAATGGACAAAAAACACATACTTGTGCTGATCCTGCTCCTACTCAATGCAACGCCCAAAATTCTTTTTAAACAGGAACAGATATAGGATTACTGTATTTACCTGATTGATAATGCAAGTTCTAAGGGTCCAAACAGTGCATTAAGAAAACAAACATACCAAAAAAACATGTTACGTATATGAGAAGTATGGCCCTAATTCTGATATAATTTTTAAATCAGGGGTAACTTCTTTAAAGTCCACGGATTGGATTTGCATTAAAGCAATACAAGTGTCTGATTCTGGTCTCATTTATGCAGTTAAATAATATACCTTTGAAAAAAAACTTTTAATTACATTTAATTTAATATAAGATCACCAGTGAAACATGGCAAGCTCAATTTTAAGAGAAAACAGTGGTTTATTTCTTTCTTCCTTTATTATGATAAAATAAATGAATTCATACCATGAATTCACACTGTGGCTATAACTGGTGCAGCATTTGATTTTTGCTATGAAAATTGTGCGCCAGAGTTACCATTTTTGGTAACACTTTTGCAACAGATAGTTATTTTTGCATAAAATGTATTTTCATAGACACCTTACATGTATTCACTATAAACTCCATGCTCTTCTGATCCAAAGTATTGTAATGTTGTTTTGATTTGGAAAGATAGGGTGCACTGTACACTGAAATGAGAATACTGAATGCAGTATATATAGTGTAGATTATAGTAGAATTCAAGTCAATTACACAATCACTTCCAAACCTCACAACAACATTTTATTCGCTAGTCTCTACATATTTTCCCCATTCCTGTGACACCACCTGATTATCTTCAAAACAGCTGTACACTAGAAAGCTGCCTGATTACACTTCACAGCTTTCTTCTGCAAGTTTACCCTAGCTTTTTTGGACAGATTAAAACCATATCAGATTATTTCCTCCATATACACACACACAAATATGAAAAGTCACTCGGTACTAGTCTGAAAACAGCATTGTAAAATTTACAAATCATTGTACAGATATCATGGCTTCCCCCCCTCCCTCCCTCCCCACACAAAAAAGTCTATTTTTGTAACGGAAACTGCCAAACTTACAAAGCACAGTAAGTCAAGTGTAGATTTTTTATTTTATGTTTGTTTTATTAAATAAATTGATCACTAAAGAATGGCACAAGCCTGACAACACAGGAGACTTGATTCCCTCATTTATCCACGAAACTGATACAGAACAAGTAATAGCTTCTCCCACCTCCAGCTTTTCAGGTGGTTCATTCCCATTCTTGAAGGGCCATAAATGTAAGATGGTATTTTGTCTCTCAGTCAGCCTCTCTTCTGTAACTGGCAACAACTATGCTAATTAACGCTAATGTTTAAAGTTTGGATCCATATTAGGCTTGCTCCAATTCCTTAAAGTTTTTTCCATTCACTTTTATAGGAAATTAAAAAAAAAATCCATTTTGCCTCTGCATGCAGAATTTTTCACAAATTGCTATTGTGGTAAAGCTGGCAGATGCCAGAAAAATTTGAAAGCTATGGCTAGCTTCCTGGGTCTGATTCTAATCTCACTGAGACTAGTATGAATCAGAATTTAGGTATATAAAACCAAAGTCATAATAATGCCAGGGAAATAAGTGCTTGGCCCCTGTTTGGACTGCATGAGCTGTTGATGGTGAATAAACTTCAGCACTGAATATTATGCCATTTGTCAGCATGTGACATAAAATTGTAACAGTACTGAAACGTACTTGTTCTCTCTGAATATTACTGTCCTCTGAGACATGTATTTACTATGCATTCATTGGTGAATGACCCACTTTTAAAATGTGAATCATATTTACTATAAATATTTATCAGCAAAGACCTGAATACAAGGTAAAACAATGATTAAGAAAATAAATATTTTAATGATTGATCATCTGTTATTACTCTGTCAAAGAATCAAACCTCACTATTTATATGCATTACTTTATGGTAAAAGCTGCTCTTGCCAGTTCAGGTGAAGGTAACTTTTGCAACTAAAAACTAAGGTGTCGGATACATTAAAAATATTCTTCTTAATGTATAAAGTATTACTCATAAATTTTATAAAAAAAAACATTTAAACCATTCCCCTTTGAGTTTTAAAGTTTGCTACTGGAAGTAACAACAAGCAGTCTAGCCTAGGTACTTTAAAATATTCACCAAAAATACATTTTTCAATCTGAACTCTGGGTTTTATTTTCATCCTGCAAACCCTAAACTGTTTATTTACATTTGAAGTTAGGAGGAGAGAAGGAGGACAGAATTCTCCTTTGCTTCCTGGTAGAATTTTTTTTAAAGTTTATAGTATGTTTTTAAATTATTCTGTACTTGCACAATAGGCTGAAAATATAAAATCACATAAATTGCATGTTGAGTTACAGATTGGGCATTTTCTGCTCATTTTAGACAGTCCAATACTTCACAAAGTATATTTTATATACTTAATAAATGTGTGTTCAAAAAAGAATGACAAAATCTCTGTACACAACACATGCCTCTGAAAGAAACCTGCAATCTATCTTTAGGAGAGTGAGATGGCAGAAGATCATCTGTGTAAATTATCCTCAGTGCTGGTGCTTAAATAGGGTTACCTTTATTTATACCTAAAGTCCTAAGCTTAGTTTACAGAAAGACCTCTTCATAAGATTTTTTTTTTAAATCTAAAACAAGCAGGAAATTGATTAATGGTGATGTGTCTGTGGTAGTTTTTCATAGGGTTTTTGTACATATTGTGTGTGGCGTGTTTTAGCTTATATGTTGGTATACCAAGTGTATGAAGAAGGTATGTTAAGACAGGAGAGAAATATTCCACAAAATAAGCCTAGATGAGCGTACCCTCATTCAAACCTGATGTGTAGGTAGCCCCATGACTGTCTCTCTCAGACTGGTATATCACCAGAGATGCAGTGTCACTTTTCTTTTTCCCCAAGCCTACATTTTAAAAAATAAAAGTTGGATTCATCTGAATGCTCATGGGTTTTGGTCCCTAGTTCCCAGATTGTATCATAAAAAGAGAGAACACGCATACTGCCTAGCTTTCCATGTAGTACCAGAGAGAAAACTCTGCCCCCCAATACTTCCTGGCACAACGGTGTCACAAAAAAAGATTCAACACATGAAAACAGCTAAATATTAGTCCTAACCCCTCAATTTCTAATGCCCAAGTAGAAAGCAGTTGTACCTGTTCTAAACAAAAAGCACAAATGGAGGAATTTCAGTTTAAATTTGACAGAGTAAGATTCCCCATACGTATTTTTCCAGTACTATTTGAGCAGATGCACTGAGGTTCAGATTTTTCAGTAAAGTGGGTTAGCTACACTGGTTTCTAGATAGATTATACACACAGGATCTTAGGGTCAAAATTGCCCAGATCCAGTGGCATCCAGGTGTCAAATACATATTTTTGCAGCCCCATTGTGCCACTGTATGATGAGCTTAAAATATTTTTAGAGAAGTCAAAGCAGCGAACCCCCTTCTTTATTAAGCAGTAGACCTTGGGAAATGAGGGCTAAAAATTAGCAGAATCCTGAGGTGTTGAGATGACAGATCTGAGTCTTTGCCCCATTGCCGTACCGAGTGTGGCAAAAATAGCAGCATAGCTAAACTCCTCCATGTAGTGGAATTTGGATATTACTGCCTAAAAATGGCAGGACCCACCTACCAGACCCAGGCACCTCTGTTCCAGGATTCTGATTCTTTTGGTACAGTAGAAGCAGCTAGATTTGCTCTTTATTTTAACGATACAATTAAGGGAGGGGGGGGGGTCAAAAACCACCTGGATTTAGCAACGTCTAAGCAGATCAAGCTTTCCCCCCCCCCCCTCACTGATTTAGCTTCTCCCCAGACTCAAAGAGCGCAATGTTTTGGGGAAGAGGAAGCAGGAGGCGAATTACCACATGACCATGAATCAATAATAATCAGGATCATTACTTTTGTTTGTTTTAAAACGCACAAAGCATACCTAGTGCTCCCCACAGACAGACACACAGGCACTGACAGACAGGAGGGACCGTGCACAGTAACCATACCCCCAAATCCAGGGCGCAGCCTGTTGTCATAACCATCCAGCAGACTGTTCAGGATGCTTGTAAAATTCTCCGGACATAATTTCTCCTCCTTTTTGATGTGCCCCGGGGGCTCGGTGACGCTGCAGGGGGGACAGACAAGACGTTGTGGCTGCGGGTGCTAACCGGGGGGCAGGCTAGGTTCCCCCTCTGGCCCCTGCCCCACCTGCTGCCTCCGGAGTGGCACGCCCGGGGCAGGAGCGCAGCAGCCGGGAGGCGCTGGAAGGGCAGGTGGCGGCGGCGCTGGCTCGGGGTACTCACCAGGTCGCCAGGCACAGGAGGTGCAGGAGGGTGATGGAGAGACCCGAGGACATGGCGATCGCTAGCTCCTTGGCAGAGCCCATCTTTGCATGCCATACTTCAAGCCTGGCCGCGCTCCCCGTCACGCCGCGCCTTGTCCGGAGGGGCGATCGCAGCGCGCCCGGAGAGCGGCAGCACCCCGCGGGGGGGGGGGGGCGGACCGAGTTACTCGCGCCCCTGGTCGCCCAGCAGAGCTACATGCCGGGGAGCCCGCGCCGCCGGGCGCTGTGCACAGCCAGGAGGCTGCCCGCGCCTTTAACTCCCTCGGGGGCAACAGGCTCCCGGTCCCCACCTTCGCCGCGCGCCAGCCCGCCCGCCCCGCGGCCCGCCCCCCGCCAGAGGCGGCTCAGCTCGGCTCGCTCCCAGGCAGCCGGGTGCTGCTGCCCGCGCGCCTCGCTCCCTTCCCCGCGCCGGAGGAGGAGAGAGGGAAGGAGGATCAAACTGGCAACTCCCATTCCAGGGGGGTGAAGGGAGGTTTCTTCTCTCCCGCCCGTCCCTCGCACCCCGGCTCTGAGGCGGGGGCGAAAGGGTTAACGCCTCGCTTTCCCCGCCAAGTGTTAATTTTATACTGGAGAGGGGAGGGCGCAGCCACTAATTGGAGGGAGAAAATGTCATTTAGCAAGAAGCCCATTAATTATCAAAAACAATCTGTGTGAAGACCCCCCCCCCCCATCTAAAACACACCCTCATTTCCTTCTGGGGCCCTTCTCTATACCATTATTATACCTTGCTGCCTGCGGGTGACAAATACTTTCACTTCTTTGAGGCGCTGTAGCCCAGAATGACGCAGGCTCGCTGTGAAACTTCCCCTTCCCCGGTGGCTCTCTCCCCAGCTGTCTTGGGGATGATCATGGTGATGAAGTCTTCATTTGTCCTGATTGTCTTTTCTTTCCTACGAAAGGGTGGTGGAGAAACAAACCCACCAGCTACAAAGAAATGAAAGCCTAGCTCGTGCATTTCCTGGTGTGGGAGGTTTGAAAGAAGGAGACTTTTATTCCCCACATAGATCGTGGTATAAAATAAAGGGGGGGAGGGAGAGAGAGAGAGAAGTGTAGCTACTGAGAACACCCAAAATGGATGCAATTGAGCTAATTATCCTTGGATACTGAACATGGAGATGCCACACAGAGAAAATAGATCACAGTCAGGTGCTGGTTGTTTTGGGGTTGGTTGTTTTTTTCTTTTTGATTCCACACAATGATGAATCCAGCTGTGATTACCTAAATAATTTCTAGTATATTAAATCCAAAGGATTATGCACTAAATAGAGAACAATCCCTTTTGAAATGTTATTATTCAGAGGTGTTGGGTTGTGGGAGGTCCCCCCTTCTTTTTCTCAGTCAAATTAAAAGTGTTTACTATAAACATCAACTTGTTCTTCTGGTTCAATATACTGTAGAGTTGCTTGTATTTGAAAACTAGAGTGCATATAAATCTTAATGAGGATTCTGAATTTCATTGTGCTGGAGTATATAGAACAGGTACTATAATTGACTCAAATATTATTGTACTGCCAAGCTTGCCAGAGAAAAGGCTTTATTCATTACTTGCCATGCATTCTACAACCATGTAAATGACACCTGATTATCTTCAAAACTGCTCTCCACTTGAAATCTTCCTAATTGTACTTCAGAATTTGTTCCAAGGAAGGTGCCCTTTCTTACTCTTTTTAAAAATCATTAAAGCTGTGTTTCAAATCTATTTAGCACATGCTACTGTTTATCTTTCAAAAGACTCCATCTAGGCAGACCCTATTCAGGGTTGTGCTAATTCTTAGTTGACTCTCTAGCCATTTCAAAGGCTGTAGTGCAAGAAGTTTTGCAGGGTTTTCTCTGACATACCATATTTTGTCTATTACTTAATATACAGTAGACATTGTAAATTAAGTTATTACACATTATAAAAATTTACAGCATGGCCTCATTGTGGTAGGTGTGGTTCAGCCAGAAAAAATAAGACCGTTCCAGCCATGAAGAGCTCTCAATCTAACATCCCGCTCTCCCTACCTTTAATATCAGCAATTCAGAGACACTTACCTTCCTTCCTCCCCCTTCCCACCTCCCCCCCCCCGCCCCCGCATCCCTCTTCTGTTCTGCAATGTGATTTGTCCTTTTCATATTTGTTCATTTTTTTAATTGTATCCTTTGGTATATATGGTTGTGACTACTTTCTTCCACTATTTGATCTGAGGAAGTGGGTCTGGCCCACGAAAGCTCATCATCTAATAAACCATCTTGTTAGTCTTTAAAGTGCTACATTGTCCTGCATTTTAAATCAACAAGACATTATAGAATGAGACAAAGTATTATCCCATTTTACAGATGAAAACTAATACCCAAAAAATGTGAGTGATTTGACCAGGATCATACTAGACGTTTGCATCACAACCAGCAATTTAACTACAATCTCTTAAGTTCCCCTCCATGTTTTTTCCCCCACAAGTTCATCCTGCCTCTTAACGCACAGCAAAAATCTGTGTGAAGATGCAGTATTCAAAGGCCCTACCTTTTCCCTACTCATAATTCCCACTTAATTCAGGGCAATGACACCAGGAATGAGGTCAGCCCCTGCTATCTTATTTAGAAGTGTGATATTATCATGAGCATGTTGTAGTATCACTTATTGTAACACACACTTCAACACCATACATCAGGGAAATCCCTTTTAGAGCAAATGCAAAACAGCCCCAATGTTGCTGACTTTAATTGGGTTTCTGTGATTCTTGCTAGCAGTGAAAATGTGGAAGCTTAAGAAGAGGAACTGTGAGCTTTGTGTATGAGCTCTGCTTAAAAAAAACCAACTGCAGCTGAAACAAGACTTTTGACAAAGGTTGTCACTGCTGGAGACTACCAAGTTCTTCTTTTTTTTTTTTTTTTTTTTTTTTGGCCAGTTCTCAAAAGACCTGAGGACATCTGTTTCAATTCTCCACCCCCTAACTTCCAATGTTGTCTCTCCATCCAACTCTGTATTTCTAACATTAATTTAAAGATTTAAGTTAATTTTTACAGAGGAATTTTGCTGGCATTAGGCCTGTTTCCAGCCCTTTCCCCACAACCAACCCACTTGGGACAATTTGCTTCTTGGAAGGAGCAGGAAGAGAATAGCGCCTGTGTACCTATGCAGTCAGAGCAGCTCACATTTTTGTCCTCAGTGGCAGGGGAAGATTGGAAGTCAAATCTCCTGCCCCGGGCTTCCCTGGAGAATCTTGCATGATAATCATGCCATTTGAGGGTAAAAGACTCAACATAATGTAAACTCTATCACACAGGCATCTCAGTTTCATTTAGCCTGAATTGGTGGACAAAGGAGGAGGAAGAGGAATCAGGGAACACCAACACCATGTTCCCCTTTGAGGGCTGCTAAGTTACCATGCCAAACATATCACAAATTCCTGTTGCCCTGAGCAACAGTAACAATCCCTCTGCAGCTTTTCACACTGCAGTAGGGTAGGGGTAGGTGTCTGACAGCTCTAAGACAGCAACAACTCTTCAGGGACAAGTCCAGGCTACAGCTGCCTTAATGAATATGACGACGAGCACAGATGGACTGAGAATTATCCCAGTTCTTCTTAGACACCGAGGCATTCTGGTAGAACTTCCAGCCCCCTGCTTTTCTACTCTGCTGCTGGCTCTAGAACCAAGAGAAGATGACAGAAGCACAGTACAAAAAGAACATCCAGTGTTGGGACTGAGATGCTCTTGGAGAGTACACGGCTTATAATGAGTATAGCCCTGGGAGTACAATTCAACTTGCCATAGAAACCTGACACCCAATTGTTGCATTATGCAATATTCCCCATTCTTCTGGTTTTGTGGCAAGTCTCGCCATAGTTGATTATTTTATTCTTAAAGTCTCAGCTCTTGGAAGCAAGTGATTACATGAGAATCTTGTCTTTCATTAAAACAGAAAAAGGAAGTTTCTATCCTTCATAGTTGCAGAGAAGAGCCTGAAACTATGATCGGAGCACCTCTTGCAGACTCAAAAAGCAGAAAGCAAATCAAAAGACCCCAACATTGTTATTAAATCTCAATATTCTAGTAGGGACTTACTCATGATTCTTGAGTTGTTGGGACTGGCCATATGGTTATGGTCCATTTATGCTGCTATGTAATGTGAGCTTGCTGTCTGCTAGTCGTAGGTTAGCACACTCAGATCCCATCTTTGGAATGATGGCGGCACACACTCAGTGCATAATAGAACTACATCTGTTTATTACAGGGACCACTCCTCCCCTGCTAGTATGAGAGCACTTTTCCTTTCACCCTGCAACTAGGACATTTTCCATCAGGGAGAAGTCACATCCTTAAATGGTCATGTCTCTGGATTTGCCAGGTAAAGAAACACTCCCTCAGCCAGGCAGCACTGCACAGTCATTTTGTTACTGTCAAAGGATCTGATGGCATCAAAGGACCATAAAGCCAATTAAGTTGGTTCTGACAAAAATTCTTCTGTGCCACCCCCTTCACTTTGAAGCACAGTGGGCTGTGGCCAGTGGAAAAGGGAAGTAGCCTCACTGCCACTGCACTCTGGTTATTCAGCACTGCTGGTGCATTCTTTCTGGTCTGAAGCTGCTTGAAATGTGGGGAAGACACAAAAATGTGTTAAAGCCACTTTTTCCCCTCTCTGCCCCAAGCAGAGGTCAGTCTGACCTGATAATCAGACCTATTACTGCTAGATTTCCTGGCTATTGGAGATTCAAAACCGTAAAGTGTAGCAAAGCAGCAAGTGTAGCAGCTGTGCTGAATAATTTAGAGTTCTTATTTTAATGTTTATAAATGTTTACTGGTCTTGAAGAGAAAAGTAAGTAGATGTGTTGTGACTGTAAATCATTAAAAGACACGTATAAATCTACCTGCATATAAATGGGTAAATATTGTAGATCAAATATAATAAAACCAAATCTTCTTTTGAATTGTACCATCATTGTTTTAAAGGACAATAGATTAATTCAATAACACTATGAATGCTTTGACATGGATGTAAAAGTACTTCAAATATTTTTTTTCTTTAGAAAAAAAGATGAAGAGTCTACACTGCAAACAGACTCAATAAGTCAGACTTCTGTAGTGGCCCAATGAACAATAAAGAATTGAATGGTTAACTTTGAGAACTGAACTCAAGTAATCCTAGGGGGAAAGAGTAAGTATGCCACTGGAGTAATACACTACATTCTCAGACAACTCACAATCCAGTCTGCTCTTCACTAGCATCTGGAGGTTGCTATTTGGAGTGGCATTGCACACATCTCTAAAAGATAGTTAAAGGAACTTATTGTGATGTCATTTCCAAAGGAAAAATGGAACAATGACAACAGTGGCCAACAAAAAGCGACATGAATAATCTTGTTCTAGACTATGGCTGGGAGGTGGGATCTAGCCCGCCCTGCTGCTTCTGCTGCACTTCTATTTTCAGTGGGATAATTTGTTCAGAGCTAGTGCAGCTATGTCTGTCCAAGCTAGAAAATGCACCTCCAACTCCGTGGTACATGTTCCCTTGGAGGCATTGACTGTAAAAGTATCAGGCTGAAAAGTTACTGAAAAGGTGAACAGATGGAAGAAAAAACACAGAATGAGGGAACATGTGGCATTAGTCCAACAAGTAATCCCCCTGGCTGTACAAATTCTTTACAATTCTGAGTTCCTCCTGGGAAAGCTTGAGCACCATCAATTCCTTCTGAAATCAACAGAAAATAGGAGTATTCAGCATCTTGCAATATTAGCTACACAGTAACCATTTTTAATCATTAGAGCCTAGATCATCCTCCTCACTTCAGCTGGGCTGAACTTGCCCTCATGGTGAGGAAGAGAAGAGTGACAGCAAAAGGAGCACTGTGGGATTTTGGGGAGGAGCTAAGAAATCAGCTGTTCTAAATTGTACAGTTGCAGCTTTCATGCAGAAGTTAGAAATTAAGGTTACTTGAAGCAACACTAAATCAGATAAATCTCTCCGCCAAATCAAGCTAGGCTGAGTGGTGCAATGAATATCTTGCAGGGAAGGGTGCTCATCCCTACTTGCATCTGAGGGTGTCTCTTTTTGGAAATCTTTTGCACACTTGAAGTTGGAAGGTCATTGCTCCCTCCCTTCTATGGTCCCTACCTCCTCCCTTTCTAAGGGAATGCTTTTCAGGAAATGCCATGAGGAAATCCTTCCTTGTGCCGCCGCCGCCCCCCCCCCCCCCCCCCCCCCCCCCCCCCCCACACACACACCCCTGCCTGGAGACAACCATACACAAGAAATTCACCATCGATCACCACACCTACTTTCATAAATCCAGTAGCCACCCCAAACACACCAAAAAAATCTGTTATCTATAGCCAGGTACTGACACACCACATAATATGTATCAAGGAGAAAGTCTGGAATAAGCACCTTAACGCGCTTAAAAACACACCAAACAAGGACATTGCACCAGAGAGGTAGATTATGTCATAGCATAGGCCACCCAATCCTGGCCATCCTAGGAGAACCTGCATCAATACTGAAATAAAGTCCCCTTTCATCTCACACCCCTATTTGTGACTTACCACCCCACAGTGGAACCCATACAAGGTATCAGCCAACAGCTACAACCCATAAATGATGGGGACATCATCCTGAAAGAAATCTTTCCTAAAGCCCCACTTCGGTCCTTCAAACAACTCCACAGCCTCATCATCAGAAGCAAGCTCCTCACAGACCAGGACAGAGCAACTCAAAGTGACAGCAGACCCTGACAGAACAACAAATACAAACACTGTAGTCATATATCCACTCCTAAACTAATCAACGCCTCCCCCTCAAAAAAAAAAAAAAAAAAAAAAAAAGACACACGTTTGGATTCTACACATGCCTATCATGATGTGGTATACCTTATCCAGTGTAGTAAATGCCTCAACAACTACTAAGTAAACTAGGTGAAAACAGACAGGCAACCATGATGCTCTCAAATTAACTAAAATATGAAAATGAAAAAAGACAAAAACACCCTCCTCTGTCCCCCTCCGTCCCCTGGGTACTTTTCACAAAGTGGTCATTCTACATCACATCTCTCAGTCCTCATTCTCAAAAGAAACTTGCACACAACACTTTCAAAGATAAGCTTTGGAGCTTAAATTCATAACTTTGCTAGGCACTAAAAGTCATGGACTGAACAGAGACACTGGATTTATGGCTTATTACTACAGTCTGTAACATACTAATTCCCTATTTTTTGTCTTATGACTGCAAAGGTGTTTAACAAGCTATTCTACCTTGAATGGTCCTTTAGAATACGTGCAAGTACCAAATCCGTTCTACTTCACATTTCCTTGATTCTCAAAGAACCTTTCCCAGACTGAAGAAGAGCTCTGGGTGGCTCAAAAACTCATCTCTCTCACCAAAATCAGTTGATCCAACAAGAACATTATACCTACCTTGTCTCTCAAATAATTCTAACTAGTGTGAGTCTCAGTTTCCCATTTTGTCTTAAAAAAAAAAAGATATCTACCACATACTTGAGAGAGTTTGTCTTCTGTCCACCTGTCTGTTCAAGAAGTCCTAAATGGTAAGTACTAGGACCACCACATTTGGTATACAGCTTCCTCTTATGAGAGTTAAAGCAAGGTAAGGGTTTGATTTTGCCAGGAAAATGGGATTTGGCTGGAATAGGATTGCTTCTCATAAAAACCATGCAGAAAAGAGACAGAATCATCAGGAAGGGGCTGCCTGGGGGTGCACCCCTGTCTAGTCCAGCTCTGTCCCAGCTCTGAGCCTCCTACCCCCAGGCACTCTTTAGGAAGAGTTGTGGGGAGCAGAAGTTCCCTCACCCATTCATATGGGCATATTGCTGGTTGTTCCCTTCATCAAGGAGTGAGGAGAAAGTGCACAGTTTGCTGCATTCTTCACTCTTCCTGGGGAGGGCAGGGGCAGATGAACCTGGATCCACCCTAGTCAGGGGACATGTACGCCTCCCCCAACTGTGCCTGGCGTAGCTATAGCAGCCATGGGGAGGTGCTTCTCACCTGACCCCCCAAGCTGCTGTAGGGAGAGAGAGCTGGGGTAGTCTGTATTTTGAACCCCTCAGCCTCACCACAGAGCAATGATTTAAATGAAGCATGTACATTTTCATTTTATTTTCCAAAAAAAAAAATTGAATTAAGGACCTGAGTAACACTATGTAAAATCTTCTTGTATGTGCATATAATTTATAAGGACAGTGTGATGATTAATTCATATTTGTACAATGGTTTGAAAAAGAAATGTAATATAAGTATTACCATAAAATAGGTCAATATTTAACCCATACTCATTTCTCTTTGTGGATCTCAGTTTATACATTTTTACTTTATATCATTCCTGGATGCTTAATCCATAATCATCTTTTTTAAATATTTCTTCACTGCATATAGGCTACCATAGTAAATGAGATTAACACTGTGGAAAAATAAAGTATCTTAGGCTGAACCTGCAGTGTCTAAACAACTTAGCCAATATATTGTCTACATGAGCAGTATATTTGTTGACACTTCACTGATCACTTGGCTCACCCAGCCACAAGGGGTGGAGGGGTTATTATAGGAGAGAAAATGAGAAGATGATGGATATAAAAGGTAAATAAATTGATCAACCTTTTCACAAAAATAAATGTGCAACTCCTGTAGGGAGGCTTTGAAGACAAGGAATTTTAACAGCATAATTCAAGCCTGAATTCATGTAAGCTACCAGTAAAGAGGTATCCCACTGCATCTCTTGGAAAATCTTCTCCCTGGTCCCCGCCTACTGCTCCAGGCTTTCCCATTCTTTTTCCTCCTCTGATGTTCAGTGTCCAGCCAAACTGTTTCTGTATCTGAATTAAAGTCTGACTGATATACTGGAGTCTCCTGGGGCCTGATGTAAAGCCCAAAAAAGTGATGGGAAAAATTTCCATTTACTGCAATAGGCTATGGCTCAGAGCCATAATGTAACTTGCCTTTGGTTACTGATTTTATGCCCCTGTTTGTTTTTATGGCTATGTTTTATTACAGCCTATTTTGTACAACCAATCATGCAAGTCTCTGATCTGCTCTATTCTATATTGGAGAGGGTGATTGGAGTTTTACCTCATTGGTGTTTGCCAGGTACATACATACCTTCCACCTGAAGGCTCTATACAAGGACATTTTTCTAAATTCTGACCACTTGACTTCTCAGTATTAAATTTGCTTTAGGGTTTTTAGGCCATTAAAAGAGAACAAAATAGGAGCTAGGCCGCATTGTGAAAGGGGATGTACAAAACACACACCAAAAGACAGTCCCTGATCAAGGAAGGAACAGCACAAAAGGAGCGAAGGTAGAGGTACAAAACCCACCTTCCTCAGATGGCCAGTAGGGGGAACACAGGCTCCATCTCACCTCTGGGTTCTAATCCAGATATCCTTACATAAACAGTCATGGCCTGGCTATGCAGACTCCTTGCAGTCTCCATGGACCTCTTCCTACCACAACCTGTCTTAGGTCTTTCCCACAGCCTCTTCCAAGACCAACTGTACATTACTCTTTCCAGACCTCTTTCTCTAGGCTAACTGCAGAGCTTCTCAACACTGAACCCCATCTGGCTGATTCTGCTTCAGGAGTGTTTCTTCCTCACAGGACAGTCCCTGAACCCACCAATATTGTTTTCCCTGCAGGCCTCTGTGCCAGCATTGAGAACTCTGGATAGAGTCCCTTCCCCCATCTTTCCTACACAACTAGCTTGTGTTCCCTGTTGCAGGCCCATTTTCCTTCTGGGAGGCTCTGTCTACCAGGAGGCTAACCTAGCTTCTGCGCTCTAGTTAGGTTTCTCGCTGAGTAAGAACTAGCTCCATCTGACCCTGGTTCAATCTTTTTAACTTCTCCCTCCAGGCTTGACTCCTCCTGCAGCTGTTAACAAGGAGAGGCTAATTGAGCCCACAGACTCTCATTAACCCTTCTGGCCTGGCGTAAGGATTTCTATGCTTCATCACACTGTTTTCTTGTACTGACTTAAACATCTTCCCTGCTGTAGAAAATATCACCTCTGTAGAATTGTGGTGAAAGAAATACCATTTTATCTGAACACCAGAAGAACCACCTGAACATTTACTATTTGTTTTATCTTTAAAATCCTTTCTTACAGCCTACTACTCCATAATGCCTATAGAGCATTAGTAATGGACACTAGTCCATTAGATTAGTTGACAATCATGGTGCTAATAAATCATGAAAATATGCATACACTTGTTACCCCATTTGCCTGTTTCTATAACTGTTGAATCTCCTCATAATCCACCATACACTATTAGTCTCTGGACCAGGGAACTGGCCTGTTTAATCATTTGTACTGCGTATATCAAAGTGCCCCTAATCTTTTGTTGAGACCATTGGATTCACAGCAATAAAAATATATATTTTAGTAATTACATAATTTTTTCCTCTTTCTCTATTTTCACACATCACTGCAAGATGGAGGAACTCATGATCCTTTCACACTTGGAATGAAAAATAGTCTCACCTACTCACCACTGTTACTGGAGGTAACAAAGACTACATCACTCCAGTGTGTCTAAAAAAAGTGGAGCATAGGAAGTCTGTGATTTTTAGTAATATGTGCTTTTTGGGCCACGATGCATTCAGCCTTGGACTCATGTATGGAGATACAGCAAACTCTGCGCACACAAAATGTTGAAAGAGCTAATGGGTGATTTAGAAAGACTAACACACTTTCTATATATGGAATTATGAAAGGGTCACTACGTCATTTGAGTTGTGGAAACTGGAGGACAGAAAAGAAGGAGGCTGTAGCTTTTATTTCATGTTCTCATCTCGCTTTGAGGATCAAAGAGTGCCCCAACATCAACACTCAATGTCTTATTTATTTATTTTTCCTTTGTATAGAATCAACCCTGTACTGGGTGTTTTACAGTTTTACATGGAATCTGCACCATAAAGCTTACAATCTAGCTTGGCAACATACAAATAATGGCATAAAGAAGGGAGAGCACAAAAAGTAACATGAATGAGCAGTAAATTATCAAAGAATCATAGAATCATAGGACTGGAAGGGACCTCAAGAGGTCATCGAGTCCAGCCCCCCGCCCTCAAGGCAGGACCAAGCTCCACCTACACCATCCCTGACAGATGTCTATCTAACCTGTTCTTAAATATCTCCAGAGAGGGAGATTCCACCACCTCCCTTGGCAATTTATTCCAATATTTGACCACCCTGACAGTTAGGAATTTTTTCCTAATGTCCAATCTAAACCTCCCCTGCTGCACTTTAAGCCCATTACTCCTTGTCCTGTCCTCAGAAACCAAGAGGAACAAATTTTCTCCTTCCTCCTTGTGACACCCTTTTAGATATTTGAAAACCGCTATCATGTCCCCCCTTAATCTTCTTTTTTCCAAACTAAACAAGCCCAGTTCATGAAGCCTGGCTTCATAGGTCATGTTCTCTAGACCTTTAATCATTCTTGTCGCTCTTCTCTGTACCCTTTCCAATTTCTCCACATCTTTCTTGAAATGTGGCGCCCAGAACTGGACACAGTACTCCAGCTGAGGCCTAACTAGTGCAGAGTAGAGCGGCAGAATGACTTCACGAGTTTTCCTTACAACACACCTGTTGATACAACCTAGAATCATATTTGCTTTTTTTTGCAACAGCATCACACTGTTGACTCATATTCAACTTGTGGTCCACTATGACCCCTAGATCCCTTTCTGCCATGCTCCTTCCTAGACAGTCGCTTCCCATCTTGTATGTATGGAACTGATTGTTCCTTCCTAAGTGGAGCACTTTGCATTTCTCTTTATTAAACCTCATCCTGTTTACCTCTGACCATTTCTCTAACTTGCTAAGGTCATTTTGAATTATGTCCCTATCCTCCAAAGAAGTCGCAACCCCACCCAGTTTGGTATCATCTACAAACTTAATAAGCATACTCTCTATCCCAATATCTACATCATTGATGAAGATATTGAACAGTGTGGGTCCCAAAACAGACCCTTGAGGAACTCCACTTGTTATCCCTTTCCAGCAGGATTTAGCACTGTTAACAACAACTCTCTGACTACGGTTATCCAGCCAATTATGCACCCACCTTATCGTGGCCCTATCTAAGTTATATTTGCCTAGTTTATCAATAAGAATATCATGCGAGACCGTATCAAATGCCTTACTAAAGTCTAGGTTTATGACATCCACCGCTTCTCCCTTATCCACAAGGCTCGTTATCTTATCAAAGAAAGCTATCAGATTAGTTTGGCATGACTTGTTCTTCACAAACCCATGCTGGCTATTCCCTATCACTTTATTACTTTCCAAGTGTTTGCATATGATTTCCTTAATTACCTGCTCCATTATCTTCCCTGGGACAGACGTTAAACTGACCGGTCTATAGTTTCCTGGGTTGTTCTTATTCCCCTTCTTATAGATGGGCACAATATTTGCCCTTTTCCAGTCTTCTGGAATCTCCCCTGTCTGCCATGATTTTTCAAAGATCATAACAAGGTTATGACACACACCTTGTTAGTTCTGCCATTTCTCTTTTTTTCCTGAGAGGAGAGTTAGGATATATAGGAAGAGCATGAAAGAAGACAGGACTGGAGAGAGAGTTCTGGGCATAAGAATCACACTTGAATGACACTGAATCAAAATGGTGACAAAAGAGTTCATGAGGCAAGCAAGTTGGGTAGAACAAAATGAGCAAGATGATTATACATCTAGGCAATGTCTAGACTGGCATGATTTTCCACAAATGCTTTTAACAGAAAAGTTTTTCCATTAAAAGCATTTGCGGAAAAGAGTGTCTAGACTGGCATGGACGCTTTTCCACAAAAGCACTTTTTGCGGAAAAGCGTCCGTGCCAATCTAGACGCGGTTTTGCGCAAGAAAGCCCCAGTCGCCATTTTCACAATGGGGGCTTTTTTGCGCAAAACAATACCGCGTTGTCTACACTGGCCCTCTTGCGCAATAGCATTTGCGCAAAAGGGCTTTTGCCCAAATGGGAGCAGCATAGTATTTCCGCAAGAACACTGACAATCTTACATGAGATCATCAGTGTTCTTGCGGAAATTCAAGCGGCCAGTGTAGACAGCTGGCAAGTTTTTCCTCAAAAGCAGCTGCTTTTGCAGAAAAACTTGCCAGTCTAGACACAACCCTAGTGTTTTCCGGGGACATCAGCAAAATGGGAGAGATGTATATAGAGAAGGGATATGGAAGAAAGCGCTCATACTCCAGATCTGAACAATTAAAGCTGGAGCCAAGCACTTAAAAGAAAAAGCAAGAACTCTGTTGTCATATTGTGCAGACATATTTTGAGAAAGTCACATTGCAGACAAGGTTCCAGCTGTTTCCATCATGTCAACAGACCCTGCTACTATTTGAGTTCCCATCAGCATCTAGCTCTTCAGCAGGGACACACTAAAAGGAAAGGAAGATCCAGTGACTAGGCTATTGGTCTAGGACTTGGGAGTCTTGTGTTTGAGTCCCTATTCTACTACAGACTTCCTGTATAATCTTTAGGCCTAAATGCATAAAAGGAGCTAGGGGCCTAAATCCCATTTTTGGAACCACAGCAATACACAAAACCCACTATCCCTGCTTTCTTGCTAAAGCACCATAGATTACTAATGCCAAAAGAGAGTTTGAAACATGGACTTCCAACCAGAGAAAGGTGCCTCCCTGCAGCCAAGACTCGGCTGCCTATTGCTGAGACGGAGCAGGACTTAGTCAATGTGAGTGGCTAATGATGTGGGCTTGTTCTACCTTAGGCAGCCCCCTGCTTCATGTGCTGGCTTTCATGAATCTCTCTTTAAGGAGGTTCCTGTCTCCTCCTCCTCACCCTCCCTGCACATGCATTACACATGAGCTTAGGTGCCTAATTCAGGCTTTGGGGATTTTTTGGGATTGCAGTGATTTTCTAGACACCTAAAGTCAGGTATTGTGATGCTCACCATTTTAATACCCAACTTTATTTGTGCAGTCAGGACTTAGTCTTATGTGCCTCAGCCCCAAAGGAAGTTAGGAACCTTCTGGTGGTAGAACTTCCTGCTCATAGTATGCTAAACTGGAATGGTTAAAGTATTCTTCTAGAAGGTGGGAGACCAGGGTTCAAGTCCTACTCTGTCTGCCTTATTTGGAATAGGGACTTATATCTCGTCTCTCATCTTCCAGATGAATAGTTTAACCACTGGTCCATAAAGTATCATAAAGTGGGTCACGCTGCAAATCCCCTGTTTCAACTGTCCCACTTAATGTAAAATATTTAAACAGTGCCTGAGCTAGAAACAGAATGACTCTCTATAGTCCAGTGAGCAGAGGCCCTGCTCCAGAGAATAGGTTGGTAAGTATTTAATACAAAGAGGAATAGCACATGCCCACCAGCAGAATTTTTGGCACCTAAGTCCTTTAGACAGTAGTTAAGTAAGCAGGTATTTATACAATGCAGCTTTTGGATTTTGTCACCTTAGGTCTCAAATAATTACACAGCAATAAAGTGTTCTGCACATTATATGCATTTCATACAATACCTGAAATATCAAATTGTTTCCATAAGTACAGATCACATTTCAAATACTTTTCCAGGTCTTTTTGCCCTTGGCCCCCACTTTAAGGGAGGCAAAAGGAAAAAGAACTGAATGCAACTCAGGAATGTGTGCATGTGGCCAAAGTAACCATGCTCCATTTGAGAGGAAATGGAAAGCATCACATCTATATTAGAGGGAGAAAGGGGACCACTGAGGTCACAAAACAAAGAACTCAGCAAAACAGCAAACATGATAATTTCAAGGGGAAAATGAGAACCCTTTAGAAATCAAAACACAACTTTTCTTGGCTTAGCTGTGTCGAGGACACCTGTATTTATGTGCTTACACCTGTATTTGTGTGATTACAAATGCTTTAATCATGCAACATTACTATAGACAAGTTCATGCCCATGCATGAAATGGCAAGAATATTGCCAACTGGTGAGCAGTGAAACATAGATTAATTTGTTACCCACCTCTTCATTCTGGTATTTTTTTGAAAAAATTGTTTGAAAAAAAAGATTATAATTATTTTCATTCCAAAGTATTCAAAATAGACCCAGTATGTTTTTAAAAATATTGAAACCATGACTATCTACATTATCAAAATAGTTACTGAAATTCCTTGTCCAAAAATAAAGCAATTAATAACATTTGACACAAGTTTGGGGCAATAAGAGGCACACCGAATTTGTTGTGAAAAAACCGGAAAAATGACAAAAATAGGATTTGTCATGGATACTTTCACTGTTGAGGAGGGAGGAAAAGATGTTAACCACCCTTAATAGCAATACTTTCCCAAATGCAAAATCTTCATATTCTTTACCATCTGTAATGATCATCTCCACAATAACTTCTCCCTGTATTGGAAGGGGATAACTTTTGTGGATTTCCATACATCAGCTATCAGGAAATGGGAGCATTTTTACAATGTGTGAAGGACTCTACACTTCTTTTAAAGAGCAGGTGCTGTTTGAGCAGAATATTATCCTTTTTATTTTGAGCTATGCAAGCTCTTGATTTAGAACTGAAAATGTGCACTGGGGAAAAAAAGCTTTAATAAACTGAAAAAACACCCTCTGCTAAAAAAAGGTTTCCCAGAAAGTTCTGCATAATGAAGATGAAAAATGAATACATAATTGGCGTAAGACAATTTTATGAATCAAGCTGTTAGTTTTTATAATTTTATTGCATCTGGTACATATACAATACGGCTCACAATATGGACACAAAAACTTTAGAACAAGTGTGCTTTAATTGCTTTTGAACATGTTTGACTTATGCCAAAGATATTTACCCTTAGTCCTCCTTCACTCACTCCTCTCTTTGCTAGTATCTACACATAACATTATATGCAGAAATCATTTTAAAGACACAGCTGTGTGTTTTCCCAGACACTCCTGGTAGCTTCATAGATCTTTAAGGCCAGAAGGGGTCATTAGATTATCCAGGACTGACTTCTGTCAAGTACAGGACATAGAATTTCACACAGTATCTCATTACTGGAGCCCAGTATCTTGTGTTTGATTAAAGCATATTTCCAGTAAGACATCCAGTCTTGATTTAAAAACAGCATGAGATGGAGAACCCACTACTTCTCTTGGTATTTTCTTTCAATGTCAATCACCCTCACTATAAAAATTGCATAAACCCTAATTTCTGATTTGAATTTTTCTTTAACTTCCAGACATGGTTCATGTTATGCCTCTCTGCTAAATTAGAGAGTCCTTGAGTGCCTGGTATTTTCTCCCTTGTGAAGATATTTATACACTGTCATCAAGTCACCTCTCAATCTTTTGTTTTGATAAACAGCTTTCTCTGGGATTTGACTGCATTATATGATATTACTCTTTCTCTGGTAATTGGTAACAATACAGCAGAGAATGGAATCTCAAGAGCACCTAATATAATTCCGATCTGGGCAAAGGGAATTTTACCAAAATTATCTGCAATGTTCACTTTCATTATGAGAATTAACAAGATAAATTTTTGAGCCCAAAGAGAAATTTGGAAATGTATTTATTGGACAACTCTTCTTCTTCCTTCCTATATTTATCACAGTCCTTCAGAAGTTTTGGGAGAAGTCCAGTTGCTCAGTGAGTTGATTAAAATCAGGAGCACCCCCTGGGCGGGACACAAGTTTTCCCCCAACTTCCATGGAGTCAGGGGCTTATATAGCTGAAAGACCACCCAAGATACGTGGCAATCTTTATTTGATCGAGTCTAATATTTTTCTTGTTATTCACAGGTTGCAAGTGAAATCAGACTTCTCTTTGACCAAAACTACATAGGAGCCCTGTTACAGCACACACTCACCATCAGAGCAACCCCTTGTTGTCAAGGATTGCTGGGGTTCTTTCACTTACTGGTTCCACCACAGCCTGTCCCTTCTGTGGCCTAGCCCTGCAGACAGATAACCTCTCAGTCCACTCCCCTTCCAGGGTTAACCAAAAAATTAAAAATAAGAAAACACAAGATCTAGTGGCTTCAAAGCCCAGCCCTCAGCCTTCATCTGGGACAAATAGGTCTCCACTTCTTTCACTGCTGCACTTCCCCTCCTGGTCTAGGAAAGAGGTTGAGAAACCCAGGCCCATCCTCTACTCTGGAATCCTTCCCAGGTACCTTGTTTTAGGCATCTACTGACTGTGTTTTCAATCCCTTTGCCACTCCTAGCTTTGCCCTGCTTATCCGTGTCTTTACCTGAACCTTGGAGTTGTGATTCCTCATGGCTTCTTCTTACCAAGCTACAGAGATGCTTCCTCAAAACCATTCCCAGCCACTCTGCCGCAATGGGATGTATTTCAAACAACCGCTCTGTCTCCCACTTTCAGGCAGTCAGTATCTCCTTCCTTCAGTCAGGCAACTGTCACCCCTGGCCTCCTTCAGAGACTGGGGTTGTACTTCAGGTAATCTCTCTGCCTCCTGCCTTGTGAGTATCAGGATCTCCATTCTTCAGACAGATAGGAATTCCCCCAACTTTCCTCCTCCAAACTGGGGCTTAGGCCAGCTGTAAAGCCTAGTCACCTCCTGTGAGCTGGACCTTTTCCCCCATTTAGCCTTCCACTTTGGGGGTTTCAGCAGGAATGCTTTCTCCGGCTGGTGCCAACCTTGCTATGAGAGAGGAGGAGGTGTGTATGCTGGCCTCCTTTCTGGAACTCATCCCAATTCAGTGGGAGAGTGGAGCACCTTGCCTTGCCCTCTGTGCAAGGCTCCTGGTCGTGGCCGTTAAAGAGACAGTAACAGCATTCCTCCAAAACTGTTTTTATTCCTGTGGATATTTCCTCTCTCTCTCAATTTCTCCTCCACTTAGAAGATCACCCAAAATCATCAAGGAGCCACTCTATGTGACAGGGGTAAGCTAACTCCTAACCATCACTATCCTTAAGGAGCATATCACCCCATCATAAGCCCTGATGGAAGAAGTTGTCTAGAATATGGACTGAATTTGTTTAGCAGCTGTCTGAAATAGTGAATCTCTTTGGTGTCCTGACCCCTCCTCCTTCCTGCCTAGCTCCACTGATTTTATAGGCTACAGCCCAGTGTATGCCTTACAGTGAAAGAAGGGATGAAAGCAGGTTGCAGTGCTGCATCAGTGATCCTGGTGGACTTCCTGCACCAAAGATCCTGCACTCTGAGTTCCAGAAGGCCTGACATAATGAATGTGATCCCTAATGTTTAAAAGGAAACCTTGAATGATACCTAAAAGGTGACATAGAAATAAAGATTGATGTAAAATGAAAAATACCTCTTGGACAGAACGAGGAACATTTTAATCTGAGAAATACTAATTCCAGGTGTCACCAAATCAGCAAACTTGTTTAATAATATGTGGCCCTAACTTGGCTCATCCAAGTATCTCAGGGTACGTCTACACTACAGCGCTAGTTCGAACTAACTTAGTTCGAATTAGTTAATTCGAACTAAGCTAGTTCGAACTAACGCGTCTAGAACTAAAAACTAGTTCGAACTAGCGTTTTGCTAGTTCGAACTAGCAAGTCCACATTGAGTGGACTCTGTACAGGGCTTAAGGATGGCCGGAAGCAGTGCCAGCAGGGCATAAAAGGAGGACTTAGAGCATGGAGATGCTGTCTCAGGCTAGCCGAGGGCTGCGCTTAAAGGGTCCCGACCCCCATCCCGGACACACAGTTCTAAGGGGTGCCCCGCTTGCAAAGAAGTTCTGGCTTGGAGTGCCCTGAGTGCCCACACTGGGCACATCACACCACTCGGCCATCAGCCCAGCTGCACTTGCCGCAGGCTGCCATCTGGGGAGAGGGAGTAATTGGGGGGCTGCAGGAGAACTTCCACCCCCAGAAGCCCGCAGAGCCAGCCCAGTCCTCCCCATCGGGGGCTCGTACCCCATTCCT
Organism: Pelodiscus sinensis; assembly: GCF_052426305.1. Classification (NCBI taxonomy): domain Eukaryota; kingdom Metazoa; phylum Chordata; order Testudines; family Trionychidae; genus Pelodiscus; species Pelodiscus sinensis. Next base: position 47,865,417 of record NC_143055.1, read on the forward strand.
CCCTCACCTCCTTCCACTTACCCTTCCTTAGCCCCCCTTCTTATTGATGTACAAAATAAAGATAACGTTTCTTCCAACATTGACTCTGTCTTTATTGAAAAAAAACTGGGGGAGACTGGGAAAAGGAGGTGGGAGAGGGGAAGAGAAAGGCTGGGAGAGGGGAGGGCAACTAACATGATCAGGGGTTGGGAACAGGTCCCAGATGAAGAGAGGCTACAGAGACTGGGACTGTTCAGCTTAGAAAAGAGGAGACGGAGGGGGGACAGGATAGAGGTCTCTAAAAGCAGGGGTTGGGTGGAGAGGGTGCATTCAGAAAAGTTCTTCCTGAGTTCCCATAAAGAAGGACTAGAGGACACCAAAGGAAAGGAATGGGTAGCAGGCTTGAAACTAGTAAGAGAAAGTTGTTCTTCTTGACAAAGCAAATAGTTAACCTGTGGAACTCCTTGCTGCAGGAGGCTGTGAAGGCTAGAACTAGAACAGAGTTTAAAGGGAAGTGAGATAAAGTGATGGAGGTTGGGTCCATGGAGTCCTATTAGCCAGAGGGTAGGAGTGGTGTCCCTGCCCAAAGTTTGTGGAAGGCTGGAGAGGGATGGCACGAGACAAATGGCTTGGTCATTGTCTTCGGTCCATCCCCTCCAGGGTCCCTAGGGTTGGCCGCTGTTGGCAGACAGGCTACTGGGCTAGATGGACCTTTGGTCTGACCCAGGACGGCCATTGTAAGCTCAGGGCTCAGTGTCGGGGGTCTCAGTGGACCCCCTTGATTTTCATGCACACCTGGTCCTGGGTGGCCAGGCTGGCAGCTCTCCTGCCCTAGACGGCCACTTTCCTGTGCCTAGTGCGGAGATCGTGGACGAGGTCCACGATGTCCGCACTAGCCCAGGAAGGTGCCCGCCTCTTGCGGTCCAGGGCAAACTCCCGGGAGCCGCCAGCCTGGTCCCGGCAAGAGGGGGTGGGCTGGGGGGCATCGGGTGGGTGGCTCTGTGCCGTGCCAGGTGCAGGGTCTGCTAGCTGGGTGCTGGCAGGCTTGCACCTGGCACGGGCACCGTAGCCAGCCCGTGCCCCTTTAAGGGGTCCGGGGCCGGGAGGGGGGCATAGAGTTTCCCTGGTGTTGGCCAGAGTGGCCACCAGGGAAACCTGGGGAGGGCTAGCCTCCCACTAGTTCGAACTAAAGGGCTACACAGCCCTTAGTTCGAACTAGCTAGTTCGAACTAGGCGTTAGTCCTCGTAAAATGAGGTTTACCTAGTTCGAACTAAGCGCTCCGCTAGTTCGATTCAAATTCGAACTAGCGGAGCGCTAGTGTAGCACCTATTAAAGTTAGTTCGAACTAACGTCCGTTAGTTCGAACTAACTTTGTAGTGTAGACATACCCTCAATGACATATTTTTTTAAAGATTTACAGTCCATTAATTTTCCTACATCATTCTGTACTTCAATTTTGTGGTAGACTAATTTATGATACTCATTTAAAAACAAAACCATACACACATATATATTTTTAAATTCCAGAAAGCCATTTTGTTTCTTAGATTTATGTCTAATAGACCTTATAAATCTTAAACAGACTGGAACAGAGGGCTGAAAAAAAGGAATTAAAAATTAACATTGGTGACAGTCCAATGGAAAAGATTGATATGAATGTAATAAAAGCCACCTCTAATACAAGGCAAAGACTTGTGCACTTCTAAATCAAAGCAGCCACAGAAGTTAAATTTCCTTTTATAGATTTTAAAAGCAAAAGACAATGATTTTAGGGTCCTGGATCCAAACTGAGGCACCTAAATAAATGGCCTAATTTTAAAAAACACTAAGTACGCAGCAGTTTTCATGAGACCTAATCCAAAGCTAATTTAAGTTAATGGAAAGACTCCCATTTACTTTACAGTATTGGGGTTTGGATCAGGTTTCTCGATTCCAATGGGAACTGCAGGGCTCAGCACTTTTGCAATCAGGCTACTTAGTCAGATGCCTAAATCGGAACTAGAACCTAATGCTATTTTGAATATCTTGTCCAAAAAGTCACTAGTTCAGAGAAATGTTAGAGATGCACCACTTGTTCTAGTAGTTACCATAAAACTTAGCCCTTAACTAAGTTCAGAGATTTCAGAGAACCCTTGTACCCTCAAATCAGTCTTCTTAACAAATAACAGCTAGCAGTGATACTAATGACTAGAAAAGAAGAGTTTTTGTTGAAATGGAAGAAAGCAGATTCTCTCACAGTAATGACTTGGAAAATATGCTGTCAAAAACAAAAGTTTAAATGTTATCAAAATTTGCCATAAAGCAACTGAACATTTCACTAGATAACAGCATAAATAAGACTGAGTCCTGCTGTTATTGGTTTCCCTTTGCAGGCCTCCAGAAAGGATGGAAGATCAATCCTGCCCACAGTATTCACACTGGGCTGGACCAAAATCCCTTCTAGAACTCCTGCTGACATTGTATGATTGCATCCTGCTTCTACAGTGGGACAACTATTCGAAGCACCATGTAGATTCTAATGTATCAAGCTTCTGATTATGAGATGCTCTTTTCCATGTCTACCAAGTGCAAGCCGCTCAGCTGGACAGTTAAGATGCACTGAATGTGTGCAGAGAACCCATGCTATATGGCCAGGTAGTCTTCCTACCTAACTTGTCCTCCACATGAGGATTGAAGGATATATGACCCTGCATTTGATTCCTGCTGGGCATCCATATCTTCAGTTTTTAGCATCATTCTTCAACCACAGTGGTCACCATAATATGACTATTGAAAGGACTATATATTTAACAAATGCCTTTCAAGCAAACATTTGATCCAGCTGCTGCTTAGTCACCATTATAACAATGTGATGTCTCAGTTACTCTGAAGATGATTCTGTATATAAGTACTTATAACACTAGAACCTGAAGAATAAGAATAATCACTGAAGCTGTGTGAGAGGAGATACATTCTGGTGAGCTAAGCAGATTGACTGTCTCTCTGTCACATAACCTAGTATGATTTCCAAGTGCTCTTTCATAAATCTGAAATGATCATCAAACAAGACACAGTCCTCCAAAGCAGCTTGGTAAATAAGGTGTCTGTCAAGAGCTGGCCATTCAGAAGACCTTATAACCACTCCAAGGAAGATCCTTTTTTCAACACTTCAGATGAGCAATGTCAGTTTATCATGTATATGTCTGACACAGCAATGATCAGAAACATTCTATTAGCCTTCGGTAGGAAGAATTTTTCAAAAAGAGTTATACTCAATCAGCACAAATTATATACATTCCCAAAGTCACATGAATGGTGTTGAAATATGCCCAATTTAAGTAGTGTACTTTCAAAATTATTTCAAAACGGCATAGCTGAAGGACTGTTAGATAAAAAAATAAATTACCATCAAATGAAATATTATAGAAAGTAATAAAGGAAAAGAAACATGAGCAAAAGAACAAAGAGTAAAAGTCCAAAAAAGGTTATTTAAAAAGAATTTTCAAGGAACAGAAGCTACAAGAGGATAGATAGCTACAATATTATAGAAAGTAGGTAGGACTCATTTGTTTGAAATGTTCTCCCAATCTGTCATTCATTCTCATAAACTACCCATGCTGTGGGTTTTAGAGGTAGTCATGACAATGTTCTTATTTCTGTAATACTCATGCCCTCCTATGTCTCCCAGAGTAGCAAAGTCCATTAGTGAAATAGCTAAGGTCACGGAAATTGGCACGAGAGTTTATATGAATTTACATTTCAATATAGCTGTGGTTTTCAAATACTGTGGCCTAGTTCCACAAAATAAATAAATAAATAAATAAATCTGGCTTTTTCTGCTAAATAAGCTCTCACAACATTGTGGGATCCTAAAAAACATCAATTATACATTCTGAGGTCACTGCACCCAGCACTATCTAGAGCACAAATGTGGGGGTTGAATTTGAGAAGGATAAATGTTATCTCTGCTGAGTTACTGAGCAGGGAAATATTTAGAAAGACATCAGTGAAATAACAGATTGTTGTACAAGCCCTGATTAGTCAGTGTAAAATTTCTTGGAGTAGCTCAGGATAATTAATAGCATAAATCCATATAAGGTTAAAAAAAATCCTCTCCTGAATGCAGGATCAGTTACTTTTCCTGAGCAATAGAAACTGAAAATATGTTAATATTTTAGCATATTAATGACTAGTTAATAAGCTAAAACAAATAATTAGTACTTTTGAGTGACAGTTCCAGTGACAAATTACTCCAAGAAGCAGAGCACTACACAAATTTATCATCAAACCTCAGATATTTAGAGATGGTAAGTAATGCAATGCATTTCCAGCAAATATCCTTTCAATGTTTTAATTAATTTGCTGCAACCATATTCACACTCCTTTTTCCATTAGCTTTGAAAAAAAAAGAGTAAATTTTCCTGGCACAAATGTTCACAGAAAGAGCTATAGTAATGTTTAAAGGGAACCTTCTCTCCAAAGAGAGGTCACAGTTGGTTAGGGGAACCAGACAGAGACACTGGTCTGCCAACAGAGGTGGGGGCAAAGAGGGAAGTTGCCCCGGGGCCCAGTGATTCGAAAGAGGTAGGGCTTCCGATCACCACCACAGCTAAGGATGAACTGAGTGTGCAGCCAAACAATTGGCTACACCTTTTAGTCAATAGCAGTTAGAGATAATGGATTTAAAAACACCACAGAGTTTATGCTCATGTCTATTTTATCTTAAGCTCTACCATCTTTTGATGGTAACTTCAGAAGGCCTTGCTTCTTTAGACACCTTACTAGATGTCCATGTCTCTATAGGGGTGTAAACAAATTACCAGGCCCGAAGGCAAGGTATGGGGGGTGGTTCCATGCTCCCAGAAGGGGCAGCACCTCAGATGGAAGGTGAGGGGGCTGAAGGCTGGTTGAAATATAGCAAAAGGAGAGGCAGTGTGCTACCCCTTCACATATATGGGACCCTGTGGACAACCTGTTCTAGGGAGTACACTACATTCCACCGGAGGGACATTAAACTTTGATAGTGCCCACTGAAATGGGAACATCTTAGGATAAGGGGATGGCCACTTTTTTCCAACTTCTTGGTGGGGGGGGCGGTGAGGGTGCTGGCTGGAATTTGGAAAGTGGAATATCGCTAAACAAGTGAACAAAGATATCAGGTGTTAATGCTGGGTCTTAAAAACCACAAAGCTGGAGACATGGGATTGCGTGTGATGGTGGTAGTGGTGGAACTTAAAGGGACTGACAACAAAAACTTTGGGCAAGAGAAAGAAACAGAAGAGCCTCCTTTTTTTATGCAAGGGGCTTCTTTTTAATTGCTGGACCATTCAAAGAAGAAGAAAACTGGCTGCAGAGTAGAGGGAGGGAGAAAGACCATCATGAAAGAGAATCATTTGGAAAAACATTTGCAGAGCAGGAAAATCATAGACTTTTTAGATGACTCTTACCCAAGAATGCTCAATAGTGGAGAGGAAACTGAGGCAAGGAACATAAGAATGGCCATACTACCCCAGTATCCTGTCTGCTGTCAGTGGCCAATACCATATGTTCCAGAGGAAAGGAACACAACAGGTAATTCTCATGTAATCCCTCTCCTGTCACCCATTTCCAGCTCCTAACAAACAGAGGCTAGGGACATCATTCCTACCCATCCTGGCTAATAGATATTGATGGACCTAACCTCCATGAATCTATCTAGCTCTTTTTTGAACCCCGTTAAAGTCTGAACAACTGAACTCAGAAATGTAATGGGACTCGTCTTTCACATTGTAAATTGGATTCATGACCGAGCCCTTAATCACCATCAATTTCAGTTACTGCTTGATTAAGTAGTTTCCAAATACCCTGATCTACTACTGCACAGTGTTCACTGGTTATCATGTGGCAAAGTTTTGTCTCATTTTGCCACCTGCATTAATGAGATTAAGTCATTTTTGGATATGAAGGATGTCAACACACCGAGTTTTCAGACTGTGACTGGTTGCTCAAATTTTACTATCTCATCAACATTACCGGTCATTTGAATGAGTTGAACCTTGGGCTGCAAGGGCAAGGAAATAGAGTCCTAACTCAACAGCATGCAATGTTTGGATTTGAGTCAAAATTGACTGTCTTCATCAAAAATATTGACATGGGCAAACTAGCACATTTTGAAAGATTATGAATGTTTCATGATTCGTATCAGAGAAAGAATCCAAATAATGGCCTTGATTTGCAGGAACTTGCTAGGTTTTTTTCTGGTCTCCTGATAGCATTCAAGTCTCATTTTGTTGACTTTTGCAAATACAGTGCTCTGTTTAAGTTTATGATTCATCCACATGAAGTATCTGTGGAAGAACTGGATTTGGCAGTCATTTCAGGCATCTTGGTCATCGATTTGAAAATGGAAATAGATTTAAATGAGTCAGATATCTAGGTGGAAAAATTCGTCAAGCTGAATTCTGATATAGAATGTCTTGCTCGACAACATACAGAATTGGCAAAACTGCACAAATGGGCTGATATGAAAAAATTGGAGCACTATGATAGTCTGATTCTGCAAAATTGGAAGGAACTTCTTGACATACACCACCATGCAGAATGTCAGCTTGGGCTTACTTTTAATGTATGGCCCCACCTATATGTGTGAGCAGACTTTCTCTCATTTGAATCACATCAAAAGTAGTTTGAGCTCAAGATTGCCAAAAGAGAGGCTGAATGCGGGCATGAAACTGAATTTGACCAGTTATGATATAAACTTCAAAGAAATATGTGAAAAGATACAGCAGCAGAAGTCCCATTAAATAAAGTCCTTAAGTACAACATTTCATTTATGCTATTATTAATCATGTCAATTATTAGTCATATTAAGTAGTGTATTTTCAGTCATACAAATGGGCATTCTTATATTAGCTCTGAATTTTGATGTAGTTTTTGGCTCCTTGGTTTGAAAAGGTTGTGGAACCTTGCCATAACAAAAACACAAACTACTACTACTTTTAGGCAGAGATGAGTTTATACTCTAAGTTGAAATCATGTGCCAATTGTCCCCGTATCTGTGGTCTCCGGATCCAGAATTTTGGTTCAGCCCATTACAGGAATAGGGTCCATGTGCCTGGTTTGGGTTGAGATCTAAACTTCTTCAAGGTCTAGGAATGCTCAAATGCAGGATGCTTAATCTGGGACTGTTTATTACATGAAAAAACAGGTTTAGGCAAAACTTGGTTTAGACAAAATGTTTAGAGGACCTCACTGAGTACCTGTTTTTGGCAAAGCTTTCTTCCCCTTCCCACTTGCGTGTGGATTTGTAGTGGTTTAATATAATGTCGATCATGTCCTTTGACCTCCCCCGCCTGTGTGTTTTTACGGGTACGGCTACACTTCACGCTTATTTCAAAATGAGCTATTCCAGAATTGTTATTCCAAAATAGCTTATTTCAAAATAATACATCTACACTGCAGGGAAGCCTCAGAATTAGTCTGAGGCAGGCTTCCCTAATGTAGACGTGCTATCTTGATTTAGAGCCCCAGGAGGCACTGGGGAGGAATAACTTAGACTGGCCCTGGTGAGGGGCTATTTCAAAATAGCAGCAGTGGAGAATCTACATAAGCCTTATTTTAAAATAGCTATTTCGGAATAGTAATAGAGATGTAGCTGTGTTAGTCTGGTCTTGCTGAAACAAAAGACAGGATTATGCAGCACTTTAAAGACTAACAAGCTGGTTTATTAGGTGATGAGCTTTCACGGGCCAGACCCACTTCCTCAGATCAAATTATGGAAGAAAATTGGCATGACCATATATACCAAAGGGATACAATAAAAAAATAAACATATAAAATTGACAAATCAGATTTTAGAACTGAGGGGGAGGGGTATGGGGGGGAGGTTAGTGTCTATGAGTTAATGATATTAGGGGTGATAATTGGGGAAGCTATCTTTGTAATGGGTAAGGTAGTTAGCATCTTTGTTAAGGCCCATTTGTAAAGTGTCAAATTTAAGCATAAATGACAGTTCTGAGGTTTCCCTTTGTAGTCTGGTCTACAGTCTCTTTGGAGTAAGATACATGTAGTGAGGTCATTGAGACAATGCCCAGTCTGGTTGAAATGACAAGAAACTGTTTTTTCTTTGTGAAACTGTCTGATGTCTGATTTGCGGGCATTAATTCTTTGGAAAAGTGTTTGAGAAGTTTGTCCAATATTCATAGCAAACCGACACTGTTGGCATATTTCGGAATAGGCATTATTCCTGTGGAATGAGGTTTACAGATTTCAGAATAAGCCCTCTGTTGTATAGGAATTATTTCAAAAGAACAGACTAGCTGTGTAGCTGTTTGCATTGTTATTTTGAAATAACACTAATTATCTCAAAATAATGGTGCAATGTAGACACACCCTAAGACTAAATATTAATGCCCCCTGGTGTTCAGGATCCCTGGCATTTCGGCCTTGGGAATCAAACATCCAAATTGCTGAGGATGGACGCTCTGCATTACCTATGGAAAGCCCATTTTTGCAACTCCAAAGCTACTTGTTGCCCTATTACAATTATTTCTGCACTTCACACTCAGGAGGGAAAACAAACACTCATCTCGGTGTGAGCAGACTGCAGTCACGGATCACTAAAGCATCTTCCTGCTGTGGTGAAAGGGGGCGGATTGGAGCAGTCACATTCCTCCTCATCAACACTGAAGGAATGGCTGGAAGGAAAATAACAGGCTCGGTCTTTCAAGTGCCTCTTCCCATCCCCTCAGCGTTCTCAGTCACGTAAAACCCGCTGGGAGAGGGGAGAGCTGGGGCGACACCCGTGTAGTACTGCACGCGGTGCCACAGCATGCCTGTTGCAGTGATGTGTGTGTGTGAGAGTGTGTGTCCATGATGCACACCTAGGAGTCCTTCCTAAATGTGTGTGCCACCCCTCGGGAGCCACAAAAGCTACACAACAAAGGGGCACAACCAAGGCAGAGTGGAGGCTGCACTAGGAAAGCAGCGAGGGAGAGCGGTAGTAGCCATCCGGGGTTGCGCGGTGTGGGTCTGACAGTTTTGCTGATGAATAGCGGGGAGGGGTGTACGTGCCATTTATGTGATGGCTGTAGCTGCGTGTCTGTTACAACAGAAGCTTTTGCTCCAGCCACAAACATAATCAGAGAACCGGTCGTTGGCTCGCTGCTTCTTTCATTTCACCTCCCTCATCAGAGAAACGGTAACCAGGTCTGCCCCGGGACCCTTGCACCGGGACTGACTGCGGTGGGAAGCCTCTACTATGACCCGCACCATTTCCTGTGCTCTTCCCTCCATCCGGATCGACTGTCTCCAGTTGCAGTGGACAACCGGGGACTGTCCACACTAGAAGCCAAGCGCCGCCTGGTTCTGTCTGAGACCACCACGCTGGGCTCAACTGGTGTGGGGAAGAAAACTCGTCTGCCACCGCAGGTACTTTTCTGAGCTGCCCCGAGAAGCCTGGCTGAGGCGATCGGGAACTTTCAGAGGCTTGGCTCGGTTGACTGTTTTACACAAAGGGTTTTCAAGGCAAAAGGTGTCTTTTGAGATCAAGCGAGCTCCGCGCATGCGTCGGCCTGTTGGGAATTATTGCTGTGCCTTGGACTAAGTTGCATTCCGTGGATCTTCGCCGAAACGCCAATTCTTCAGACCGAGTTAGGAATGTGGACAGTTCACAGGCTAGAGTATTTTGGGATTCTGTCGCTCCCGGTGATGATAGCCATGGTGTGCTGCACGCAAAGGTGAGCGTTATCCCCGGGTGTATTCTCTCTGGGTGTATTGGTGAGTGTGCAGATTGTTGATTCATTCTTTTTGGAGGTGTACGTGCGTTTGTTTTTCTGTCTGCCCGCACTTTTTACCGCTGATACTGAATCCAACCCTTCTTCCCTTCAGCGTTAATGAGCCTAGCAACATGTCATACGTGAAAGAGACCGTGGATAGATTGCTCCATGGATACGACATTCGCTTGAGGCCAGACTTTGGAGGTAATCTGTCAGTTTTTTTCAACCTGTAACAGAACCGTGTTGCATGTCCTGTAGAGCAGAGGGGAACGTCAGTTCCAATCCAAATTGGTTTTTGTAAACGGTTGTGAACTAGTTTATGACCACGTATGCGCACACGTACACCCCTCCTGATGTACCCATCCCAACGCATACAAACACACATATGTATATATGCCACTACAACACAACCAAGCACAGGGATGGTGCTTTTAAAGGCACGTGATGTGCATAACAAATCTCCCTGTTGGCGTTTGTAGGTGCTCCAGTTGACGTTGGGATGAGGATAGACATTGCTGGTATAGACATGGTCTCAGAGGTCAACATGGTGAGTACACGCTCTGAAGTAAACAGAATATCTAAAACTGGTACATTCTGTGCCTGCCCCTTAGGGAGGGGAGATCCCAGAATCATGTCTCAGTAGCATTTTCTTTCATGCCAGAGCAAGAGGCGATGAGCGGAGTTAAGCACCTTGACTGCTCTTTGGAGACAAGCTGTTGATAGTTGCGCTGACTGGGGAAACCTGTTCGGGACGAGTTTGCTCAATACCGTATTTTAAAATATGGCAAGGCGCCATCTGCCGATCACTGCACCTTACTGCCTTTCAGCACCAAGGACAGCTCCCTGCTTCTTAGCCTCCGAGGCTCTTGGTGGCTGGACCAGTGAGTCGGGAATAAAAGCAGCATATTTGACACAATGACAATGTTGCATTCATAGTGCTGGGTGTGGGTGGGATCTAGGGCCAACCTAGCTTCCCTCGGAGGAAACAGCAAGCTGAGGAAAGCTGACAGGTGACTTGTCAGGAGACAGAATCCTTCGCCTTGGCAAATGTTGTTAACAGTGTTCAAAGAAAAAAAAGTCCGGAGTGGTGGTGTGGATTTTGCGTGTGACTGTGTGCAACTTGTAGAGTTACTTAGTCACACTGCGGTAGCAGAAATCAGCTCTAGATCAACCTCCCATTTGCTCTTGGAATCCAGAGGCACCTGTGGGGAGGGAGAAAAAAAAGGAGAGACCGAGATCCTCGTATTTGGAGGTTAGAGGGCAAGATATAGTCTGATTGTATTTTAATCTCTTGTTATTTGGAGTGGAGTAACTAGTCAATACAGTAGCTGCTGCTACGTTGTCTAGTAAGCACCATGTTCTGCGTAAGTAACAATGCAGAAGCCTGTTGATATCCCTCTAGTATTTCAGAGATCCCTTGCCGGAGTTAATTGTATCTGGTGATTGACTGACAAACCGTAGCTGTAATGTGAAGTGCTCTATCATCCCTCACGTAAATATGTCGGCGAGGATTTTAACAACAGGAGGTAGGGAGGAAGGATTGAAAGGCTTCCATCATGTTTTAGCTGGGTGTCCAATCTCTCAAAATCCCCTGCTAAAAACAAACAGTTTGATATTACATGTTGGATCTCGTGCTTTGGAGTGGCAAGATTAATAGCAAATTTCTGTGTAAAGCAATTCAGGACTTCTAACAATAAAAGTTTTAGAATATGTCTATAATTTAAATATACTTGACTCAAATTTTTGAAAATGCTCACTGCATATATTTAAATATAAATAACATATGGGTTTTTTGGTTTTACTCTTGATGTTTTCACTCCAAATCCATTACATATGTGATCAATTTTGAAATGATAAACATAGAAATATTTGGAAACATTAAAGATTCCTGGTACATATTTCTGACAGACAGAAGGACTTAATGTCTATGTCAATTGATTTACATAGTAGAGATAAAGGCTATTATAAAGAAAGAACATCACCTTCACAAAAGCTTCTTAACATAAAAGGAAAGAAAAAGAAAAAAGAGATGGTGGAAAGCACTTTTTTCATTAGGTATGAAGGAAATGCCAGAGCTAATTAGAAAAATAAAAACTGGTTGAGGGTCAAATAAAAGGAAACTTTAGACAAAGATGTACTTCACTGTGAATGTCATTGCTTAGATTATTGCATTATAATAATTATGGACGAATAATATAAGGTACAAAAATCTAGTGCTGAGCTGACTTCACATTCTCTTCTTATACCACAGAAAATCAAAATCAGAATTTTTAATCCTATCAAAATCATTTCTTATTAATATATTTCATGGGCATTTTGGTGCGGAGGGATTGTCTCAAATGAAAATCTAAAGTACTTTCATCCTGTCTGAAGAGGAACATCTATGCAACTAAGAGGAACTGGATAGCAGTGCTTTGATTTGATACCAGCTGTTAGTTTTTTGAAATTTCAAGAAGCAAAAAGGCATGTATTCAAATTAAATAAGTCTCAAAATAAATTTCTCTTTTTCCTAATATTCCTAGACCCTAATATTTATCACTGGAACACTTAAGACAGTATTTTTTTTCTTTTCAGATTTAGTTTTACTGCTCTTAACTCTACATCTTAATTTTCTGCTGTTACATAAATATAGGTGTTATATATATTTTAGTATCATAGTTACATTGTAAGTTCTTTGGGACAGGGACTGTTTCCACTATATGCATTGTGCTCAGCAGAATGAGACCATAAACAGTTATATCTTAATATAGTGTTAAGTAGTAATTAGCAGTAGGTAGGTAGAAGGGAAAGCACAAATTCTAACTTGCAAACTTCCTGTTGAACTTTCCTTTCAAAGAGAACATATGAGTGACTGTGCAGATAGAATGGAAGAAAGAGCACTTAAAGCTTGTATATGCCAAGGATATGCAAGAAGAAACCACATCCTCTCCTCCACACCATTCGCTTGGGCAGAGACAGCCTTGCCACATTCCCTTCTAACATAATGGCTGCCTTAGATAATGTGTGTATTCCCTTGCCATGGCTTTGTGTTGACCTTTTCAGGGATGTAGGAGCAAAGTGAAATTAATGTTAATACTAATTGTACTAAAGGCCTTATCCTGTGGGGTGCAGATCATGCTAGGTCCTCAAATGGGAATTGAAAGGGCCACGCCATAGGAAGCACTCAATGCTGAGAAGGGTTAATTACGTTGTATTTTCCAACAGTATTTCCACTTAGGGCTGAATAGAGCATGATCCATAATGTGTCTCCTTCTCCCAGGTCCTCTCCCTGCCCACACCATTCAACAAAGTATGAAAATGACAAAAAATGGGGGAGTGGCACTGACACAACCACTGCTGGATCCTGTGTCCAGTTCTGGTGTCCTCAATTCAAAAAGGAGGTTGCTAAATTGGAGAGGAATCAGCTATGAGCCATGAGAATGACTAATGGATTAAAAAACATCTCTTCTAGTGACTGAATTCCTGAAATATATCTAGCTATTTATTCTAACAAAGAGAAGATTAAGGAGTGACTTGGTTACAGTCTAAGAGTAGCTACATAGGGAACAGATACTTGATAATGGGTTTTTTAATCTAGCAGAGAGAGGTATAATATGATCAAATAACTAGAAGCTGAAGTTACACAAATTCAGACCAGAAATAAGGCATAATTTCTTAACAGTGAGAGCAATTAGCCATTGACAATTTACCAAGGGTCCTGGTGGATTCTCCATCATTGACCATTTTTAAATCAAGACTGGATGTCTTTTTAAAAGACATGGGGAAGTTCTATAGCCTGTGTTATACAATAAGTGGGCCTAATAATCACAATGGGCCCTTCTCACCTTAGAATCTCTGGATCATAGCTTCATTATCTATGAAAAACTGTAAAGAAGAGAGACCTTTAACTCAAATGTTGGCTTTCCTACTTTTCTATTTATGCCTTACCTTACTGTCCTAGAGATATAGTTTGCAATATAGTTTACTATAGTGAAATTAACTTAAATTAACTTATGGATGGCCCAGTGGTTACACCGCCAGCCTAGCACTCAGCACTTCTGCAAATCAAGTCATTTACTTAAGTAACTTATTTAAGATACCAAGTTTTTACATCCTGATCCAAATCTTCACTTCCTCTTTCCGCTTATGCTTAAGAAATACTAATTGATTTTCTAACAAATGCTTCAGATCATATAGCTATCCTTTTACTTACATTATCTTTCCAAAACAAAGTGTCCCTCTTCACATTTTCAACGTGCTTCACCCTTATTTGCTAAATTTTGATCCTTTGTCCCCTTTGCATTCCCTCTGCTGCTGCTTCCTCTTGCCAAATTACTTATTTATAAACACCTACTTAAAAGAGTATTTAAAACATTCCTAGCATAATAATAAACAGCAGGGATTTTTGTTTATTTGTTTGCAAAGCAGCAGTGAAGTTTCCTTGTTTGGAATTGCTGTGCGTCAGGTAGCATTTTCAATGGAGAATTTAGTTATGGCCTCAGAGTAGTATTGTTGTTCTTCCTCAACACTGATGAGGAACAAACCTGGACAAAGGGTGGGCTGGAGCAGTATTGCTTTTGGGATTGTTTATTGGCACAGATTCTTAAAAGTAAAGTGATACACACACACACATCACAGTCATGCTGGCAGTTTGGAGGCAGGCTGCAAGTGCGGTGCAGACTACTTTTGATTTCACTGGTGGCTAGAGTGCTGGCCAGGCATCAGCTTCCTGGAGACCCGACCATGATGTTCCTTAGGAGAGCCTTTCAGATCTGCAGGAGGCTTTACTTCCTCTGGGCCAGTCCCAGGTTTCTGCTGTGATGTTACATCTTGTCCAAGAGAAAAAGAGATTTTCTGGCTGCTTCTCAGTTAATTTATCTGCTTGCAGGGTCTTCGTCTGCCTTAAAAGGTCACTGATCCTAAACTGCCTTTTTGGTTGGATATTTCTCATTCACACTTCACACACATTCCACAGGTTACATACATATTTATAAGTAATATGGTTTCTAAGCAAAATGGGGCCTCATGACCTTGAGTACAAGAAATTGCATTGTACTACAGATAACATACCAAAGGCATGATAAAAAGCCTAACAAACTATAGCTGAGAAATCCAAGGTCAGGGAAGAAGGGAAAAGCAGAGGAGTATGTCTGGTAAGCTAGACACCAGTGAAGTGGAGGGAGGGAGGTTGTGTCCAACTGGTTACAAGTATTACTGCTTGAATCTAAATCTGTGCTACATTCTGGATCCAAAGGCTATTGAGGAAAGGCCCTGTAATATATATCAATATATGACTTTGCAAAATACATTTCCAATCTAACCTAAACAGAGATAAATGGTGATATGTAGCTGCCGCCCTCCAGGATAGACTGTAGGAGTTTAGGAAGCGGTTATGATTCTGGGTGTCACTATAGACACTGCACTGTGCTTTAGATTGGTGCAGTCTCCTCCCCTTATAATGCAGGGCTCTGGACCCTGCCTCACTTCTTTTATAGTTCTGCTCATTCAGGGGTTACACAGAAAGAGCAGTCCCTGTGCTCTTTCTAGTGCAAGTCTGCAACTGTGTCTGGCCATGTACATTTCTTTCAAGCTCCCTGATATGATATTGGCATGACAAACTATACAAATTTTGCTTAAGAAATTAAAGCCACCCTTACCCCTACCCAGCTACAGACCTTCACAATCTGTGCTACAAGCAGAACAATAAAAACTATTATGAAAATGTCCTTAAATACTGAGAGTTAAATGTATATATTTTCACTCCGGTTTTTAAAGATGCTAAGGTCCAGACCTTCAAAAGTATTTAGGTGCCTAAGCCCCTTTGAGTTTATGCAGTTAAGTGCCTAAATACCTTTGGTCCCAATCACCTACCACTCCTATTGGTTTCAGTGGGAGCTGAAAATACTTGGTACCTGTAACATTCAGCTCCTTTATGCATTGAGAATGCAAATTATTTTTGCCTGTTAAATGTTTTTGCCATCTCTTTAAACATGTTTGCAATCATGCTATAAAAACAATGAAAACTTATTTGAAAACTTTGGTTTCCATTATATTCCAAGAGATCTTTGTGCTGGGAAAATTGCTCCATTGCTGAAAGACTACAATAATTTTGAACACAGGACACTGAGGTGGAATTATAAAGTATGAAGTAAGATGTACCGGGCAATTGTGTTTTGCTAATGATGCCTCTAATGGCTTATCATAGCACAATCACCATTCTCAAGGCCCATTAACTCTGCCTTATTTGGGGTAATGTGGCTTTGTATCTCATGAAGAATATAAAAGTAAGGCCTGATCCTGCAATCCAACTCACATGAGTAGTCCTCACTGATTGACTTCAGTAGGACTAATTTGCATGGGGGATAAGGACTGGGCGCTTAATGTGTACTACCACTGACTACAGAATCAGCTATAGAGCTCCTACTGAGACAAATGGAATGAATATAGTCCACCATTGCTATTAAAGTAATTAAGAAGTCTTTAGCTCTGTTTGAAGTCTGGCTCTGTGAATCACAGCCATGGTAGGCTGAATATTATATCACTCTGACTCTTGCACTGAGCATCTTGTTTTGTTTTACTGGACACCATTCATTTTCTGCTAAACTCATTAGTGTTATATATGTGCATGTGTATGTTAGTTTAGTTTTATTTAAAAGGTATTGCCATCACTCTCTTAGCCTAGGTCTATACTAGACCAGCCAGGTCGATTTAAGGTGTGTGACTCCAATTATGCAAAATGCATAGCTGGAGTCAGCTTACCTTAAACTAAGCTGTGGCAGTGTCCACACAGCTGGAAGCTGATAGGAGCATACACTCCTATTGGCTTCCCTTACTCCACACAGAATGAGGAGGACTGGATGCCACAACATACCAGAGAATGCAAGTTACATCTTCTGCTGCCGGAGGCACAGCCAGTGCATAAGTCCCCACCACACACACACCGGTAAAAACTCTCTGCTAGGTGCAAATGCGTTTTGCTTGGCTGGACTCCATGCATTCCATGTTGAAGGAGTGCCTCCAAGAAATGCACTGAAGCAGCATGTCATCTGGCTGATTTTCTCCACATAGAGCCATATTTTCAAAATCAGAGAGCCAAATTTTGACACGAGGCATACAGCTAGTTCGGATAGGAAGCCTAATCCGAACTAGCTAGTCCATGCCACGTGTAGCTGCGTGGCATGGGGTCCGACCTAGCCGGCATTTAAAAATGGCGCCGGCCGGCTTTATGCAAATGAAGCCCGGGAAATTCAAATCCCGGGCTTCATTTGCAACTCCGTATGTCTACATTACCCCCCCTAGTTCGAACTAGGGGGGTAGTGTAGACATACCCTAGTAGAGCAGTGTGTGGGCAGCTGGCACTGCTGTGAATTCACCCTTGATGGACATACTGTCACTGTGGGGTTAATAACCTGGTTTCTGTATATGCATGAATCCTGTCCCCAGACTTTTGTGGCAACTTTTGCTTAGACTCTAGGAAACTCTGAACCCCATGCGTTCCATCGGGAATAATAGACCTTTTTCATGAAGCTTTCCCAGTGATGGAGCCTTTTGAAAACATACTCTCTGTTGTGAAACATCTCACCATTTGGGTATCCAAACTCACCTGCCTTTGAAATCATCCCTGCTGCTATTTTCCTGAAATTACTTATTTTATGTCTATTCAGCTTCTTGGGACTGCATTATTTTATGTTTAGAAGTTTAATAATAAAACTGCTGTTATGTTTAGAAGTTTAATAATAAAACTGCACTGAGCTTCTACAGTGAATATAAAGGAGTAATCCTAGCATTCAATCTATGACCTCCTTATTTGGCACATTAGCATGTTGTGTCACTCATTTTACAGGTAGGCAAACTCTGGCCCTGGGAAAATTTCTGACTTACCTTATATAAATCAGCAAATCAAGGGCAGAACCTGAAGCAGGACCTAGTTGTACTGGTCCCCCATTCTCCTGTTCTAGTCATTGTACAAACTCCCTCCATCCCTAATGTACCATAGACACATTTTAATGGGTTTATTTTTGCATCCTTGTTATAGTAATTGAAATTTACAAAGTGTTTCCTTTCAAAACTACAAGGTGACCCTTTTGCTTTGTCTCAGTTAATGATGTTTGACTAATTTTCTGCCATGACAGAATTCTTATGGAAATATATTAGACCTTTACATGAATATGAAATGAGTTCATTAGGAACCATGTGATGACAAAATCTATTAAGTTTCTGTGACATGATTTGTCTAGTTTACCGCAATACCTTGACCCAAGTTAACAAAACAGGCTGCTTATAGAAGATGCCAAAACTTACAT
This sequence comes from Pelodiscus sinensis, assembly GCF_052426305.1. Classification (NCBI taxonomy): domain Eukaryota; kingdom Metazoa; phylum Chordata; order Testudines; family Trionychidae; genus Pelodiscus; species Pelodiscus sinensis. The sequence continues at coordinate 47,883,413 of NC_143055.1, forward strand.
CTGAGTAGTGTGATACATAGTAGCTTTGCTCCACCTCCAGAAGAAGCACATAAAGAGTGTATAAGCTATACCTACTAGCAAATGGTCCCTAAGAAGTGGGCTTCAGAAAAGAATCATTCACATGCAACAAATGAGTTAGAATGTTACTTCTAAAAGCTTTCCCCAACAATTTCCTTTCAATGGTGCACAGGTCAAAGCATTACAAGAGTAGCAAAAATGGTCATTTCATGTGCTTGTAGAGATCTGAAAACTCATGTATTGTATAAAAACAGATACAGAACTTTTTATACAGAAACCAGATGTAAGCCTGTTTTCATAGCTTGTAGAGTCAGTTCCTCATCTACAATACTGAAAATACTTTCACTCTAGAGCTTCTACACTGATACATGGCCTAAATTTAGCAAAGCACATGAGTAGCTTGTTTAAGCCTTGAAGCACCCATAAAGGAAACTTCTATCAAAATGAATGAGGATGCTTCCAGAGCTCTTATATTAAGTACATGCTAAAGGGACCTTGCAGTTTCAGGGTCAGAATGACCAAAATTCAAGCCATTAGGACTAACCTTATCTAGGGCTCCTAGGGCTTAACATTGGATTGGCCTTTCCATTTGGCAGGAGATACCCCTCACTGGAATACTATCCACTACTTTAGGGTATGTCTACACTACCCTCCTAGTTCGAACTAGGAGGGTAATGTAGGCATACCGCACTTGCAAATGAAGCCCGGGATTTGAATTTCCCGGGCTTCATTTGCATAAGCGGGGAGCCGCCATTTTTAAAACCCCGCTGGTTCGAACCCCGTGCAGCGCTGCTACACGGGGCTCGAACTAGGTAGTTCGGACTAGGATTCCTATTCCGAACTACCAGTACACCTCGTGGAACGGGAATCCTAGTCCAAACTACCTAGTTCGAGCCCCGTGTAGCCGTGCTGCACGAGGTTCGAACCAGCGGGGTTTTAAAAATGGCGGCTCCCCGCTTATGCAAATGAAGCCCGGGAAATTCAAATCCCGGGCTTCATTTGCAAGTGCGGTATGCCTACATTACCCCGCTAGTTCGAACTAGTGGGGTAGTGTAGACATACCCTTACAGAATGTTAGAAACAGTTAGGAAAGGGACAAATAATAAGATGTAAACTCTTGTAATGCTACTGTATAAATCTATGGTACACATACACCTCAAATACTGCATGCAAATCTAGTTGCCCCATCTCAAAAAGATGTATCAGAATTAAAAAAGGTGCAGAGAGGGCAACAAAAAATATTAGGGGCATGGAACAGCTTCCATATGAAGACAGATGACCGTGACTGTTCATCTTTAAAAAAAGAGATGCTAAGAATGATATGATAGAGGTGTATAATATCTATACAGGTGCAGAGAAAGTAAATAAGAAAGTGTTTTGTCCCTTCAAATATCATAAGACTCACCCAATGGAATTATGAGGCATTAGGTTTAAAACAAACATAAAAAGTACTTCTTCACATAATATACTGTCAACCTGTGGGACTTGTTTTCAGGGAATGTTGTGAAGGTGAAAAGGTAAGTGGATTAAAAATAGAATTATATAACTTCATGGAGGATAGGTCCATGAATGGTTATTAGCCGAGATAGCTACAGCTAACCCCATGCTGTGGGTATCCCTAAATTTCTGACTACCTGGAGATGGTATTGGACAACAGGGGATAGATCACTTGATAAATTGCCATGATCTGTTCACTCCATCTAAAGCAAGGGTTGGCAACCTTTTCAAACCTTTTCAAACCAAAGAACCAACCAACGTCAAAATTCAGAACAAGTGGTCAACAAAGAGCCATATAAGAATGCCCATTTACATGACTGAAGATACAGAACTTAATATTATTGATAGTTGACATAATGATTAATAATAGCATAAATGAAACATTGCACTCACAGGCTTTATTTAATGGGACTTCTGCTGCTGCATCTTTTCATGCATTTCTCTGAGGTTTACATCATAACTGGTCAACTCCAGCTTCATACACGCATTCAGGCTGTCGTCTGCCTATCTTATGGCTGGGGGTTGGGGATATGGGTTGGGATTTATGAGGGGCTCAGGGCAGGGGGATTGCATGTAGGATGGGCTCAGGGCACAGGGCTGGGGTGTTTGGGGATGCAGGAGTCTGGGGATGTGGGCAGTGGGTTCAGGTGTATGATGGGCTCAGGGCTGGTGTGGGGGGGGAGTGCAGAAGTGTTATGATGCCAAGACCAGATGGGGGCTGGGCCCCATTGAGGGCTTGTTGGCCAGGCTTCATTTTTAACTCACGTAAAATATTATGTCCAACACAAAAGGTTGCAACATTGTTTTTATTTGACAGTGAGGCAGGAGCAGGGAATCTTTTAGGGGTTGGGAGCCACAGAGTTTGGGTGAAGGAGGCAGTTGTGACCTGAGGCATGGGATTGGGGAGCTGGGGGTTTGGATTGTGACCTAGAGCAGGAGGGAATTGTGATCTGGAACAAGGGATTGGGATGCAGGATCTTGGAGGGGGTCTGGGCTTAGGAGGGGAGCAGAGGGTTTGGATTATGTGGGGCAGGGGGCAAAGGGCTGTAAGGTAGGGAAGGGCTGGGGTGCCAGAGGCTGGCTCTGGCTGGGAGACTTACTTGTGAGACTCCAGAGCAGCAGCCCAACAAGTTTCTCAGGAGTCTGCCTCCCCCTTTCCTCCACCCTCCTCCGACCCTCCCCCCCGGTCAGGCTGAATGGCCATGTGCTCTGTGAAGAAGAGCCTGGGGGAGGGGGCGATTGGTGCTTCGCGCACTGCCTGTTCTTGAAACAGCAGCTTCCACTGGCCAAAAACCGAGTTTCAAAAGAGCCATATCTGGCTCACGAGCCATAGGTTGCCGACCCCTGATCTAAAGCATCTGTCACCGATGAACTAGATGGTCAGAATAGCCATTCTTATGTACTTAATTGTAACTTCAGAAGGAAAATGTCATCACTCTTATTAATTCTATTTCCTCTGGCGAATTCCTGGGTTGAAGTTACTTCTATGGAATTCAGTTATTTATTTGCTCTTCATTCTGACATTTTAATCTTGTAATTCTTGGGCACAAACCATCCACCCACTAGTCAGTCTCCCTCTCATTAGGTAGTTCTTCTCTCCTCTCTCCTTCCCCTCTCACATGAACCCCACTAAAATTCAAAGTATCAGCATTCCCATTATCCGTAGTTACATCACACCCAACAAAATATGAAAATTGATCAGTGGCTGCACAATTCCCAACCAGCTGCTATTCGATAAACTATTCAATTAATCATTTTTCAGAAAAGTCCTCAAGACCTACTTGTACTGAGGCACCTACAAGAAATCTGTCAGCCAGCGATGACAAGGTGATGCCTCAATGACTGATAGCTAATTTTATCAAATTATAATAACCAACATGCCTTTCCTGAACTTGGAACAATACAATTTTACAGTAACTAACTTGTGTAACTACCTTATCCACTCTTGTTTGTCTCATTCACTTGCTACCGTTTCTTTCAAATTAGGCTGTAAACCTGCATTTGCACAGCATTTAACATCAGACTGGGGTGGGCAATGAGATAGAGGCAGTTAGCCAAGATTAGCCCGTGGTGGGTCACCACTACTATATTTACCTGTGCCTCCGCAGGTACAGGTGATTGAAGCTCCTGTTGGCTGTGGATCATTGTTCTTGGCCAATGGTTGCTGCAGGAAAAGACACAGACTGGGACACTGCTTCCTTCAACTCCCATTGGTCAGGAATAGCAAACCACAGCCAAATAAAGCCACAATCACCCCCATCTGTGGAGATACACATAAATATAGCAGTGGCAGCCTGCCAGAGGCTGGTATTTGCCCACTGCTGGCATTAGGGGTATTAATCTTGACTGGAGCCATTGGTAAAACAAATAATTAACAATAATTTTCCATCCATGTAGTTGAAAACAGAATTAGTGGCATTCAGTGCTTAGTTTGCATTGTAGGTAACATCACCCACCATCATCTGGGACCAACTGTTAATTTTATAACAGACAAACAGTTGCTTTAACATTATTTTATGGCTAAGGTCATAAATTCATATAAATCTGGATATTCCAGACCTTCAGTTTTTATAGCAAGCACGAGTATGCCATCTGCTATACAATATACATTATTATTGATGTTAGAAATATATGTCCTGACATTTGTAGTCTGCACTGTTGTTGTAGCACACTTGGTTCCAGGATATTAGAGACACAAGAGGGGTGAGGTAATCTCTTTTATTAGAGTTTTTTTGGATTTGGTTCAGAGAAAGATATTACTTCACCCTTCTTGAGTCTCTTGATATTTGTACACATTTTGTCTGAGTTATGGCTACGATGGAAACCATAATAATGTCTTTCTTGACTTTTGAGCATTTAAATCTCTCTGCAAGAACATTCCTGAATCTTTTTAATCACAATTTTATTTGCCTGTTTTCCTTTAGAACAAGAAATAGGAAACTAATGTAGACGAAAAGTTAAAAAGACAATTATGCTGATGCATCGACTTAGCTGTATGTGCGCTGGCCATTAGAACAAACCAAATAAACAAACATCCATTTGAATGTTCAAACATCTGTCCAAATAAGTAAACACACTCAGGCTTATTTGGGTAGGCATTAATTAGCGCTCACGTTCTGGAGGCAGATCTCCCTTTAACATCAGTTGATGTTTCATATGTGCACTAAGGAAAGGCTACCAATGATTTCAATGGGGTTTGGATCAAGCAAGGGGGAGGAAATGGACCACAAAGTATATATTTATTTCTTCAAAGGAAACTAGAATTCTACAAACTCTTGAACATCTTATAAAAATGTCCCTGGCTGTATACCATGCCTGAGTCAACAGTACGCATTCTTCCCAGGCCCCTGTGCAATTTTCAATTAAATCAATAGAAAGACTCTCCTTGAGTTGGACTGAACCACTAGTCAGCAGAAGGAGACACATTTCTACCTCAAAGATGCAGATACATTCATTTTAAAGCATCTGATAAAATTGTTCAAGGCAGATAAAAATCTCCAGTAAATTGAAAACAACAGCACTGAGGGATTTTTAGTGTTGGTTCATAAATTAAAGCAGCCAAGAGCAGGCCAGCCTTATCCCTTGGACTTTTCTTCTTAGTAGTCCTGAATTTCAATCTGGAGTGGATGCTGGTTGAATTTAGAGCTGATGCTGTTAGCACAGAGATGAGGTCCATTGGGTTGAAGATTGAATGGTTACCATGACAACAAATACGTTATGTGAAACATTCTACCTCAAGAAATGCTCTGTGATGCTGAAAAGCTTGTCTCTTTCACCAAGAGAATTTGATCCAATAAAAGCCACCTGACCTCTCTATGTTCTACCTCAGAAGTGCAAAAACAGCTTTCCAGAAAGGGAAGTCCAGCAAGACAGTTTAAACAACTCCCCGCATTTTTTTAAATAATCGCTATGTTTCAATTTCTGCTACATATTTTGAGATACAAGTATGCAGATTAGCATCATGTTTGTGATTAGTTTGTTGATGATTGAAAGACAAGTTTAACAGAAAGGCAGAATGGCATCCCATTGGGGCTCTTAAATCTAAGCAGAGATGCTTTAACATAAATTAACTATTCAAGAACCAAAATCAGACACATAATACTCTGCATCTATTGTCGTTACAAGGTCAGTTGTGCCGAGCCTGCCCTGCATAGATGGTAAACATGGAGGTAGGACTGGACAGAGAAGGAAGCCTTCAGCCCTTTGCAGAGGCTGGCCACATTAACAGCCTTTGTATTCAGCAAGTGTGATTGCTGTTCTGGATTCCATCAAGGAAATAGAGTGCACTAGCTAGAAGAGCTGCCCCCTCAAAGACTAGCATGATGTTCCATTTTCAGGAGTCCCTCTGGGGCAGTGCCTATATGATAAAGACACAAATGAATTCTGACATTGTAAGTAAGTAGAATTAAAAAATATATAGTTTTTAAAAACTCCAGAAAGTTAGCTCTACTTAATACTTCCCCCACTATTTTTTATTTATTCCTGCTTTGTTAATGCTTTAGCAGCATAAAGAATTCAGGCAATGCAACTTACCATATACTTGTAGTCTATCAGTGCACATTTACTGAATCTTGAGCGGTATGAATCTTTAGAATATTTCTTTAAGACTCTTGGGGTGTGTCTAGACTACACCTCTCCATTGACAGAGAGATGTAGATTAGGCACATTGAAATTGCTAATGAAGCCAGGATTTAAATATCCCATGCTTCATTAGCATAAACATGGCCACTGCTTTTTTTCAAAATGGATTTTTTTTTCGGAAAAAAAAACGGCAGTCTAGGCGTGGATCTGTTGAAAATAAACCCTTTTTCGACAGCTCCTGTAAACCTCATTTTTTGAGGAATACAGGATCTGTTGAAAAAGGGTTTATTTTTGACAGATCCAAGTATAGACTGCCTTTTTTTCCAAAAAAAACCTCTGTTTAGAAAAAAAAGCAGTGACCATGTTTATGCTAATGAAGCGCAGGATATTTACATCCCAGCTTCATTAGCAATTTCGATGTGCTTGATTTGTCTAGACATAGCCTTGGGTTCCACAACTACAGGTGATGTATTTTAAGTAGTGTATCCTTCCCAGAGGAGGTAGCATAAAGTCAAGCTCAGCCCTATTGTCTGTCTGTCTCCAGAGGCAGTTATAGACTGTCTGTTTCATTGGTGTATATTGTTATTGAGCCATAGAGAATCACGTAATGGATGTCTGAGCATACCCCTTACATTCCTTGATATCCTTCCAGGAGGATGAGTCTCTCCAGGGCTGACTGACAAGAGTAATTTTTAAAGTTTGACTCTGTCCTGGAAAGTGGCTGTAAAGATGGCATTGTGAGGTCTTGTTATTTTTATTTTTCAGTGACTCCATACCAAACATACTCAATTGGCACAACTAAAAAGATGCTTTTTATAACTGCCAGTCATGCAAACTCAGCCTGCATTCCAAACTTTCAACTGAGTTCTTTCAGATACTTGTATCACAATCACTAAAGCTTCCTTAAGAAGAATAAAATTCTCAGCAAGACAGTGGTTCAGCAGAGTGAAGTGGAATAAAAACCTTTGCCAAAAAATTAAGCAGATGTGACTGAATGTGTACAAGAAGCCTGTCTGTTGGAGGAGCATAGTGAAATTATTTGGGTCTGTGTTATATAGGAAATCTGACTAAATGATCAAAATGGTATATTAAAATCAGTGAAGGGGCATTTCTTTCTATCCTTTTACTGCCAATAACAGCACTCTAGAGTTGAATATCTGAAATGGAAGTTGAAAATTTCAGTATGTTAGCACAGAGACGAGGTCCATTGGATTGAAGATTTTACCATATCCCTCCCCTTTCAACGATATCACTGATTAAGAAGTCAAGATGACCATTTCCAGCAAAGGAGACATTGCCTTAGCCACAGATTAGGAACTTGAGCCAACGTCTAGTCTCCCAAGGCAGAATTTGGCAAAGATAATTTTCTTAACTGCACTATTAACTTATTTTAGAAAAATAAAAACAAGGTCTGGATCTGCACAGTAGTAATTAGTACATCACTATGTCTGTGGGTCACTACTATAGATACCATAGATCGACCAGGGGAGAAGAATCCCAGGACCATAATGTATTACCTTTTACGTTTCTTTTTTCTTGTATAACTCAAACTTTCACCTGTAGAGTGGGTCTTTACCCTGGTGCACCTTTTCTGTAGAATAGGTAGCTCTTGTATGCAACTGGATTGTGAGCTATTCAGGGTTTACCCTCCCCATTAGGCCACGAAATAGAGACTTTCAATGTGATTTTGCAGAAGATTCACAGCACTTTTTATCTGTGATAATTATCTCCCTCCCCTCCATGCCCAATACCGTGGCATAATATAGCATCTGGAACACTGGAAGACTAGTGGTTTACTTGAAGTCACACAGGAGGTCTGTGACGGAGCAAGGAACTGGATCTGAGTCCATGTTTACATTGGTACTTCACAGTGCTGTAACTTTCTGGCTCTGAGCTGTGAAAAATCACACAGATGCACCCCTGAACATATCAATTTACTGCACTGTGTAAAGAACCAGTGTGAATCAAGCTACAGCACTGAGAGCTTTTTTCAAAAAAAGTGACTTTTTTCAAAAAAAAACTTGCCGAGTCTAGACTGCTGCCACGTTCTTTCGAAATTAAATCGAAACAACGCTGCAGTTTTTTCAATCACGATAAACCTCATATCATGAGGAAGAACACCTTTTTTCGAAAGTGCTCTTACGAAAAAAGGCGTTCTTGAATGCAAACAGGGATTTTTCGAAAGATAGCATCCATACTGCCTGTGGTTGCAGTCTAGACACTCTCTTTCAAAAGAGGCTTATAGTCTAGATGCAGCCCCAGAGCTTTAGCTACTCCCCTCACAAAGGGGCTACGTCTAGACTGGCATGATTTTCCGCAAATGCTTTTAACGGAAAAGTTTTCCATTAAAAGCATTTGCGGAAAAGAGCATCTAGATTGGCATGGACATTTTTCCGCAAAAGCACTTTTTGCGGAAAAGCATCCGTGGCCAATCTAGACGTGCTTTTGCGCAAAAAAGCCCCGATTGCCATTTTCGCGATCGGGGCTTTTTTGTACAAAACAAATCTGAGCTGTCTACACTGGCCCTTTTGCGCAAAAGCTTTTGCGCAAAAGGACTTTTGCCCAAATGGGAGCAGCATAGTATTTCCGCAAGAAACTCTGTTTTCTTACATGAGATCTCAGTGTTCTTGCGGAAATTCAAGCGGCCAGTGTAGACAGCTGGCAAGTTTTTCCTGCTTTTGTGGAAAAACTTGCCAGTCTAGACACAGCCAGGTGGTTTACATGGAGTGCTGCACTTTAACCTGTTAAGTATAGACATAGCCTCAGTCTCCTGAGTCCCAGGCTAACAGCCTCATCACTATGAACCTAAAACCAAGTCTCAGCATGTTAAAGAAAGAAGCTGTTCAATTATTCTGTACTATTTGGGGTGGAAATATAATTGAAATAACAGAAAATCAGTTTGATTTATTATTTTGGATGTTTTTATAATATTACCAGTCCAGTACCGCTTATGCTATCAAATAAGTAACTACTATACTATGAACATTAATTAGAGATCTTGTTAAAATTTTGCAAAATATCTTCATATTATTTTTATTGGCTTTTCAAAATTTCATTCTCTTCTCCACAGACCTCCACCCCCATAAACCAAAACATCTCAACCAATTCTGATTGCAAGCTGCTTGGGACAGATTATTACACCTATCACATCTAGCACCAACTGCACTTAGTATGCTTAAGAAATCAGAAACAAGACTAATGATTAACTGGTAGCATGAAAGAAACGTATTATTGAAAGGGAAGGTATAGTCCCCAAATTAATCTAATTATTTTGCCTTAGTACCTACATAAGATGAAGTTTACCCAAAAAGGATTCTGTTTAGTGAATATTGGTGGAGTAAGAAAAAAAAAAGGCTCCATGAGGAAGACTGAGGGAACATATCACACCATATATTTCTTTAGAACAAAAGGAGTGCATATATGGGTGAAGACAATAAGCAATTTAAACCTACAGTGGTTTCAGCAGAGTAGCACAGAAAGCATGACCTCTGATTCCCCTTGTTCCCAAAGAATAGTGCAGACAACAATCTGACCATGCTTTTTGTGCTCAGAATAAAACACACTGTTTCTACAGGTGAATGCAGCCAAAGGAAGTTACTCTGAATGCCAATTTGGCCTATAGGATAATAGCCTATTTTTTATAGAAGTGCTGATTCAGCATTATGCAAAGTTCCCAGAAAGAGAAAGATCTAATGTCATCTAAAAATTCCCTAACCTATTACTCATCCAAAGAAGGAACAGAAACAATACCATGAGCAGTCACAAAACAGTAATAATAGTAATTATAGGTAGGAAACAGATTATAAGCGTGTCACAAGTGCTTTCATGAACAAATTCATGAAGATCAAAAATTGGAACAGAAAAAGAGGTGACATTAATCAAATAAACCATTCACAATGAAAAGTTCCAGAACTCTAGTGCAGAATATGTAGACAGAGACAAAGTTATATCCTATAGCAACTCTGTGTTGAAAAGTATGAAGGACATGCAAGAATACATAAAATGAATACTAATGAGAATGTTCAGCACCTGATATTCATTTTTCCAGCAAATACAGAAAAACAAATCAAGCAATAATACATAAAGGTCAAATCCTTTTATCGCTGTCCATTCAAAAATGGAGAATTATATTAAGAGTGAGACACGTATGCATTCTTAACTAGGCAGCTTGAGGATAAACTACTGAGTCACTGTTACTGAAAGTTTTTCATCTTATTTTTTATTTCTCTATATGAACAAGTGGTCTTTCAACAAAACAGCACTTAGGCAAAATGAGTAAAGCAAAACTCGAGAAAGAGTCCTTCTGTATGCTCCTGAAATAACCCAGGTTTTTTCAGAGTTTGAATAAACTGAAGGCTTGTCTACACAGGGAAATTTACCAGTATAACTGTGCTGATATAATTACACCAGAATGACTAGGTTAGTTAGTAAGTTTCCCCATGTAGACAAGCATGTAGGCTATGTCTACACTGCAGGCTTCTTGCGCAAGAACGGCTGTTCTTGTGCAAAAACATGCAGAGCATCTACACTGCACGCGCGTTCTTGAGCAAGTAAATTTCCAGTAAAGCATTGGAACAGAGGGCTTCTTGCGCAAGAGTTATTCCTCTTCCCACTTTGAAGTAGGAATAAGAGATCCTCCGGAAAAGGGCTTTTTTCCGGAGGATCGGGGCCAGTGTAGACGCTCTTTTCCGGCTTTTCTAAAAGCCGGAAAAAAGCAGCGGACATTTTTATTTAAATGCCGCGGGGGATATTTAAATCCCCCACGGATTTCCCTATTACGACCTGTGAAATTAGCATGCCCCTTTCGGAAAAGGGGCCAGTGTAGACGAGCCCTATGGCTAAAATGGCCATCAGAGCTTTTTTGCGCAAGAGAGCATCCACACTGCCATGGACGCTCTTGTGCAAAAGCACAACTCTTGCGCAAAAGCACATGGCAGTGTGAACGCGCTCTCTTGCACAAGACTTTTTGTGCAAGAACTCTTAAGCAAACCAGTTCTTGCTCAAGAAGCTGGGAGTGTAGACGTAGCCCTAGTTGCAAAAGTGTCTGGCTTTGGGGTTAAAGCAGCAGTATTCCAAATTCTGAGCCAAACAAAGAGATGCAAATTCCCTGACTTCAAGTTTTAAAGCAAACAAAAATCACAAACACCCTTTCAGACAGGTTTGGAAAAAGTAAAACTCTCTGTAACTTGAGGCGTCCCAACCTTAGCCTCAGGGTAACTGGCTCCCCAATCACACCCATTAACTTACTCTTAATTTCTGGTTTGGTTTCACTGGTGGCTTTTGCTTCCAGCTGCTTCTTGTATATGTGCATTAACCTCTAGCTGTCCAGAGCTGTGTCACAGCTCTAAAGACCCAGAGCTTCCTGACACTGTTGGGTTCCTGCAAAATAATATAATCCATCACAGTGTACATTGCTAAAGGAAATATAAAAACATGAAAGCCTCTCTTCTGTATAAATAGTGTGCTTCCAAATAGCATAAGATCTACAAATCCTTTTGATAATGAGAATGGGAAAGGACTGGAGTGGGTTGAATTTTTCCTGGGGGTCATGTCCTCCTCAATGTTTGCCCTTTTTTTTTTTACCCTTAAATTGGACAGATTAACTGGGAATCTTGTTGTTGCTGCTGCTGTGCCACACAACCAAAAGTCTGATGCCAACTTGATGTTTCCAGCAACTCTGAGAAATGTGCCAATGCTCACATTTCTTGCTCACAGCATGCCTGGGTCTTGCTCACAGCATGCCTCTTCAGTCTGGTGAAATTGTTAGTGGCTACAGCTACTTCCACCAGAGATGGGACCAAAAATGCAAGTGCAGATCAACTATTGCATGAAATCTTGGTCCTCTTAATGCTAATGGTAGTTTTGCCATTGGCTTTGATAGTAACAAGTGGGGTTGAAGAGCAGTGAGAATGTGTTAGCCTTGCAATTGCATTAGAGCAAGGGTGGGCAATAATTTTGACAGGGTGGGCCACGTGAAGATTTTGGAAAGTGATGGAGGGCTGCACTCTTCCATGATATTAATGGAGGAGATGTGGGGTCTGAAATGGCAGTAGGGTGCAGAAGGGAGCTTGGAGTAAGGGTCTGGGGTGCAGGAGTGAGACTGGAGTCTGGGAAGGAGTTTGGGTGAAGGAGGCAGTTGTGACCTAGGACAGGGAACTGGCGTGCAGGGGTTTGGGATGTGGCCTAGGATAGGAGGGGATTATGATCTTGGGCAAGAGATTGGGGTGCCAGATCTGGGAGGGGGTATGGATATAAGAGGGAGACAAAGGGTTTGGGTCTGTTGAGTGGGGGGCAGAGAGTTGGGGCAGGAAATGGCTGGGGTGCCACAAGCAGGCTGAGGCCAAGGGACTTATCTGCCAGCTGCCACACTAGCCTGCCTGCCTGCAGAGCTAAGGTTTGCAGAGCTTAAAATGTTTCCAAGCCAGCCAGCCTGCCTGCTTGCCTGGCCACGTGCTTCACTGAATAAGTGAGCAGAGAAGAAGGAGCATGGTTTTTCTTGGCTGCCTGTTATTCCAACAAGCAGCTCTCATTGGCTGGTTTCTGGCCAATGGGAATGAGGTACCTACTGAAACTTCCCCCCTTCCTTCCAGTTTTAAAACAGAACTGGAGCCCTGCAGCTGCATTTATGCACAGCACATTGGGTTGTGGGGCAAGCAGGGGAGCCTGCCTGGAGCTCCCTGCTGCTTCTGTGGGCCAGATCTAGTGGCTTGGTGGGCCAGATTTGGCCCATGGGCCATATTTTTCCCAGGTCTGCTACTTTGGGTTACTATGGGCTGTTTTCTAAGATTTCTTTCTTCCCAGGATGTTAAATCTGGTGGGACCCCGGTGTCTGCATTAGAGGATCATCTCCAGAGAAGTAATAACTTGTCCTTGGCATTCCACCATCCTGCCCAACTCCTCCAGAATTTGTGCCAATGTACATGCTCTCTGGAAAGTGTCTGCTGGTTCAAACAGTACTTGCCCTGTGTTACTGGACTCATAACTGACTGATTTAGTGATACTATTTTTGTGAGACTCTCCAGGACCTTTAATATCAAGATCCTTCCTGATCCCTTAATACTGAAGCTGATCAACATTTTTCATTCAAAAATTTTTTCCAGAAAAAATTTTTTTTTCTAAAATAATTTTCAGGGTTTTTAAAAATATTTTCAGTTATCTTTGGGGTTTTAGAGTCAGATTTATTTTCTCAATTTCTCTTCCCTTTTCTTGCCCCCTCCCCTATCTCTTTCCATTTTGTCACTTAAAAAGCAAGGGAAAGGAGGAAAACTGAAACTCCAATACCAATAATATTAGAAGACTTTAAACATTTCATTTTTTGTGAAACATGTTTTGATCAATTCTGCTTAACACTTTAGAATCCAAGAAGTTCCCCAAACACACACCCACAACTCTCAGGGTATGTCTGGACTTCATCCCTCTGTCGGCAGAGGGATGCAGATTAGGAAGGCCAACATTGCAAATGAAGCAGGGATTTAAATATCCTGTGCTTAATTTGCATAAAAATGGCCACCATTTTGACCAACTCAGCACTTTGTTGGAAAAAAGAGGCAGTCTAGAGGGGGATCTGTCGAGAAAGAAAGACTTTTTTGACAGATTCTTTATGCCTCCTGTAAGGAGGTTTACAGGATCTGTCAAAAGAGGCTTTCTTTCTCGACAGATCCCCCTCTAGACTGCCTCTTTTTGCCAACAAAGTGCTGAGTTGGTAAAAATGGTGGCCATTTTTATGCAAATTAAGCACGGGATATTTAAATCCCTGCTTCATTTGCAATGTCGACCTGCCTAATCTGCATCCCTCTGCCAGGAGCGGCCCTAGACGAGCTGCCGGCAACTGGTGCCCTAGATAAAACGCGCAATCGGCGTGCGATCGACACCCCCGCCTCCAAAGCCCTCAATAGCCATTTATCTTGGTGCCCTAGGCAACCGCCTAGTTCGCCTGTATTGACAGAGTGATGCAGTCTAGACATACCCTCAGATGCACTGTGGCAACAGCTGAAACTGCTTTGTTAAATCAAGCCCAAAGATTTTCAAGTTTCAAAAAAGTGCCTCCCTCTGAGCTAACGGGGGAGTTAGAGAAAATTGCTACTAAGGGCTGTTTTCTAAGATTTCTTGGTCCCCAGGATGTTAAATCTTATGGGACCCCTGTGTATGCTGCACTTTTAAAGTGACAGCAAAGTATGAAATGTACCCACAGGGGCATCTCTTACTGGATGAAAGAGTCCAAGACTGCAGGCATAGACAGACAATTTGCAGATGGTTTTAAATCTTAATAAAGATAATTTTTCCAGGAAAAAAATGCTGGAGCTCATATAGGCATGTTCAAGCTTTTAAAATTTTTTCTCATTTAAAATTCCAGTTTTTCAAGAAGTAGCCCTTTGTAAAGAATTACACAGATTAGAGTAGGTAGTAGGTCAAATTCCATTTCCTCAACCTTGAAAGGGTCCTTGTAAATTTAAAAGATTGTTTGGCCTAAGTAATGCCACAGATTTAGTTTTCTCCACTCTGTTTTAGCAAAACTTTGATGCCTTGTGTTGTATCATGAACAAAAAAAAGGTGATATTACAAATGCAGCTTCTAGCAATACAGTACATTGTGATTCTACACTAACATCCACTAACATGTACATTCATGTAGTAAAAAGGCAGGGCAATGACTGGAAAGGGTTTTTTTTAAATAAAATGTACAAGTGAAAGCATATGTCCTCAAAGCAAAGGATGTATGATTTCAGACTGCCAAATATAATTACAGATTGAAATAAATGTTCTCCATTAAAATGCATGAATCCGTTGGGCTTAGATTGAAGGCTCTCGGTATTGTCTTTTGTGATTGTCTATGTTAGAATAGAAAGCACTCAAATAGCAACAAAGTTGAGATAATTGAAATAGATATACACAATGGCTAAATATTGTTCAGCATCTTAATCATATGAAAGTAACAGGGCGATGTGTGTTTTTTTCTGGGTTTTAATCTAATGAGTCTCTTAGCATCAGGAGCAAAGTGAATGCTAGTCACCTGCAGACGTCTGATCACAGGTGTATACAATGGAACTGAATTATTAACTATGGACTGCTTCAGCAAGATGCTGAGCTCTCTGGCCCCTATCCAGGAAAGCTCTTAAATATGAGTTTAACACTAAGCACGTGAATCTCACCTGCACTGCTCATGCTTTGTTGTTTTGCTGGACCAGAGCCACTTGCAGGATCAGCCCCTCTGCCTTACATCAGTTTAATAGTTCTGTAGCACCACTGACATCAGTGGAGTTACTCCTAATTTACATCAGTATGAGAGGAAAAATATGGGGCCCTATCCATCCTCCCTCCAACTGCTCAACCATAGGCTCACCTGCCAAAATATATCCACTTTTTAAACCCTATCAGCAGAAGACTTTCTTGGCTCACGTTTTTGAAAACAATTTACTGCAAATATCTTTAGCACTGATGTTCACACACCAGGCAATGGTGCAAATATATGCATTTCAGAGATTTTGGCTTCATGCTAGACAGCTGGGAAACATATATATTTCTGCATATGTTTTGACGCTGGTATGAAACAAAAACAAATATTTTTTGAAATTTCCCATACAATGGAAAGGCTAATGAAATTCAATTTTGAATGTTTAACAAAATGTTGATCATTTCCATTTTTCATTATTATATAACTTTTACAATATTATGACGTGTCATCAGTGGTGCATAATGACATCATGACAAATATTCCATTATTTTATATTATTCTGTTTTTAAATCATTAAGGGAAGCTATACATAGTACTGATTGAAACATTTTAATTTCTAGGTTGAAAGTTCTCCTGTTTGCGATGTTATTAAGTAGTTTGACACTTTGATTTAGAAAATAAGATAAAGCACTCAGTGTACTAATTAGATGAACAGTTGTTTTCAATATCTTTGTGTTAGCCTGGAATAATTTTCCATTTCAGTTTTTTTTATGGAAAATTTCATCAAAATCTGTGTGATTTCAAGAAAAATGTTAGTTTTGTCAAAGCAGCATTTTGTGATGGAAAACCATTTTTACAAAAAATTCCCAACTAGCTCTACTTCACACATATGCCATACTTCACAGGGCAGGGCAGCAATATTTCTAGCTTCCCCTGAGGGAACTTTAGCACTGAAAACATATTAGCAGATATCTTTAAATTCTGTGGCTTTTTTATCCCCTGTCAGGATTGAGCAGAAAAAAATAAGAAAACTGCAACTGATCAATGATACCCTGCGATTTCATCAGAAGTAGGTTTCAGCTTGTTACTGCTGTGCTAGGTAAATATTCAACAGACTCTTAGAGAAATAGAGAACCAGGCACTTACAATGCAGTGGTCTTTTATCAGAAACAGCCTCACACATAGTGAGCCATATGGGGAAAGCTTATCGATTTATACTTTTCTGCAACAATCTCCAGAGCCTAACTTCAGTGAAAACAATTACTACAAGTAGTGACAAAACTATGGCAGACACATACAGCGTGGATGAGCAGTCAGATTACTGCACATTTGGGCAGATCTCAAACTGACATTGAACTGTTATCATGTCACAATGGGGAAAACTCTCAGAAAGAGTGACTCTCTTCAAACCCTGAACAAGGAATTTTATTAAAATAAGCAAAACCATCGAATCCCCAAGGCTACCCTGTCTCTTTCTACTTCACCATATAGCTTTCACATACAGCCTGTCTGGAAACCAGCCAGAGGTTCAAAGTGCCCGTATACACACAGCTTCCCTTCACACTGGATCTGTTTCTTCAGACCACAAATCCTGAACAAATTCTAGATCAAGAGAAGTTACTACTTATATCATGTGCTAAGATTCAGTCATCATCTGACCATGAGTGGGGTTTTATTCAATCAACCTATTTGTAATATCAAATCAGTGCTCACATTCTACTTGTAACCCTATGCAAATATTTTTCCAGTATATTTTGTACATGATCCATTAGTTAATTTTGTTTTCTTTTAATAGTAATAACATTTTGCTCTTCTAAAACATCACCAGTATCAGGATCTCAAAGGGCTTAAAATAGATTGATATTGTTTCAACAGTTTTAATTTTTATATTCTCCTGTTTGTTTACATGTTGTTAGATGTCAGAGTGCTGATTGGTTCATTTAAGCAGGAAACTCCTTGAACTTAGGATCAAATTCTGGTCTCTTATGGTTTTTTATATCACCCTCCTTGCCACTGTTACCTGATACACTGAAGTCAATGGGAAATTTACCAAGGTTTTGACCTAGGCTGCAGGAAATACCTTACATTGTTAATCATTATGCATGCAATCCTGGTTAATTATTTTACCTGGTGTACAGATCTGATATAATACAAAGAAAAGAATTATTACTTCAAATCCCTTACCCACATTGCCATATGTTGGTTTTCTGAATACCTTATCTACTTTCTTTGTACTTTATTAAATACTTTTCCCTAAAGAAAGTTTAATATAAGGGGTCCAGATTCAGGCTCTCTTAACTTTTGTATCAGTTGCACAAGAAGGCTACAAAAGCACCTTTCTAGTTTCCAGAGAAATGATTTGTTTTCAGTAAGCATGCCAGTATGTGTTGAGAGCCTAAGAACCATGTTTGTTTCTAGATCCACATTATCATTAGAATGTCAAAGGAGATTATTAAAATGACTGAGACATAGTAGGTTAGGAAATATAATGCAAAGGCACCTGCAGCTAACATTCCACCCATCTACATGGTATTTGTAACATGGTTTTATGGTCCAGAACACCAGCCTATCACTTCACCATCTCATACTGAATGGAATTCCGTATGGAGTGGAAATCCATCAATTTCACCACCTGAAATCTGCATTACGATGAAACTTTAACAAATGGGCCCAATTTTAATATCAAGTCAATTCAAAATATGTAACTAAAACTTCTGCTTCATATTGCAGGGTGTGATCCCATCAATGTAAGACACTTCAGAGAAATGATGTATTTCAATAATTCCTAGGAACCCATTCTTTCCCTAGATATTGTACTCAGAGGAGAGGCAGTCCTTCAGAAGAGATCAGAAAGAGAAATAGGTTTTAAAAAGCATTAATAGTAATTCTTTCACAAGCCAGCACTCTTGTGGGGAATTTTCACAAGATAAGGAAAACTCCTGGCATCCTGTTAAAGATGGTTCCCATTGCTAAGGACATCAGAATGAGTCATTGGTCCACCAGATGGTGAAAACAGAATGCACTGCATAGGCAAAAAGCAGATGCACAGCTATCTGTGTTCAGTTTCAGATCTTAGCTTGCAATCAGTCTTCAAACTATCAGGTTAAAACATGGATAGCAGCCTCTCCACAGAAGATAACACCAAGTAAATTGCAGATCCTAGTACTATCTCCACTATGAGGTTGTGAGACTTAGGAGTTTCATTTTCCCATCAAACCCTGATCCAGGTTCAGGCACAGAGGAAGAGATTTTCCTCAAAATCAAGAAGTGAAGAACAAAAAACAAAATAAAGTTATTTTATTTCTTCAGTAAACATTTCCTTTGTACAGACACCAGTCTGTAACCAGCCTCTCCCCACACAATGCCATCTATTAAGTGATTTATTCAAAAAAATTATTTTAAAAATGATCTAATCTAAAATGATGCGGACATGAATTATTTAGACAAGATTATTCCATGGGCAATGCCTTCACAACCTTTACTAGCCTGGATACACTGGATGTGTTCAGTGATTCCCACACAGTTTGTATTCTGAAATCCTACCAGGTGGTAGGATGATGATGGAGATGGAGATAGAGATGATGGAGGCTGCAGGGCCTTACATCCAACTACAAAATAACCAGGGGCCTTGTTTTCTACGAGGCAAGAGGATCAGTTGCTCCCTCTCCGAATTTTCATAGGTCTATACCTTCCTTTATGTTTTCCCTTTTCTTCTTCCTCCATTACACCTCTCCCCGCCACCTGACTTTGCAGGACATAATATAATTATATGGAATGTTCTACATAGTGACATTATTTTGCCCATCCCACACCAGAATTTTTCTGAAATGATGACCCTGTCCCACAGAAAAAAGTTTGAAGTCCCAGTCCCACAAACTACACCCTCTGTATGGATGGAACCCTATGCTCACATGGAGACCGATCAACGTAAGCGGTGTTCCACATAGGCAACCCTGCAATGCAGTTGGCAGGATTGGGAACTACCTCTTCTCACCATATTTAAAATAAAAGAACATATGAGGCCAAATTCCTCTGTCAGCTTTGATGCAGTGGACTGTCCCTCGATGAATGTAACTGGGAACCACGTAGAGCCATTTACCTGCAAATATATATAGATATATAGATAGGATATTCAATCTGACCTTTCTGATCAGGCTTATGGGCTGTTTTCCTGGGGGTGTAGTATCATAGGGCTGTTAATGAATATCTTGATTCTAACTGTGCATCACTGTGAAGTTGTCTAACACAGATTTAACCTCCCTGGTGCAGGATTCTCGGAGAGCACCTAGATCAGAGAGTCCTAGGAGACTAGAGGCATAGAGCCTGGAGGCTGGAGGTGGCCAGGGAGCTGGGAGCACAGCAGAGCCCAGAGGCTGGCTGTGGATCCTGGTAGTGATGCTGGGACAGATGAGCTTGGCAGCAGCAGCAGTCCTGGGGCACTGGAGTGTGGTAGTGGCAGTGGTCCCCGGGCTGGATGCAGAGCTTGGTGGGAGCCCTGGGGGCAGGGAGCCTGGTAGCAGGGCAGGGGGTGGGGCAAGGTGGAGAGCCTGACTGGATCTGCTGACAGACCCTGGGAGAGTTCAGAGTCTGTCAGAAGAGAGGCAGGAATTGACCCCCAACCCTCCGGTCTGGCAAACTCCCTCCTTTGGGACAGGTCAGGTCCTGAGGGTGCCGGGTCAGGACGGTCCAACCTGTATTTCTGTGGCCTGAAGTTACTAGATTCTTGGACATTACAATGCATTATCCTGTTAATGTATATACCTGGAAAGATTTGAAACTCTTACTCACCATTGGTCTGGGAATAAGTAGTGCCAAATTGAGCATCCCGCTAAGTGTAGTTGAATCATGGTATTTTCAGTTCAGCATGTAACACTCAATTTTTTGTCACCCCTTCCAATAAAATCATGATGAACGTTATTTTAACATTTAAATGGAAGGAAAAAGAGTTACTAATAGGGATGCAGATCTCCCTCCCCTGTGTTATGTATTTTTATAAGCTCCCATCTCAAGAGAAAGTTATTTTCCTATCTAGACATTAGGTATATGTCATTTTCAGTTCTCACTTTCTTTCACTGAAAATATCAGTCCCCAGATGCTCCTCTTGATTACTTGTAGCTAGAAATGGTGGGATGAAATGGTCCCTGATATAGCTCCATTGAGGGAAGGTATAGGGGGCAATTTTCCTGGGGTCTGGTGATTCAAAAGGGCCCCAGACGCCCAGTCACTGTCACCACTGCAGGTTCCTTAGTTTCCTGTGATCAGAGGTGACTGGTGAACATGGGCAAGGGGGAACACCAGTCACATGACACACACCCCTTTCTGGGAAAGAGCCAGGACAACCCCTCTCTGCCCCTAGCTCTGCCTCTCACCCTCCTCCACCTTTGCACCTCGTCTTCCCCCTCCCCAAGCGATGTGACCTGGGGGACTAGGAGGGCTGGCAGCTGGCAACAGCAGCAAGAGTCTCCCTGCCTGGTATGGCCAGCCCCTTATCCTCCTGCCCACAGTGTTTGGGGCACATACTCGTTATCCCCCTCTGTCATCTATGCTTGTGATCATGTCACCCCTTAGTGGTCAACACTTCCATTGTCACAGTGGAACAAAACTTATATGGGAGGTGTGACAGGGTGACTGCCCTGCACTGGCCCTTTAAGAGCAAAATGCAGACCCGGAGCAGGGGGCTGGAAGCAAAGACTCAGCTGAGGCTGTTAGGGCTAATGAGAGCCCAGCTGGGGGATATATAAAGAAGCACAGTTTGTTTTGGAAGGAGAGCAGTGAAGAGCTGGAAGCAGGAGGCTCCCAGGAGGGAGGACCATATTGGGGCAGCCAGGCAGGGCTAGGAGAGTGCCAGCTAAGGCACTCCCGGGCTGGGGGCCTGAGGCAAGGCCCAGGGCTTGGAGGGTGGTAGCAACGCAGCCCAGGTAAGCAGGGCAGCAGATACACACCCTGTGCCGGTGATGAGCGGCCCGTACAGACTGTAGCTTGCCCGGAGATGAGCTAGATGAAGACAGTCAGTGGGTCACTGAGGCACGGTGGGGAGCGCACCCCCTGACAGGAGGTCACAGTCACAAAGAGAGAGGCTTGGGCCAGTCCCATGAAGGGCTTTGAAAAGCACCACAGAGATTTGGTATTTGATTTTGCATTCAGTGGGAAGCCAACGTGTGCAGCCCCCAGCAGACCACCCATTACCAATCCATGTAGTTGTATGTGATGGTATTTTGAAAAGAAGTCAGACTGGAGTGGGATAAAGGACATGCTTGTGACTGAAGCATTGATGGAGACCCAGGTTCACTTTCCAGTATTTCTACAGATCTCCTGTCTGACTGTGAAAATTAACAGTTCAATGCTTCAATATGCTCATCTGTTTAAGTGGATATTATTATTGCCCTACTTCATAGGAATAGAGAGGTAGCCATGTTAGTCTGATCTTGTTAAAAATAAAGGAAAAACTGTGTAGATTTTTAAAGACTAAACAAGATGGTTTAATAGGTGATGAACTTTCGTGGGCCAGACCCATTTCATCACATTCGTAGGGATATCCAGGAGATCAATTCATTATCATTTTTTGAAACACTCACCTATGATCGATTTTGGGACCGGCTCTGTTCAATATCTTCATCAACGATTTAGATATTGGCATAGAAAGTACGCTTATTAAGTTTGCAGATGATACCAAGCTGGGAGGGGTTGCGACTGCTCTGGAGGATAGGGTCATAATTCAAAGTGATCTGGACAAATTGGAGAAATGGTCTGAGGCAAACAGGATGAAATTTAATAAAGACAAATGCAAAGTGCTCCACTTAGGAAGGAACAATCAGTTTCATACATACAGAATGGGAAGTGACTGTCTGGGAAGGAGTACGGCAGAAAGGAATCTAGGGGTTATAGTGGACCACAAGCTGAATATGAGTCAGCAGTGTGATGCTGTTGCAAAAAAAGCAAACATGATTTTGGGATGCATTAACAGGTGTGTTGTGAGCAAGACTCGAGAAGTCATTCTTCTGCTCTACTCTGTGCTGGTTAGGCCTCAGTTGGAGTATTGTGTCTAGTTCTGGGCACTGCATTTCAAGAAAGATGTGGAGAAATTGGAGAGGCTCCAGAGAAGAGCAACAAGAATGATTAAAGGTCTAGAGAACATGACCTATGAAGGAAGTCTGAAAGAATTGGGTTTGTTTAGTTTAGAAAAGAGAAGATTGAGAGGGGACCTGATAGCAGTTTTCAGGTATCTAAAAGGGTGTCATAAGGGGGAGGGAGAAAACTTGTTCATCTTGCCCTCTGAGGATAAAACAAGAAGCAATGGGCTTAAACTACAGCAAGGGAGGTTTAGGTTAGACATTATTTGGTCCTGCCATGAGGGCAGGGGACTGGACTCGATGACCTCTCGAGGTCCCTTCTAGTCCTAGTATTCTATGATTCTATGACTGTGATGGGGACACAGATATTCCTGAATGTATAGTGGGTGCACTGCACTAGGTTGGAGGGTGGTTGTCTGTCTTCACTCAAAGAAATCTCGTCCCAAATGGCCTGTACTTGTAACAGAACACCCTGACCTATGACCCAGTCAGTCTGTTCCTGCAGATGTACCACAATTCCTACAGCACTGACAGGATTTCATTTCTTACTTACCATGTGAGAAATCCCCAAACAGCACAAGATGTTCCACGGTAATTACACTTTGCTCAGTGGGATTACTGAGTGACATGTTGTGATATATCAAGCGGCAACTGGGAAGTAAACTTGTATCACCACAGTTGTCTCTTTGTCCAGTGCAGTATGTTTACAGCTGAACACAGTATGAACGTCGAGATAAAAGGAAGTTGCTAAATAGTTTACAGTATCATGCACTCTGTCAGTAGTACCGGTAGCCTTTGAAGCTTTTTTCTTGGCTTGAGAAATGTGTGCATTCATAATTTATTTAGTTTAAATATTGGTTTTAATATTTTAGACCATACTGTTTTCAGAACAGATTCACAGGAGAATGCAGTAATGACACACATTTAAGATACGATTCAAATGTACCATAGTGTAAAACATGTTCTTTGTTTGTTCTTTAAATCCAAAACACCTCATGCTATTAAATGCAGAGTAATTTCTGAGAGTAACTGAACAGGCAAGGTAAAAAATAGGATGTGTATGGTGATAGAAGGGCTAAAATGTTTAATCAAAGATCAGGTAATGTTTTCACAATTTATGGAATATTATTCTGGTGACAGCAAGAACAGAAAGTCTTGCTGATAATTAACATTTGGACTAATTTGTATCACTCCTTGGTCTATCTGTCTTTGGCTTCCCGACATTTCTTGTTGCCATGGTTATGCAGAGTTGCAAAATACTAAAGAGAACAAAAGATTGGTGCAAAAAATGTTTTGTTCTTTCCTTTCCTGCAGGGCAGAGGAGCTTGGCTTTGTGTGTGAAGGATTTGTATTTTATTTATTTATTTTAAGATCTTTTGTACATAGTACATAAGCTTTATGGGACCATGAGAAACTTGTCTACACTCATGATTAGCGGCCATCTGGCTAACTAAAATCATTCTGGATGATGGATGTTGCCAGACCAGAGAGTGCCGGTCTAGAAAGATTCAACCTGTACAGGTTGAACCTCTCTAGTCCAGAACTCTCTGGTCTGGAAACATCCATCATCCAGAATGATTTTAGTTAAATGGATGTCCACTAATCATGAGTGTGGCCAAGTTTCCCACAATAATCCCATAAAGTTTGTTTACAGCCATTATTCTAGGGTTGCCAGATAGTTTCAGAAAAAACACCCAACAAAAAAAACAAAACAAAACCATACGTGGGGGGGAAAAAAAGGACCCCGAGAGTTGTTAAGCAACATTGTGGCCCCTTTAAAAATTGCAGGGGAGCTGTCCGACCCGGTGCAGAGAGGCAAGATGGCAGGCCTCACCACTCGGTTTTTAAAGGGGCCACAGTGGTTTTTGTTTGTTTGTTCTTTGCTTAACAACTCTCCGGGCTGAGAGATCACGCAAAACAAATGTAGACTTTATAACAGGTGTGAGTGTAAGGGGGGATTCCAGTTAAATATTAGGGAGGGCTTAAATATGTTTTTATGAATATACTATCTTTGCTGAAAATCCCCCAAGTTTTCAGAGCCTGCCCCCAAATTCCCACCGCAGTCCCCTGCCTCAGCCCAGCTCCTACCCCCCCCCCAACTCCCTCCTTGAGTCTTGGGCGGGGGGGGGAGGCGGGTTCTCTTGGACCCATTCTAGGCACCACCAAAAATTCTGCTAACCTGCCCCCTGGCTAGGAACCACATCAACCCTGGGAGGGTAGTCCCTTGCCCTGCCCTGCCCTCGCTAGGATCCAGGAGGTACTGGGGATGGGCGCTGCAGCTGGGAGTCCTGCTGTCACAGCAGGCATAGGAGGAGTGATCACTAGCTCCTGCCCAGCTGCAGGAAGTGATTCACTGCCGCTGCTCACAGGGACTGTGGGACCAGGCTCCGGGCCAGATCCCCAAGCCCAGTGGGGGCTGCTGTGGGGCCCCGGAACCTGGGCTGCAGCCGGGAGGAGGAATCTCTGGCAGGGCCAGTCCCACTGCTCCCCAGTAGCCTCTCCCAGCACAGTGCCCCAGCCTGGCCAGGCCCTGCCCGGCCCAACCCCAGGGCAGGGAAGAGAGACCCCCCCCCCCCCAGGAGTGGTGCCCCCCCAGCTGCAGGGAGAGGGTTTGGCCCCAGGATGCTCCCAGGCCTCCCAGCCTGCGTGGATTTTAGCTGCCTTGGTTGAGTGGGAGATTAGTAATTGCCACTCCTCTAGGTTGCTAGGCTGCCTCCGTATTGAGCCGGACAGCCTAGAATTTTCACTTCCTGGCCAGGAAAAAATCAGACAGTACTGGACATTTTAGGTGTCCTGTATTTTCTGATTTTTTTTTTTTAACCAAACAGGAGGTGAAAATACCAGACAGTCTGGTTCAATACCGGACACCTGGCAACCCTACCCGAGTCCCAGCTCTCAGTGCTGTTCTTCTGTGCTGTTATTTGGCTCTAATTTACCCCTAAATGTCCTCTACCAGCCCAGTAAGCAGTGGAAGTGTTGGTAATGCTGCTAGACAATACTGACCTCCCAGAAAATTCTCTCATTTGGAAGCAGTCAGATCCTGAGGATGCCGGGCTAGAGAGGCTCAACCTGTATTATATTTAAAATATAAAGAACCTCAGTTCATTTGTTTAGTGTGGCCCTACTGTATTAATATCAAGGTGCCCTTCACCAATCCTACAGTTACCAGTCCCAAAATACAATTTAGCGCAACCTAAGGGCTGCTTTATGTTGTACAACTGATAGCTGGGGATTGATTGGATGCAGTGACTCTGTAGCCGAACTTCCTTTTTTTTTTTTTAAACTATATCTCCAGCCTTGGAACCATAGGAGCTATTATACAACTCTATGCCATCTGGGAATATACTCATGATGGGGGAAATCCTTGGGTAGCTGCCTTACACAGGATCAGCACTAAACAGTATCAGTAAGGACACAAGTCTGGGCCATGATGTACAAAGAATTTTTATAACCAGAGAAGAATAAAGTTTAGTTCTATAGAAGATTAGTTTTATCCATAAACAGAGAAGAATAAAAACATTCAAACTAGAGGCTTCTTTCGATCATCTAGCTATTCCCTCTCTGTCCAGTGCAGGACTTTCCCTACTGTACATTTTCTACTGTTTTCTCCAGGCTAGTTTAAAATGTCCCAAAGAAAGGATTTGGAGATGATTACACACCCTAATACCTCTTACTGTCAGAATATTTCCTTACTCCCTGATATTTAATCTAAATGTTAAACTTCAGAAAAGTATTAATCCTTATTGTACCCTTATATACCATCCTAAAGAATTACATCCCTCAGTATTGACACCTTTCAATTCTACCTTCCATTGCTACCTTTATAGTTGACTCAAACTTGGTCATAAATCACATTCTTAAACTCCTGTGCCATTTTGCTTGCCTATCCTTGAAACTGTTTTATCTTCATATCTATTTTAAAGTGAATGAATCAGAATGCTGCATATTAGTCCAGATGCCAGTCAAAGTGAAGAGATACTGTAAGCTGGGGCATGCAGTCTTGCCAATGCATTCTAAAATAGACTTTGACACAGTGGGTCTGATTGGCTACTCATTTATGCTACTGTAAGTCAGGAGTAATTCCACTGAAGTCAGTGCCCAGGTGAAGCCAATGTAAGTGAGAGAAGAATCCATCTCATTATGTCTTGCAAAGCCCACTATGTCTTCTATGTACATGCAGAACAGAGCTTTTTCATTTTCTTTGGATGTAACCTACATTCATATTACCATCCCCAAATCTCTCTCCCCATGACTACTTATTATATAACACATTCCTAATTTACACTAACCCGTGGGTTCTATTACCCCACCTGCAATATCATGCATTTCTTTAGGCCAAAGCACTCTCCCTTGAGTCCAAGCAGACACCTAAGTCATGCAGCAATTAACCGCTGTTTTCAATGTATATCTTGCTGCATTCACTACTCCCATCCTCACACCCCAGCTGTGTTTCAACCCGGGGGTGACTGTAGTGCTTGGGAAGTGCTGGGACACAAGTATACGAAATACCATAATAAGCCATTCCAGCTCCCAGAAATAGTTCAAAGGTATGACTCAATCATTGGTGGTGTCCTTTGGACTGGTCAGTATTGAAGTAACTTTCTATTAGGCTATATCTACACTATGGAGTTTTTCCAGGATACTGCCATGTCCAGGGAATGGGTCTGCTCTTCTGCTTTTTTGGGGGGGGAGGGGAAGGGAAAATGCACTCTTTTGGAAGCCCTGTCTTCCTCCTACCATGAGGAAGAAGGGCTCTTCCAAAAGAGGGTTTTTTTCCAAAATTTGGTTCAGTGTTGACAGGCCAAATATTGGACACGCCTCTTCCAAAAAAAACTATTGGAAAAAAGTATCTTTGCATATCTTTTTCTGATAAATCACTGTCGTGTAGACATAGCCTCAGGTTATTAATCAATATATTGACTAATCTTGAT
Organism: Pelodiscus sinensis; assembly: GCF_052426305.1. Taxonomy (NCBI): domain Eukaryota; kingdom Metazoa; phylum Chordata; order Testudines; family Trionychidae; genus Pelodiscus; species Pelodiscus sinensis. Next base: position 47,910,681 of record NC_143055.1, read on the forward strand.
CCTGCTCTAAACCTGCTCTAACACATGCTCCAGTCCTACTCTGTGCTGAACATCTCTGGCCAGCTGCTCCATGCCTCCAGTTCCCTCTGAAGTCAGCTTAGGCACTCCACACCTTGCAGAATAGTGTCCATAAAAAGCAGTGAATCACACTGAGCGAAAAGCAGGATAAGAAGTGATTTAGACAAAGTTCTTCAAAGAACAGCACTAAGATGAGTTGAGGTCATATCATATAAGATGCTTTACAGGCATAAATGATTCCCATGAGATTTCCTATTACTCTTGTTAAGGCAATATTTGAACCAATGTTTTTGAGATAAGAAATGGATTAAATTCTTTAGCCATTCAGTCTACACTTTATTGCTGACATAAGTGAAATATGTTCTCCCTAAATATGTGATACATTTCACAGTATGTACCTTCAGGTAGATGGCATTTTCTGTAATGCTCTCAGTGTTGAAAACATAGCCTGATGCAAACTCATTTTCAAGGGAACAGGAGTGCAAAGTAAGTAATAAAAGTTAAGGATCTCACACTTTATAAAGCAAGCAATTCCATTCATTTTCTTGGTGTAGGCCTATGCACTGTGTTTAACATCAGGCAGTTATCAAATTATATTTGCTTTTCAGACCATTGAACATATTATTCAATATCTTCAGCTTATATCCACGATGTAAGGCAGGAGTCTGGGAGGAAGGGGTTCTCCAGGTGGCTGGCTCATTTGTACAGAAGGAGAATGGAACACCTGCAAGGAAAATGAGAAGGAAGAATTCTGGCAAGGTATAAGAAGAGATCCAGCAATCCAGCTGGATGTTATGGGTTTGCTAAAGTTGGCGTGCACTCAGGGAGACATTTTGGATGCCATTCAAGGGCTTTATCTAGCCCCTGGGAGAAAATTATGTTATTTTAAATTGGCAGTGGATGCAGAAGACGACAAATGGGGAATAAGATTTAAGCACAGACAGCAGAGCATAATGCAGCCCTAAACTAATAAATAAAAGCACTGTCTCAGAGTTTTGGGATGAAATCATCTGTATCAAAAAAAGGCATATGTTTCCCTCTTTAGCAGGGGTTGATCTACAGATTTGGTATGGGACTTAAACAATTTCTCAGTTTTCACATTTGCAAAATGACATTATTATACCACAAGGGGCAATTAATGCAAAATATTTCATAAAGAACATACATAAGCAAGAAGCAATAATGGATCCATTAAATATATGAGCGTCTCAGGTGAGAACACAATGAACACTAGATACTATGGTCTCTAGAGATAAAGTTTTTAAAAAACCAAATATGCAAACAATTAATTGATGTTAAGTTTTGAAAATAGCCACATTAGCCCGATACACTTAATTCAAATTCCTATGTTAGTTATCTTTTGCTCCCTTCATCCATTTGTTGTATTCGCCCATTGTCATATCTTTTAAAAAGACTATGAGCTTGCTGGGGCAGAAATTGTCTTTTTGTTACGTGTTTATACAGTGTCTAGCACAATGAGCTGGTGCCTACAGGCATGACTGTAACAATTAAATGGCAAAAACTCTGTTAATGCAGAATGAAGATTGTTTGATGGTGCATCATCCCCTGGCAGAATGTGGGCTTGAACAAAACTCCAACTTCTGAAACCCAGGACATTGCCCATGAAATCTTAACCCTGCTCTCTTACAGCAATGCCCCACTCATACCTTTACTCTGACCATGTCTTCACTAAGCAGAAGATGGACACTGCCACGATTGATCTCCTGGAGTTCAATTTAGTGGGTCTACTTAAGACCCACAAAATCATACCCACCCCCTTCAGTGACCAGCACTCCTGCTCCTGTGGGGATGGCAGAGAAACTCAAATCAAGGTACATCGACTCCAGCTACATAGTTAATGTAGCTGGAGTTGTGTATGTAGATTTGACCTTCCCTTTTAGTATAGACCTGGCCTCTGTCAAACCCACTGTAGCTAAAATTTACAAATTTTTCACTTTTTACAACCCATTCACTCTCTCCCACAGAATTCCCTCTCACATTACTAAAGGAGAGAGAGGGGCATGTGAAGTAGCCCCCATCACCTTCTTTCTGTTCCCCTGAAGCTGGAAGGGGCCAGTAGGAATTATTTGCATATTTTCAGGTGCAGTCAGAGTATTAGTGTGCCTGCACAAAATGGTGCAAGCCGGAGTTGAGCCTGCTTGGTAAAGATGTGTTTGTTGCCCACCAATAAAATAATTTTAGGAACTCCTCTACATCTTCATTAAAGCATTGAGTGTCCCTCCTTTTGTTTATTCAGATTTTACACAGCCTACCCACTGAACAAGATGTTGAATTGTGGTCCATCGCTTATGAAAATGGAGAGAATCGGGCTTCCAAGAGTACCTTATTCATGCCACTCCTTCACTAAGCCAAGGAGTTACTGTTCAAATCAGTGCACTTTTCACAAAGGCTGAGTTGGCAGCCTTTGGCCCATCTCCCAGCCATTTCAAATGCTGCAGGTCGGAGACTGGAACTGGAGACTCAGTGCTGCCATCTCCAATGCTCTCTTATACATGTTCTACTTATGAAATATCAAAGCCTGCAGCTTATCCTAAAGTTAGACTTTAGGGGAGGATGTGAGGGATCTTCCATACACAGAAATATGACCTTGAAAATATCCTACGCTATTGTAACAAAATGCTAACACGGGTGCCAGGGGTGCTCTACTCCTTCCCCTGAGGCCCCACCCTCTCCTTGCCTCTTTCTGCCCCTGCTCTGCCCCCTCCCCTGAGGTCCCATCCTACCCTACTTCTCCCTTCCCCACTACACTTCCTCTTCCAAAATCACCCCATCCTCACTTTACCTCTTCCCACCCCCTCTTCTCCCACTCCCGTGCCACTTGCCAAACAGCTAATTGGCGGCTAGCGGGAGGCACTGAGGGAGGAGTGGGTGAGAGAGGAGCTGATCAGCTCAGCCTGCCAGACAATTTATTGGTGGGTGGCTGACCCCTCCACTTTTTTCCCAGGGGTGATCCAGCCCCAGAGCATCCACAGAGCTGGTGTCTATGATAACACATTCACTTAGGATTAAATTTACCCTTGTGCAGAGGACCAAGACAAGGCTTATGCATCAGTTAAATCATAGTCTTGTCACAGGTGATAAGTGTTGTATTGTAACATCACCACCTTCCCCTATATATATAAATAAAAATGACAAGGCAGCAGACAAGTTTCTTAGTTCATTCATTTGGTGCTCTACAGATGAGTGACTAGATTATGACTTTATCATATATGCACAATGGGGCAGAACATCCCTGAGGAATCCATCTTGATTTGACATCACTGGCAAGTTAATCTTGCATTTATTTCCTCTGACATTCTTGTTCATGTTCTATAACTAGAGGACTTCAGAGACATTGAGCTTTCAAGAAACTATAGCACTAATTCACACAAAGGCTGTGTCTAGACTTCAAAGAAAAGTCAGAAAAAGATACACAAATTGCAAACTGCAATTTGTGTATCTTTTTCCGCTTTTCTTCCGAAAGAGACTTTTCTGACATTTAGCCCATCTGCACTGGGCCAAATGTCAGGAAAAAAGCCTCTTTCTGAACATCCCTTCTTCCTTGTAGAATGAGGTTTACAGGGATGCTGAAAAAATGCATCTGCTTTTCTGAAATTTTTTTTGGACAAGCATACACATTCCTTGGACATGGCAGAGCCTTTCTGGGATACCGGAGAACTCTGAAGTCTAGATGTACCCCAAGTCAGTACGGCACTGTCCTTTTTCTGATGTAAGGCCACTAACAAGGATGTAGGTGAAAGTTTATATTTAAAAGTGCATTTTCCATAGATATTTTCTTGCACAAAAACGAACTTTTTAACTGATTATGAAAAATTACTGGAAAGAGGCTTGTGAACAAATATGATTAGATGCATACCACCTTTCAGAAAAAAGTAGGAAGGGTGAAGCAACCGGGATATTAGCAGCAGCACAATAATGTGACATTCAACCTAAAACAAGTTTTTCCAGAAACAACTGCACAGTTGACCTCTCTATTATGTCATTATAGTTGCTTGCACTTTACACAGAAACCAAAGTACCTATAACAGCAGATCCTTTGACAGAATGTATGACATTAAGGGGCAGCATTTATATTAACCATTCTCTACATTTTCAGTGTACTTACTTGCATTACAGCAGTGTCTAGAGATCCTAACAGATACTGGACCCCCCTCTGTACTGCCCAAAAAAATATAAGAGACAGTTCCTGCCCCAATGATTTTACAGTTCAAATAGACAAGACAGATGAAAAGCAGCAGAAAGGTAACATTATCTCCATTTTACAGATGGGAAACTGAGGCACAGGAAGATTTAAACAACTTGCCCAAAGTCAGATAGGCTGCATGCATCAGAGCTAGGAATTCACCCTAGATTTCCCTAAATCCCAGTACAATGCTTTAACCACATGGAAACTTAGCTATATGAACACTGCTAACTTAAATTCTATCTTAGGAAATCTGCGTTTGGGTCCATTGGAACCAATGGATACTACGGATATGTTCTGAAAGTGTTACTTTTATGTTTATAGATTAAAAATGTATTATTAGTACTTCAGTCTTAGCTAGTAACAATAGAATAGACAGACATGCATAGCCAGGCTTGATTAATAAAGGCACCTGTATTATTTAAGAATAGTACATAATAAAAATAGATATACAATACCCAATCCTTATGGAAAGAAAACTCAATATTTGCAACCAATTATAGTCTGATCCCAGTTTTGAACCAGTCACAGTCTGGTTTGGCCAATAATCTAAATGCAATCTTTTATAGATAGGCTGTTGACAATCCATAGCTACCTTTTCTCCCCACCACTTCCCCACGTGACAGTTAAATATATTCCGGCATTTTTTTCCCTTCTCTTTCCATCCCCATTCCCTCTCTTTCTCTACTATTTATTTGTTCCCAGGACTCCTTAATTCCATTCATCTGAAGAAGTGGGTTGTGCCCACGAAAGCTCATGATACCATCTACATTTTTTGTTAGTCTCTAAGGTGCTGCAGGAGTATTTGTTGTTATTTTGTTATAATTTCAGTTACAGACAAATGTGGCTACCACTCTGAAATATTTATTCCCTTTTGTCTGGTGCACGTAGGAAATGTCCATGAATACCTTGCAATATCCAGACTTATACTAAAGTGATTAGTACATCCGATATTAAAACACTTGTTCTGATAGATAGGACATTATACCAACCATTAAGCAACTAAACTTTCCACTGTTACTAAACTACATTTCCCACTTAGTACAGGTAACACCACTTAATATTATTATTACACATTATTTGTAATGCTTGCTCTGGTTTTGGTTCATGTGTGTCTTTTCTTAGCAATAGCCTTTTAGCTTAATGGTTAATAGATTATAACCTTTTAAACCTTGATATTTACATTTCTCTTCCTTTCTTTTATATACCTATCTAATGTAATGTAAGCAGAAATCATAAATCATAAATACATGTGCAAAATTTTATTCACTATTACAGTATTCCATACTTTAAATCACAGATCACATTGCTAACATACTGATATGGTTTTGAACCAGGAGACAATGTTTATCACATGGAAACATAATGAAAGACAGATTTAATTTTAATGTCCTGTTACATTTAGTCACAGAACAAAAAATATTTTTATTTAATTGCTATCCCTGGGATATAGCTATTTCAAATAACAGTTTGCATGGAATCTGTCTGTCAATATGTCGCCACAATCAAAACAAAACTGACAAATTGTCTTAATAAAAGAACCAAGTAAATATAGCTTGGGTTCATTCATTCCACTGAGAGATTAGGCCCTTTAATAATACTGGAATATCATTTAATGCTACGAATATAGGTGGAACTTCTATAAACCAGGACCCTGTGATCAGGCTGCTGGACCATGGATGTTCCAGGACCAGAGAGTTCAGGTGGCAGGCTGGTGCCTAGGAGCTCTGCGGGCTGGCAGGGCTATAGGCTGCTCAGAACGAGCTCCCAGTCCAGGAGCCTGGCTCCCCATAGCTGGGCTGCTGGGTGCATCTCAGCGGGGCTGCCTGACAGGGCCAGGAGCCTAGCTCGCCCCAGCTAGGCTGCTCAGCAGGGGCAAGTGCCGGGAGCACCCAAGTTGGGCTTCCCATTGTGCCTTAGCAGGTCTGCCCTGAATGCCCCAGCTGAGCTGCCCAGCGAGTCCAGGAGACCAGTGCCCTCGGTTGTCCAGTAGAATGGGAGCTCAGCATACTGGGAGTTGGGCTGTGCAGCCTGGCAGGCAAAGGGAGGTGGGGACTGGCAGGGCAAGTGGGGCCTGAGGTAAGTCCAGGACTGCAGGGGCCAGTAACAGGGTGGCCTGAAATAACTTCCCCCAATCCAGCAAAATCCCTCATCCGGGACCAGACAGGTCCAGAGGGTGCTAGACTGGGGAGCTCCAACCTGTACTCAAAGGCAAGTAGGTAAAAGGTTCTGAGGAGGTTTCATTCATACAACTGTACTTTCTATCAGTATATTTTTAATGTGAATGTATGAGCTGAAGTCCTGAACCAAACATACCTTATCTGGAAGATGATTCCAAATTTTGCCCAATGGGTGAAACTTAGGGGGTAAGCAATGTGTGTTGATGTTCAGGAAAAGAAATAAGAAAATTCAAGTTCACTCTGCATCAGTCATTAAAATGTAGATATAAAGCAAATATACATGTAAAGAGTGACTATTAAAGCAGAATTTAGGTTCAGAGCATATTATCTCTTTGTAAGCACCACCTCCTTTGGCAATAGGATTTTTTTGGTGGGATAACAGTATGGCTGTTCTTTGAAATTTCACCTATGACACAAAGTTAAACCTGATGTGATTAATTTTGTTCATGCTATGCTTTGAAGTGGAAGTACCACAGTATAATAAATACAAACAGCACTGTGCTCATTAGAGCTTGCAGGAACTGGAATTTCCATTTTAAAATTTCCACAGTTTTCAATTTGTTTCTGTTCAGAATCTGAATAAAAATAAAGATTTTTGAAATGTTCTATGAAACAAAGTTTTCAAAAAAGTTTAGTCTTACTGAACAGATTTCATTTTAATTATGACAATATTTTAATAACAAAATAAACTTCCTAAACAAAGTAGTTTTGAAATGAAAATTCAAATTATTAAATTCTGAAAATGTTGAAACAGAACATTTTGATATTATCAGAATGATTTTCTCTCAACTCTTTCTAAATTAAATGTTGTCAACATTCACATAACCCCGTGAAATGTGTTAGTTGAGATTCATTCCATGCAGTTCAGCATTTTCCACTGGAAAATTTTCAACCAGGTCTGCTCATAAATAACGCACCTTGACTGGAAAATTGTTCTTTGCTGTTTCAAGTTTTAAACAAAACTACATTTTCATGGGGAGTCACCATTTCCTTCAACTTTGGTTATCAAGAGTCTGATTCTCTGCTCATGCTGATTTTACATTTGTGTAATTCCAATGATGACAGGATGGCTAGTCCCACTTAACATGGATCTGAGAGGAAGATTAGTCTTTATGGGATTATGTAGAGAGAGAAAGAAATTAACACATTACAGAGGTATTGTTTGTATTTAACCATGTTTGAATATAACATCAAGCTAAGATTCCTTGTATGTTCACTATATACATGTGAACACTGGTTCCATTCATCCTTGCCTTGACCAGTGCAAAGTGGGTGTAAATTCCTGTCAGCTTTTATGGTATTTCATGATGAAAACTAGTGAGTTGCCATGCTGGAACTAATCACAAATGATGCCATAATATAATATAACAATGATCTAAGCACCATGCTTGGGGGGCTAAACCTGCTCTTTATATGGTGATAGCGGACCTTGAGGCTCAATGCAAAAAGGCCCTTCTACAGTCTCATGTCCAGGTTCTTCCTGAGATGCTCCTGTTACCTTATTTGACTGACATCCCCTCTTTTGTTGTCCATGGATGACCAGCTCAAATTGGGTGAACCTCAAGGACAAGCTCCAGGAACAGCTGATTCTGTTCCTTATCTTCTGCGACAGCTATGTTCTATTAGAACAATGGAATTATTGCTCTTATGGGAGTAGAACCTATGCTATGGAACTCACCCCCAGCATAGCATGACGTCATCATTGCCCAGGTTGCTTACATCCACGGGCCGCCCCTGTGGGGACAGGGCCTAAAATGGAAGGGGTGAAGCCAAGATGCTTCTGGGCTTCCCCAGGTGCTGGGGGCAGAGGAGCATGTGAAGCCCCCTCCCGCAAGCATGTGCTCCTCACAGTGCAGGGTGGAGGAAATTTGTGCGCTCCTCCTGCCCGCAGGCCAATCAGGGCCTGGGCAGGGGGAAGAGCACAAAGTTTCCTTTGCCCTACCCCGCCTGCAAGGAGCACATGGCACGTCTAAGTGCCATGTGCTCCTTGGAGGGCGGAGGAAACTTCATGCATTTCTCCCGGCCCCCGGGCTTTACTTGGCTTGGGGGTGGAGGAGCGGCAGGGCCTCCATAGGATGGTTCAACCCACTTGGCAGGCCGGATCCAGCCTGCAGAGGCCCTTTTGCCCACCTCTGCTCTAGGTGCTTCCATAACACAAATAATGTATTAACAAGTCATGAAGTACAGTAATAGTAGAATGGGGGTAAGCAGATACAAAGCCTGTTCAGTAAAATAGTTGAAATCATGGACTAAACTTAAGGTCATCATATATTTTAATAGCTCCACTTTGAATTAGACCAGTGTTGGACCGAGCCATAGTTGCGCCCCGGGGAGCGAACGCACGGGCAGCCCGGCCCCATTCCCGGGCGCACAGCACCCCTTAACACTTCAATCAGGTGCCCCCCATAGGTTGGTGCCCCGCGCAGCTGCCTGGCTAGCCCCATCCCTTAATCTGGCCCTGAATTAGACGAGTTAAAAGTCATTCAGTTACAATAAATTCACTAGCAAAAACTAATCTGGGGAAGAACATAACTTTACAATTATCTTTGTCTAGCTCTAACATCTCTTTATTTGGCACTGATGAGGCCACATCTGGAGTATTGCTTCCAGTTCTGAGCCTCCCACTATAGAAAGGATGTGGACGCATTGTAGGGGGTCTAGTGGAGGGCAAGCAAAATGATTAGGGGGCTGGAGCATATGACTTATGAGAAGAGGCTGAGGAGTTTGGGTTTATTTAGTCTGCAAAAGAGAAGAGTGAGGGGGGATTTGATAGCAATCTTCAACTTCCTGAAGGGGAGTTCCAAAGAGGATGGAGCAAGGCTGTTCTCAGTGGTGACAGATGCAGAACAAGGAGCAATGGTCCCAAATTACAGTGGGAGAGGTCTAGGTTGGCTATTAGGAAAAACCATTTCACTAGGAGGGTGGTGAAGCACTGGAATGGGTTACCTCGGGAAGTGGTGGAATCTCCATCCCTAAAGGTTTTTAAGTCCAGGCTTGACAAAGCCTTGGCTGGGATGATTTAGTTGGGGTTGGTCCTGCTTTGGGCGAAGGGCTGAACTCCATGACCTCCTGAGGTCTCTTCCAGCTCTAGCATTCTAGGATTTCCTAAATCACATACTGTTTCTTTACCTGCATTGTGATCTCTGAGCTTATCTGTGTTAGCTGGTACAGCAACATCCAATGGATTTATTGCTAAAATACAAGAACACAGTTCAGCGACGAGATTATATGGGAGGCCCCAGTGATTTATTTTTAAAGTTAGGCTACTCTAACCAAATTGGTACAAATATGTCATGTAATGTGATATAGTGCTCTGTGTACCGTGTGTGTGCATATGTCTACGTCAGGGTTTCCCAACCTATTGGTTAGAACCCAAATGTGGATCACCATTACATTTCAAAAGGGTCACCAAGCTTCTCTCCAGGTGGCTCTGCCCCTCTCCTCCCCCTGTTTTTGAATTGCCTTGGGTCACCAAGTCTTCCTGAATTGTCAAAATGGGTCCCCATCTGGAAAACGTTGGGAATCACTGGTCTATGTTTAGCAAGGCAAGAGGAATATGTGCTTCAAACTTTTTCAGATCTTTGGAGAATTTCCTTCAGTCCTCCTTCTGAAGCACTTAATTCAAACCACTAATTTCTGAAAAAAAATCATGTTTTCAACTGTTGGCTGAAAATGGGGGGGGGTCCCCAAATTTCTCAATGTACTATGTTCCCTTGTAATAACTCCTAAATCAATACCAAGCTTTAATATAGGTCTGATCAGGAGTTGACTTGGACTTGATCTATTTAAAACAGTCTGAAAATGTTCTGCCCATCGTTTTCTTTGTTGTTCTTTTGTACTAAGAGTCTTTGCATTTGCATCTTTAATAGGGTCACCAGTACCAATAAAGTTTCTTGTCTTATGAAAAGTTGCAAGCTCACCTTTTGGGCTAGCATCTGGTGACATAAGTGTGACATCAGTCAATATTTTGCAGTGACAACTGAGAAAGGGAAGGGTGTATTAACAGATGAGCATGGAAAGTGGTTGCAATGATATTAATTATGTAATGAGAAAAGTAACTGGAGGAGGCAACCAAGGAATATTGTGGACAAATGATAAAGCACAATTAGTTGATCTCATTTTTTGTTCATGACACTGTCTTACTTTAACACATTGCCTTAACAGAAGACAAGACTCAGTTTTTGGCAGATACAGCAAAACATGTTGTTCTGTTCCTCAACATGGGGAAGACAGAAATATATGACTGTGTCCCAAAAGCAACCATTGGAGTAGATGAAGAAACACTAAAAAGTATATTATTTCTCCTATCTAGGAGGAGAGATGTGCAATGATGATGCCAGCATTCTTGCCAAACAGCAAATATAAAAACAACAAACTACTTTCATAAACTTAAAACTATCTGTTTAGAAACATGATTGGCACTGACACAAAAATACAAATGTGTAACACCAGCAGAGTCATGGAAATTTATAAGAAAATCAACTCATTCTAAAGTAAATGCCTGTAGAAGATCTTCAGAGCAGACACAAGAACACACACAATAACTAGGGGTAAACAAATGAAATTAAAACATTGCAGATTTAAAACAAAAAAAAAAGAAGTGTCTCTTCACACAATACACACACAACCTGTGGAACTCATTGCCAGAAGTGGTCGTGAAGGCCAGGACTTTAACAGGTTTCAAAAAAGAGCTAGATAAATTTATGGAGTAATAGGTCCATCAATGGCCATTAGCCAGGATCAGCAGGAAAGGCGTACCTAGCTTCACATTATCTGTTCTGATCATTCCTCTGGGGCACCTGGCATTAGCCACTGTTGGAAGACAGAAGACTGGACTAGATGGATCTTTGTCTGACCCAGTATGGCCGTTCTTATGTTCTTGATTCAATGGAAAGAGTTTCTTGCAACATCAGAAAGTCCAAGTAGAGCAAACCAATCAAAACCATCAAATATGTAAGATATTGGACATATTTAGGACCATCTTAAAGGATGTCACCAAAATTACTTCCACAGAAAGTGACAACACAGATATCACATGGAGAGAAAAAAAGAGGGTGACCTACATAGTTCTGCACAATATTTCTGTCAACAAGACACTCAGAAGTCTGAACATATGAGCAAAAGACTAAATCAATAACCACATATTAGTGGATGCCATATGCCCTTTAGGTTGTGGGAGGATTGGAAAAGATGGGAAGAAGTGCTGGGTTCAACATTTAAAAGTGGGGCCAGTAAACTAATGAAAGGACATCCTGGAAAAATGAGATTTTTGCTTCACCAGTTGCTTTTCCTGACCCTGATACTAAATAGCTTGTTTATTATATCAGTAGCGGACTTTGTATGGCAGAAGATTCTTGTTCACAGTTTCCATGCTCATCTCTTATTCAGTATGGGTCTCAGTGTCTAGTGCCCTGGTGACCATGGGTGAAATTCTGCCCTGTTTTCACAATGAGGGTGTTGTCATGGACTTGAACAGGACCAGCATTTCATCCTTAATGTGGCAGATGAAGAGCACAATCCATTGGTATGGTTGCTAGATGCACAGTATTACATCCTCTGCATGATTCCTGTTAGATCCTCTCCTCTGGCACTGTATGTAGTTCACTTTTTTGGTTGCCTCTGTGGGACAGGAATAAAGGAAAGTAGTGGCAGATAGTGTCATAACAAAAGAAATGGGGGGCATGAGCTGGGTACCTAGAGCTCCCTATAGTTCAGTGAGCTTTCCTTCTCCTCTGCACTGCAGTAACCTTCTTTTCTCTGTCTCCCCCTATGAGGAAGGTGACCATTTCTGCAGAGTCTAGCAGGAAGCGGAGTTGTTGATGAGACTGTGATGCTAATTTTTTGGGAAGGAAATAGAAGTAACATATTATGTTCAACCACAACTGCAGTTGAATGAGTACGCAGGTGTGGCAACTGCAGTTCTTCAATTACACATTTGGAGAGTCCAGCAAGGTGAAGTATCAGATGTCCTTTTTATTGATGAGACATATTTGGAAAAATAAAAGGGACCTGTATAGGTTCCTCTAATTTAGCCTACACACTCAGTACTTCCTTGGGAATATCTGTTGAGGTGGTAAGATTTCAGCAAGGAGTATGAGGGGGGAGAAGAGGAGGGGGTTCATGCCAGAAGCTATATCCTGAAACAAGATTTTTGAGCAGATGCTACTATTTAGTTGTTCTTGGGACAACATTCTATTTTAGGGATCTGTTGGGTTTTAGACCACCCTGAAAGCCCCTGCACTCTTCTACACTGAGTATATCTTGTGCAAGAGAGAGAATCTAGCCCAAGGTACACAGACAAAAAAAGGACCTAATTCTTCATTGTATATCAGGAATAATTCCACTTAAGTCAATGGAGTTAAACCAGTGTAAATTAAATCAGAGTCAGATGTGCTAACTATACTGGCATAATATTGGCTTACTTAGAACGTTTTGATTATTTGAATTTGTGCTATATATTGGAAAGCAAACTCTGCAGTGACACCATATTTATTATAGAGTTCATAATATAGAATTAAATAAAGGCAAGTTATTCAAATTTGGGGCCCTGTTTTGCTATTACAGGAAGTCAATGATCAAACATAGGAACCAAACAACAGCAATATTGAAAACCAGCAGTAGAAAAACAGCTGAACAGCAATTTTATGGCTTTCTAACTAAAAATAATCATACAGACTTGACAGAAAAATAAAAGAAAAAGTGATTATGGGTTAAGGACTAATATTCCAAGTTTCCTTCAGTTAAATAGCTGTGATGTAAACCCATCAGACTCCTCACTATATTCACACTGCCAAGAATTACTCTAATGGAATAGATTAGAATTGCTCTGGTCTATTACCATAGCGTGCCAGCAGTAATTCTACTAATTCAAACAGTTAAATGACATTTAGTAGGACAGCCATGCCGCTTATTGCATCTTTAAAAATAGATGTAAATTTCTACAGTGTGTCAATCTAAATAAGCTAAATTTAGTACCCGTGTCTCCACTTCTTGCACCCTGTTCAGTTTTCAACCAAATTGGAATGGTAGTATTTTGCATCAACTTTGCACTGTTAGGGTATGTCTACACTACAGCACTAATTCGAACTAACTTAATTCGAATTAGTTAATTCGAACTAAGCTAATTCGAACTAGTGCATCTAGACCTAAAAACTAAGAGAAAGTAAGAGAAAGTTGTTCGTCACAAAGCAAAGAGTCAACCTGTGGAACTCCTTGCTGCAGGAGGCTGTGAAGGCTAGAACTAGAACAGAGTTTAAAGGGAAGTGAGATCAAGTCATGGAGGTTGGGTCCATGGAGTGCTATTAGCCAGGGGGTTGGAGTGGTGTCCCTGCCCAAGGTTTGTGGAAGGCTGGAGAGGGATGGCACGAGACAAATGGCTTGGTCACTGTCTTCGGTCCATCCCCTCCAGGGTCCCTAGGGTTGGCCACTGTCAGCAGACAGGCTACTGGGCTAGATGGACCTTTGGTCTGACCCAGTACGGCCATTGTAAGCTCAGGGCTCAGGGTCGGGGGTCTCAGTGGACCCCCTTGATTCTCTTGCACACCTGCTCCTGGGTGGCCAGGTTGGCAGCTCTCCTGCCCTAGCCGGCCACTTTCCTGTGCCTAGTGCGGAGGTCGTGGACGAGGTCCACGATGTCCGCACTAGCCCAAGCGGGTGCCCGCCTCTTGCGGTCCCGGGCAAGCTCCCGGGAGCCGCCAGCCTGGTCCCGGGAAGAGGGGGAGGGCTGGGGGGCATCGGGTGGGTGGCTCTATCCGTGCCAGGTTCAGGGTCTGCTGGCTGGGTGCGGGCAGGCTTGCACCTAGCACGGGCACCGTAGCCAGCCCATGCCCCTTTAAGGGGTCCGGGGCCGGGAGGGGGCAGACGAGTTTCCCTGGTGTTGGCCAGAGTGGCCACCAGGGAAACCTGGGGAGGGCTAGCCTCCCAGTAGTTCGAATTAAGGGGCTACACACCCCTTAATTCGAACTAGCTAGTTCGAACTAGGCTTAATCCTCATGGAATGAGGATTACCTAGTTCAAACTAAGCGCTCCGTTAGTTCGAATTAAATTCGAACTAATGGAGCGCTAGTGTAGCGCCTATGAAAGTTAGTTCGAACTAACGTCCGTTAGTTCGAACTAACTTTGTAGTGTAGACATACCCTGAGGGAGTAAAAATCTGCTTTTTTGAAGTCCAAGGTATGTATTTTACTACTCTCTTTTCTTCCTTTGGTCAGGATCCTGAAATCTACCATCTCATGATCACTGCTTCCCAGGTTGTCACCCACCTCCACTTCCCCTATTAGTTCCTCTCTGTTTGTGAGCAGAAGGTCAAGCTGCGCACGGCCCCTGGTCGGATCCTTCAGCACTTGTGTCAAGAAGTTATCCCCAACATTCTCCAAAAACTTCCTGGATTGCCTGTGTACTGCCGTATTGGTTTCAACAGATGTCAGGGTGATTAAAGTCCCCCACAAGAACCAGGGCCTGAGATCTGGAAGCTTTGCTCAGTTGTCCGAAGAAAGCCTCATCTACCTCATCCACCTGATTCAGTGGCCTGTAGCAGACACCAACCACAACATCACTGCTGTTGTTTGCTCCTTTAAACTTAACCCATAGACTCTCAACAGGTTTTTCTCCCTCTTTATACTGGAGTTCAGAGCAATCATAGTGCTCTCTTACATATAGTGCAAGTACATTATAGGTTTAATAGTTATACTTTTGTTCTGCTCCACTCACATTAATAACAAATCCTGCTTCTCTTTGCTAATATGATATGGGGAAGTAGAGGGCAGTCTTTCACCTGCTGCTCAGCAGAAGTGCCCAAAGCAGTGCAATACATGTGACAACTGACTGTTCAAACACTTTTCTTTCAGCACCCAGGGTACAAGTAGGAACATTGTACAGGGCCAGATTTAAGGGTCAGAGCATGGTCAGAAAACATGCAGAATGGGGCTCTTTGGCTTTTTTAAAGATAAAAAGGTTTTTAAAAAACAAAACAAATCATAGGATTAATCTCACCAGTAATTTCCAGTTACTGGACCGTCACACAACAGTGACAATTTTCCTTGGCACATTGTTCTGTGATACTGCCCAGCTCCAGCCTTGCTATCTTGTTACTCTCAAATGCGAGAGCAAGGTCATTCAGCTATGTCTGAGACAGTGTTGAATGCATACTTTTTTGACACATCTTAATGTGCTCACTATGCATTGAGCACTAGCCACTCCAACTTGTATAGTGAGAAAAAGTTGACAATATTACAGTTTCTGGTAAAACCTTATCAAGAGAACTTACCTGACACACTGAAATCCAAATAGCTATGGATTCCATGTGACACAATGAACACCTTCATATCCTTTGTGAAATAGTACATCATTAAAGAAAATCTTGTGATGTCTAAAGAAAAATATGAACATTTTCCCCCATGAGTTGAAGAACTACCTCTTTTGATTCTTTTAAGATTATATTTTGAAGTCACCTAGGCTGGAAAAAACAAATTCTTGAAATCCCTCACCTCAAGGTGTTCGTTCCTTGAACTATTTATCTAAGGCATTGAAATATTTCCTTCGATGGTTAGCCTTTGCTTCTAACTACAAAATGTACACAAGTTCATCATCCAAGAGGTGTACATTTCTTCTCCTGTGACTTAGTCTGTATTTTCAAAACCTATTGCTTCATATCTATTCTGAGATTCTTCTACAATTTTCCCATACTTTTCTTCAGATCTGAGTTTGCTAAACTCCTTCACTGTGCTCTCAAATGTGCAGAGGACTTGGAACAGGTTATTTGTCTAACTGAAAAATTCCAGAAGTTGCAGCCATAGTAACAGAGATCCTTTACTATTATAACAGTTTGAGGTACAACATCTAAGCCATTGAAGAATGGTTGAGCAAATAGCAAATCTATGTCCCCACTATTCCTGCTTTCAATACATATGCATCTATACTGCACCATTATTTCGAGATAACTAGTGTTATTTCGAAATAACAATGTGAGCTTCTACTCAGCCAGTCCATTATTTCGAAATTATTTTGGAAGAATGGATGGCTTATTCGAAAATCTGTAAACTTCATTCTATGAGGAAAAACACCTATCCCGAAATAACTATTTCGAAATAAGGCATGTGAAGATGCTCCACTGCTGCTATTTCGAAATAGTCCCTCATCAGGGCCATTCTAAATTTTTTCTTCCCAGTGCCTCCTGGGGTTCTAAATCAAAATAGCGCGTATACATTAGGGAAGTCTGCCTCAGACTAATTTTGAGGCTTCCCTGCACTGTAGACAAGTTATTTCAAAATAAGCTATTTCGGAATAACTATTCTGGAATATCTTATTTCAGCATAGCCATGCAGTGTAGATGTACCCTAACAGATTCATCTTCTAGGCATTCAATCCTACTCTAAGCATTTACTTACATTGCCTCAGTGGCTTTCATTTGAATTGCCCATCTAGTCTTGCAGAGTACCTTTAGATGTAAAGGTTTCCTTCATTCTTCAGAGATCTGTGCAATTTGACTTGCTGAATCAACCCTGTCAGCTTCTGCAGGGTTTGCCATCAAGTTACTTGTCCTTTTGGAAACTACTCTCGCAAACAAAAGTTTGAAGAGAAAGATTTTTAGAAAAATGAGGAGTACTGTGGTAGTACTCATTTCAAAATAATAACTCCCAAAATAACTATTTCAAAATAGCATGTCCATACTACAGGGAAATCTCAAAATTAGTCTGAGGCAGGCTCCCTTAATATGGATGCTCTACCTCAACTTAGAGCCCCAGGCAGCACTGGGGAGTAATTACTTTGAATTACTCTGTGGAGTAGTTATGTTGAAATAGCAACAGTGAAGTGTTCACACTAATGCTATTTCAAAATAATTCTTCCAAAATAAGCATTATTCCTTGTGGCAAACAGGAGTTATTTTGAAATATCCAGTTCCCTATTTGAAATAACGGGCTCGGTAGTGTGGACGAAATAAGATGAGATATTTCAAAATAACTCCCTAGCGTAGACCGGGCCTTACAGACTAACAAATTTATTTGGGCATCAGCTTTTGTAGGCTGGAGTCTCAGATACATGAAGTGGAAATTTCAGTTTGGCAGGGAGATATATAGGTGCAAAGATTATTTTAGTCTTAATCATCAGTTTTCCCATCAACAGTGAGTAAGAATAATATTTATTGCCTGCTAAGTTGCAAAGGAAACCTTTGGGTCTAGACAGGCCTTCTCTTTAGCAGCATGCACTAAAATTAAAATAATTTGATGTGCTGGGCAATGCATCTATGGTGCATATACTTTGTCTCCCTTACCCTGAAATATATTCTCTCATTTGTGCATGCAGCCCTTTGCAAACGCCAGCCATAATGCTTGTCCCACCCTATCCCTGTTAAGACATGTATTTGGGGTCCAATTTATACTTGCAGATCAAAATATTAGCTAATGGGTCACAGCAGGAGGCCACCACTGCCTCACTTATAGCCACAAATCTACTTTTTCTTCAATGTGATATTAAGCAAAGCAAACTGGCCATTTGATCAATATGGCTAATGTCCATGATTGCATCTGCAATGACAATTTAAAAAAAAAAAAAAGGAAATAGCTTCTTGGCAGCTATTAAGTATGCACCTCCTGGTTTCTAGTGCTGAAAGACATAAGTTTACCATAAACTGTCTCTTTCAAGTATTTTATTCTCTTGGTGCCACTGACACGCTGGGAAAAATTTGTATTATGTCTATCAAGCATCTTACCCTAATTGTTGCTGTCTACCATTTTACAGTAACTGTGGCAGGAGAGACCTAAGTTAGCTAAAGTTATGATTGGGTCAACTAATATTTTTGTATGTCTTACCATTTCTTACTATTTTCAGATGTTTGTTTGTCAAAACACACATTGATCTTTTGACCCTTTATGAAATGCATGTGATGTTTGCTCCTTCCATGAACAGACATTAACTTTAGTATATTCTTCCCATTGTGGTTAACTATGTTGATTTTCAAGTTCCTGTATCCCTGAATATCCAAAAAAGTGACAGTTTGCATGATCTGAAAGATACGTTAAGTCATTTGACATGCAAATCTTCATGAGCCATGTTTTTAATTCTTTAAAATGATGATGAAGAATGGTGACTTATAGGAGAAAAACAGAAACTGTCCGTTTGGCATATCACTTTCACTGGGCTGGCAAGAACCATTCTATAGAAGTATATGCAATTGCTCAGCTGATAAAACAGAATCTTGAACATGACACCAACTGGGAACATCAAAACAATTTCAGCAGGAAGAGTGCTTTGACATGCTTCACTGATGACTTGCTCATCTACAGGGATTTTTGTTTTGCTCCTTTCAAGTTCATCTATCGGGCATTTAGAGTAGGGGATTTGGAAGGTTTTGTTTTAAGATCATTAGGGGATCTTTGGCTTTGTTCATTTACAGGCTCTTCAGCTGTGCTTATTTCAAGCAATGTTTCTCTGGAAATACCGTCACTGGTACAGGTGGTACTGAACAAATCATTTTCCTGACTTAAGCCTTGACACAATGACAGATTCACGCTTGCTGAATTGAGAGGAACTTCGTGACTGTAGGAGTTGATCAGGAAGTTTACAAAATGACAGTTTTTGCTGTTTATGCACTTTGTAGGTAGTTTGTAATAACAAAATCTCTTTCTTTTTCATGTTCTAAAACCAGAATTTGAATTAGTTAACTTCCAGTATGAGAATAAGTTGAAAGTATAGGCCTAAATAAAGTGCATTATTGTACTGCTCATTTTATCCTTCAATAAAAGAAATGTTGATTTTTCTGTGCAGAATCTAGGGGTGCATCTAGACAATGATGCTATTTTGGGATACTCTTGTATCCGAAAATAGCTATTCTGCATCTTTTAAACAAGCCTGTTATTTTGAAATAAACCTTGTTCCACAAGGATTAAAGGATGTTTCCGAATAGTGCTCTATTTCAAAATTTGGCATTGTGTAGATTGTACCAAGTTCCAAAATAAGTATTTTAAAATATACTCAAAATAAGCTACGCAATTTGCTTACGCATCTCAAATTGCATATCTCAGGCTACAGGTGCAGTGTAGATGCACCCTAGCAGAGACAGGTGGAATTAGAGCATGGCAAGCGGAGGAGAGTACTATGGAATGGGGAGAGGCCAGAACAGGCAGACATGTACCTATGCCTCTAGATCCGTGAAAAACAACTTGTGAAACTAGGATAATGTTAGAGATTGCAGGACAACCATAGACCAACCCAACTGTTGTATCCGTTCTGCCTCCTACGTAAACTTGTCACATAGTCCTAGAATAGTGATTCCCAAACTGTGAGCCATGGTCCCTGGGTGTGCTGCAAAGTGTTCATAGAGAAGCCATGAGAATTTGGGGGTGGGGAGTCCCATTTGTTGGGGGGAGTTGGTAATTTAAGAAACTATTAACCTAGAGTTAAAGTCCACCTGTGTCTTATCTATGGGTCTGCATGTTATGTTGCTATTATTGCCGGGGCTGGGAGCCAAAGGGGCTGTTTAATCACACTGGCGACTTCCAAGCCTGGGTTCTAGGACTCTGCTAGGTGGAAGGGTCCCAGAGCATAGGCCAGCAATGTGTGTCTAATTGCAATCTAGATATGCCCTCTATGCCCTCCACTCCTGTAGGGACCCTTCAAGAGAGATACTTCCTGCAGGGGGGCGGGCACAGTGGGGAATCTATTGGCCAAAAAACAACTACAGCAGCACTAGCAGCAAGGGGAAGAGGTCTGAAGGGGAGACAGGGTTGGCTTGTCTCTAAAAGGAGGTGTCTTTAGAGGGATAGTCAGTCTGAAATATGCTCAGATTCAAAGGAAGAGTTTAAAGTACTTTCAAATACTGCAACTGGATTCCCCAGACAATCTCTGTGGCTTTATAGTCACATTTTCGTATTTTTACAAAAACTTTTCTTTATCCTGTTGCTATTTGACATGACATGATGGGGAAATGACTAGGCTGTGCTGCAGACTGTTCTATGCAGGTGGAACCCTGCACAAAGCTACATGTAATTGCTACTAAATATAGAGTAGTGATAGAGTCAGAACCTAACTGACTACAGGTGGAAAACAATACACGTGGTTAGATGCACATTACTGTCAAATGCACAAAACTATGTGAACTAACAAATTTGAAATTTTATTTTCTAATTTCTTTCCTTGCTATTGTTTCAAGTAACTCCATGTGCTATTTTAAGTTAATAATGTTTTCCCCAAGGATTAGCATCTGTAATTAGAGTCAATGGGCCTATTTCATCTCTGCTGCATAAATATAAATGAAGTGTAAGTCACCAGCGTCACATCCAACTTCCTTTGACTGTCTTAACCCTATGGATCAGGTACCACTTCACAGCAGACAGAACTGGAAGCAGCCTTTCAGTGTGATATTGAGCCACACTGGACTGCCAGACTGCCATGACTGCCAGAACTGTAGTTAAACATCTTAATTGTAGAAGCAGGGTTGGACCAGAAATGGAATACAGCTAAAATGAAAGTGAAACATGCAGCTCTATGGGAGCTTGATAACTACTTACTGATATGCCTTTCAGTTGTTGCAATGTACTGACATCTTGTGCGTGTCTCTGCACTCAATTGAGCACCCAATTGCCCAAGTCCCTGCACAAACAAACAGGAGCCAGAGCCTTGACTGGTGGGAATTTCCATAAAGGTGTTGACTCCAATGGCACTGTAACTACTTCAAAGCAGCGGAGGAGGTGACCTCCAATTTGCATGCCAGTAGTTCTCAAATGTACTTGCATAGGCCTAGCTTTTAAAATGTAACAAATAATTAGCACCAAAGGAAAAAATTATATATTTTTAAATTTATGTACAATTACTTTTCAGTCTGTTTCACATAGAGTGACTAAATGCAGATATACAGAGAGTGCAAAAATAGAACATGCCTTCCTTTGCTTGCTGCAATATGTGATCGTCTTGTTTCCTGTTCATTTACAAAAGGCTAATATTTAATTGCATCTTCTGTCAGGACTAATTAACATAAGAGCGACCATACCGGGTCAGACCAAAGGCCCTTCTAGTCTAGTATCCTGTCTGCCGACAGTGGCCAATACCAGATGCCCCAGGAGGGAGGGAACACAACAGGTAATCCTCACATGATCCTTCCCATCACCCACCTCTAGAGAAACAGGCTAGGGATACCATTCCTACCCATCCTAGCTAATAGCCATTGATGGACCTAATCTCCATGAATCTATCTAGCTCTTTTTGAACACTGTTAAAGTTCTATCCTTCACCGTATCCTCTGGGAAGAAGTTCCACAGGATGACTGTGTGCTGAGTGAAGAAAAAGCAATAAATTCTTGAACACAGAGAGGAAATGATCTCACACTGTTGGCTAATGTATTTGTAGAATATGTGCTCAGATTCCAAGACCAGAAGGAACCATTTTGATTATTTATTCTGACTTTCTGTATAATACAAGCCAGAGAAATGTCCCCAGAAAAATCCTAGAGCATATATTTCTGAAAAAAAACCTTATCTTGATTTAAAAATTGCCAGTGATAGATACTATACTATATTTTATATGTGTAATTAAGCCACAACATGAATGCCAAGGCTTAAGGGCATCTGATACTGCCAAGTTCAGAAATTTGACTTTATTTTCTTTCTGCCTTCAGGATTAAATTCAGTATAGCCATATACAATGTGATCATTCAAACTTTATGTGGGTGAAGTTTGCAGTACTGGGGATGTCGGCCATCAAAATAGCATAGCAATGTTTGCATAGTAAATCCAGAAATAACAATAAAAATATTATATATAATCATATATAATCATACAGGATTATATATGGAATACAGGAATGATTTATAGTGGACAGCAATTATAATTTTGCTTCACTTGAGCTGAGCTCTTTATTTAAGCACCAGGTGACTCTTGGTTAACCAAGAAATGCAAATGCACATTTATTGATAAATCTTCAGGATGGCCAATTGTGGATTCTGATAAAATGAAAGCCAGGCTCACTGAAATATTACAAAACAATGTCGTGCTTATTAGATGTACTAAAATACTTCTGCTATCAATAGTCAGTCCCTACAGAGATGCACACAAGCTAATGTTTCATTCTGAGAGAGATTTCCATAGCACAAGAGCTGGCTTCCTTTGGAGTCAGCAAACATTTTGAGATTGATTGCACTGGGAGCAAGACTTCTGTAATTCTTTCCCCTTTTAAGATTCTAAACACTTTTCCTGTAAGTTTCTTTGGCTGCTTGTTGACCAATATATCTGAATTGCTTCTAAAGCTTTTTCCATCTGTTCCTGTATAATTCAGCATAGCTACTGGTGTATTTCTACTTTAATAATCTAATTCTCTATTATGAATATTATATCAGTTTCCCAGATGATCACACACTGATCAAATCATTGGGTCTCGCAATTCACCTTGTCCAGGATAAATATTTTACAGCTTCCTCCGAAGAGCTAGTAAGTAATGCTATCCACTATAAGTAAACATGCACTCTGCCATCATACACCATGGATTTCCAAAAGCTCTCAGTGGTGGCCCAAATCAGTTCTTATTGAAATTAGTGGTAAAAAAGGTGTATAGTGCATGTTTTCTTATTTATAAAAGGAGACTACTACACATTATTAGCTCTGTGGCTGCCTATCTCTTATGAAGCACTCCATCGACGTAGCTGTAAATTGTATAAAACTGTTTCAATTTATCCTTTATAACTCATAAACATACATGAAATCTTTTATATTGGTTAATAGATGTCTATGTTTGGGAGTATCAAAGAGAGTCAGGATTTCACTTGGCAAAAAAATGATCTCCTTTCAGTAAGATTGTTCTCAATAACTAACATTTGATGTTACCCCTACATGGCCCTGAGAACAGACTTAGTGTATGTCTACACTACCCCGCTAGTTCGAACTAGCGGGGTAATGTAGGCATACCACACTTGCAAATGAAGCCCGGGATTTGAATTTCCCGGGCTTCATTTGCATAAGCGGGGAGCCGCCATTTTTAAAACCCCACTGGTTCGAACCCCGTGCAGCGCGGCTACACGGGGCACAAACTAGGTAGTTCGAACTAGGCTTCCTAGTTCGAACTACCTACTTCATGCCCCGTGTAGCCGCGCTGCACGGGGTTCGAACAAGCGGGGTTTTAAAAATGGCGGCTCCCCGCTTATGCAAATGAAGCCCGGGAAATTCAAATCCTGGGCTTCATTTGCAAGTGCGGTATGCCTACATTACCCTCCTAGTTCGAACTGGGAGGGTAGTGTAGACATACCCTAAGAGCTTGAGGATACTCTAATGCCCATAGGAACACTACAGTATTTGCACTTTGGATTTACATGTCTATTTCATCTTCCATGCACTTGACTAGATTATCTGCTATTTGAGGTAGGGACTGTCATAATGGTTGATTGTACTGTGCTGAGTAGAGCTGGTTGTAATTTTTCAACTGAAGAATTTTCCCCATTGGCATATGTGTTTTTGTTGATATATTCCACAGGGGCTGCATCTAGACTGCATCCCTCTGTCGACAGAAGGATGCAAATCAAGCACGTCAAAATTGCTAATGAAGCCAGGATTTAAATATCTCGTGCTTAATTAGCATAAACATGTCTGCTGCTTTTTTCAAAACTGAGCTTTTTTGGAAAAATGGGGTTTATAGGATCTGTCAAAATGGCTTTATTTTTGACAGATCCACGTCTAGACTGCCGTTTTTTCAAAAAAGCTCCATTTTGAAAAAAGTGGCAGCCATGTTTATGCTAATTAAGTGTGGGATATTTAACTCTTGGCTTCATTAGCCATTTCAACGTGACTAATTTTGACCTCTGTCAACAGAGAGGTGTAGACTAAACACACCGGGGAAGGGGTGAGAGGGAAATGTAGATTTTTTTTATTTTCCAATCGAATTTAAACAAAAACCCTTTCAAATAGTGATTCAAAACAAAACATTGAATTTCATTTAAAACCAGTGAATTTTTCCATTTTAGCATTTGATTCATAGCTCTTAGGAATCTTTTTTGTTCCATGAACAATTTCAACTTTTCATCCCTATTTGGAAAGAACGTAGCTATGGAATATTTGTTTCCCATTAAATGAAAAATCAGTTTTTGAACAGCTGTTGTATTGGTCTGAATAAATAAATAGTAACGATGTAGCCTATATGGCAAAGTGCTCTTTTTAATAACTAAAAGAAAATAACTCTAATGGTCTGCAGCAGCAACGTCTTTAACTTTCTAAGCCATGTTTAAGTCAACTCTGACCTCTCAAAAGCATCCATAAAGATACTGGATAGAAGCTGTGTGAACAACAGAATTTTGGTTCACTAGAAGTTTTAGGGAAGGAATTTTTAAAAGAATTTAGAACACAGATTTGAAACTTTTGAACAATCAAAACAGAAAAAATATTGCCTCAGGTTGAGCAAAACATTTTTCAATCTGAAACAAAACATGTTATTATATTTTCAAAGACTTTTAATTTTATTGTTAAATACAAAAATGTAACACACATTTCAAGCTATCTTGACCCCAAAGATTGAAACATTTCGTTTTTTTAAAAACATCAACTTTTCAGCTTTTTTGGACTAATGTGGTGAAACTGACACAAATTTAGGAAACATTTCAGTGTGTTTTTTGCCAAATTCTTTCAGCCAAAATATTTCACCTTGGTCTCTTGATGGGCCATGGGAAATATTGCATTTCCTTAGAAAACATGTCAGACTATATTTTAAATCTTAAATGTGAATTCCATTGCTTTTAAGTTTATGGATTTTTACTGAATTCGGTCTTATTTTATCAGTGTATTTCATTAATAAAATTGCTTTTTAAATATTGAGAGAAATTATCGTGGAAATTTTTAATACCAAATCTAAGTATAGGTAGATAAAACCCCAAAACACTGAGCTGAATCTATGGAAGTTTACAGCTATTTCCTAACCTATATAGTTATGGAACAGTTTTCACACTAGAAATGTAATCACTATGAAATTGTAATTGCAAATTAGCTAGTGATCAATTAACCAACAGCTGCTGCTGGCAGGGCATTTATCTATAAAAGGTATTTGAATCTCCAATTTGCCCTCATGCCTCTTGACCCAAAATAGTCAGGTTATCATCTTAACTGATTGTCTAAGAAACTGATTGTTAGAGGGTGTTAGGGCTTCTCTCTTCATCCTTCCCCGGTTCTTCCCATGCAGTCAGTGTGCAACTGACAACAAGTCTGAAGTACAGACAATGAGATGTTTATTGAGCTTAATTTCCAGCAAACAAGATTCTGAAGCCCTTTACACCAGTCAGACTTATGTTGATAGAGTCTGTTTTCCAGTGTTCCATTCCCAGCTCTGTCATTGCAGAGCCTTGGCCTTGTCCCTGTTCCCCATCCCTTACTCCCTGTTCCCTTGCCCCCCCCCCTTCCCCAGCAAATAGGATCCCAATTTCCTTCCCACTGCTTCCTTTTTGACCTCAGTGTACATAGTAAAACTTAAATTCTGCTTAACTTTACCCTCACCAACCATTCTACTGAAATTTCACTAACCAATCCTAACATTGTAACATGATTCTCTGGCCAGTTATATTCCAAGAAATTAATTATACATCAGGTAGAAACAATCAAAGAACCAGATAGAGACCCTGCAGATCAACAATAGAAGAGTGGGGACCATAAAGACAAAACAAAGAAAGGAGGATTTCACAACCACAACTACTGATAAGTGAATTCTTGCCAGATAGAAAGCTAGCAAACTAAATTTTCTTTAACATTCTGGGATCTTTCCTTTATCTGTAGGCATTAGATTGGATCACCTTCTCAACAGCCTAATATTACTTTGTTTCAGAGTGATTGGCTTGCAATGTGAGGATGTGACCGCACGCTTCTCAGCTTGTGGCTATCCCTGCTGCTTAGCCAAAGAACAAGGTCTCAGACTATGGGTGCATCATAGAATCATAGAGCTGGAAGAGACTTCAGGAGGTCATCAAGTCCAGCCCCCTGCCCAAGGCAGGACCAATCCCAACTAAATCAACCCAGCCAAGGCTTTGTCAAGCTGAGACTTAAACACCTCTAGGGATGGAGAGTCCACCACCTCCCTAGGTAACCCATTCCAGTGCTTCACCACCCTCCTAGTGAAATGATTTTTCCTTATAGTCAGCCTAGACCTCTCCCACTGTAACTTGAGACCATTGCACCTTGTTCTACCATCCGTCACTACTGTGAACAGCCTTTCTCTGTCCCCTTTGGAACCTCCCTTCAGGAAGTTGAAGGCTGCTATCAAATCCTCCCTCACTCTTCTCTTCTGCAGACTAAACAAACCCAAATCCCTCAGTCCCTCATAGGTCATGCACTCCAGCCCCCTAATCATTTTGGTCACCCTCCGCTGGACCCTCTCCAATGCATCCACATCCTTTCTATAGTGGAGGGCCCAGAACTGGACACAATACTCCAGATGTGGTCTCACCAGAGCTGAATAAAGGGGAATAATCACTTCTCTAGATCAGCTCAAAATGCTCCTCCTAATGCATCCTAATATGCCATTAGCCTTCATGGCTACAAGGGCACACTGTTGACTCCTATCCAGCTTCTCATCCACTGTAATCCCCTGGTCCTTTTCTGAAGAACTGCTACTTAGCTAGTTGGTCCCCAGCCTGTAACAATGCTTGGGATTCTTCTGTCCCAAGTGCAAGACTCTTGTTCTTGTTGAACCTCATCAGATTTCCTGTGGCCCAATCCTTCCTATGTCAGGAAGGATACTATCAATTTACTTTGATTCTTATCTGCTTCATTTTAACTACCCAATCTTCAGATACTTACTGATTCCCTCTACCTTCCTGATTTTCTATACCCTCTGCTCCCTGTCTGTCATCCCCCTCCTTTTATTCCCTCCCTGGCTCCCCCTTCTCTCCTATTTATTTTGGGTCTGCACATCCGAAACTCAAAACTCCGGTCATCCGAAGAAGTGGGCTGTGCCCACAAAAGCTTATACCACCATCTACATGTTTGGTTAGTCTATAAAGTGCTGCCAGACCATTAGTTTTTTTTCTGTACAGACTAACTTGGCTACTCCCGAAGCTTTTGTGCATTATAATGAAAGTGGTTTTAAGGAGGCACTTGAAGTTGGGAAAGTTAGCGGCATTTTGACTGGAAGGTTTTTCAGCAATACAGAGGAGAAAGGACAAGGGAGCACTTGAAGCTGCCTATTTTGTTCTGATAGCATGGCCTGATTTATTTTATCAGGTTGAACTTTCTGGGCTATTTTGGCTGGGCTACTTTTATGACTGTGATCTTTTAATTAATGTCAATATGCCTGGAATTACTATATGCTGGCACTTTTGTGATTCAAAACTTAAATAAACATATGCAAAAAACCTCAATCATCCAAGTGAACAAGCAAGCATTTGTACAAATGTATTTAAAAGTAGTGTAATCTTGAATTACTTAAACCTCTGGCCTAAAACCTGTGTAGAAATTAGAAAGGCCCCAATGTCATGAAATTCTGGGCTATTTTGGGAAGGAGAATTATTTTATGAGCCATTTTCCACTACATGAAATGGATTGAATCTTACAATTCAATTTTTATGTCACATAAAATAATAATCAGTTTAGCTTCAATTTCCTAGTCAATGGGCAGCCCATGGTGTGACATTATTAATAATTTCCCAATCAGATGAGTAATTATTTTCCTATTAAAGAAAGAAAACTGACAGCATTCCCTGAAAGTAATAAGGAAATGTTCTGATAAAGAAATTTGCTACAGACGGAATTCCCCTCCTGTCATGTCAAGATTACATCTTTGTGACTCAGCAATCCCTTAGTGCCAACTGGCAGAGGGCACAGGTAGGTAGGATGCCAACTTACTAATCACACAAAACTGAACAACCTACCTGGCTCCTTCACCAAGACCCCACCCATATCCTTCCCCAAGGTCCCATCCCCCCGTTAGGTCCATTCCCCCCTCCTCCATAGCTTGCTTCCCCCTGTGCTCACTCACTTTGTCCAGGCTGGGACAGAGGATTGGAGTGTGGGAGGTGGATGGGGGCTCCAGCTGGAGCTGAAGGCTCTGGATGAGGCCAGAAAGGAGGGTTCAGGGTGTGGGAAAAGGCTCTGGGTTGGAGCAGGAGGCTGGGATCTGTATGGTGGTAAGGGATCCATTGGAAGGTTTTGGCTGGGGATGAAGATGTTGGGGTGCAGATGCAGGAGGCACTAGGGCAATGGGGTTGGAGTGGGAAGGCGAGAGGCGGACCCTGGGAGGAAGTCTGGTGTGGGAGGGGACTTTGGGCTGGGTCAGGAGGGAACTGGGTGTGACGGCGCGTTGGGGGTTCCCCGTCTCCTGTACCCCGAAATGGCACAAACAGACTGCACCAGCCAGTGGAATTGAGGGTGGTTTATTGCTCTTCCAGCACAGTGCAGCACAGATGTAATCTGGTTACAGGAACTGGGGCTAAGAGGCCTCAGTGCCCCCCTTGAGATAGGGGAGTCCCAGCCCCCTCCCCAGCTCCTTCTTCCCTGCCTTCCAGCCAGGAACTAACTAACCCTCTTCCAGCCCTGCCCCCCAGCCAGGGCAGCATTCCACCTCCCTTTGTTTCTCCCCATGGGGGGTGTCTGGCCACTGGTTCAACAAGTTCGGCATTACCTTTGCATAGTGAGGCTTTCCCTGCTGGGTCTTGCTCCAGGCAGCAGGGGTCACCACAGCCCAGCAAGTACCCCCACTACGTCACACTGGGATTCAGGGTTCTGTCAGTATTTACCGTGGCTCCCAGGAAAAGGCTGTCAGGTCCCTGTAACTCCTAGGCACGAGGCTCCACATGCAGTTGCCAACCCCACAGCTCCTATCAGCTGCAGTTTCTGACCAATGGGAACTGCAGAGCTGGCACTTGGGGGAAGGGGCAGTGCAGAGGACCCCTGCACCTAGGGACTACAGGGAGGTGGTGGTTTCTTCCAGCATCCACACAGAGCCAGACAGGTAGGGAGCCTGCCTTAGCCCTAGGCCCCCACTGCACCATCAACCAGACTTAACAGCCCAGTCAGTGGTGCCAATTGAAGGCATCGGGGTCACTTTTAAATCAGGCATTCCAATCGAGAACAGGATGCCTGGCAACCCTAGGCACAGTAGTGCAAAATGTTGTACAGGGATCCCTGGGTTAGATATGTCCATATTAGGGTAGCATATGTGGTCTATACTGAGAGCCAGTAGTGCACTCGTGAACACATCCATTGCAAAATGTATAGAACAATACCAAAAATAATGTTAAGGTAGTGGAGTTGAGGCAGGTTGCCAGATGGAGACATACTAGGAAAGTTTCTTTTGAAACAGCAGGTGGTAAACTCCTATGTCTCTGTCTGGCCAGTTGTGGACTGTATGCCTCACACTGTGCCTTTTGGCATGCTGAGCAGGACAGGATGAGAATTCTGAACTCCATCAGAGAGAATTGACAAGATGAAAAGGACAGTAAGTAGGGAAACCTATTTATGAATAAAGACGATTAATCTGATATAGTTTGAGAAACCAGGATATTCACAGAATCCTTCATCTAGGAGGGAACTGCTGTCTGCTTGTCTCATGAAAGGCGGTCACAGCTAGCCTTTCTGACAAGGACTATGAGCAAGCAATACTCTACTGGACATGAGAAGTTCTTGTTAAGTCTTGGTGTTAGAATGCACGTTATGATTGTATTGTATGTTTGTTTCCTATACCTCTGCTTGCATCTCTCTGCTTACTTTAAATGAACATATACTGGATTTCACTGTATAGATATGAAAGTTGTGTGTTAAACAGTGATGATCTGAGATGGAACCGGTAAACTGGGGTGCACAGTTTGTTTGCAGAGGAGAAGGACTGGTAACCCATGAAGGAAGCCAAAAGTGTGATCTCAAAATCCAAGGGTCCTGTAAAAGCATCCATTATAAAGGTTACCAGTTTCATTTAAGGAGTAGAAATAATATCAATATTAGGCTGCTGATCTAAGTCATAAGGGGACTTTGGTGAACATCAACTCATCACAAAAAGCAAAAAAGTCATGAATATCCCTTAGGCTAAAACATATTTCCAATAATATTCCAATATTTCCATATTGCAAACATATTTCCAATAACAAATCCATTACTAAAAATCAGTTAATTCACTGATAACCTGCAAATTGAAAAAGAGACTAAATTAGCTGAATAAATTATTCACTCTAGATAGCTGGACTTCCGGAAGTTCAGAAAATAGAGACTCTTACCATTTATTCAGATGACAATCTTTTTGAAGTAACATTGTATCTGAGCATAGAACATAGGAATACTAAGGGCCCAGTTCACAACTGTGTTACTGCAGTTTTTGCTGGAGTAGCCCCATAGATTATAAAACTGCAACAACACAGAAACAAATTAAGCCTTAATTCCCTAAAAAACTAAGTCTTCATAGAAGAGAATAAGGTCTTGTGGGCTAGAACTGTCTATTTGTATCATCTACAGAGACATCTACATATTTCAAGTGAAATCTTGGTTCCGTTTAGGTCAAAACAAGGAACCTAGTGGGATTTTGAAAAGCACCTAATCATGTAAGAAGCTTAATTCCTGTTGAAAACATTTAATAAACTTTTGAGATTTGCAGTGACTCTCAAAATACCCTGAAGATTCACAAATAAAGAATAAAATAATCTTTTGATTCCAAAACGATGCATGGATCACTACTATATTAAGTGATTGTTGTATTCTAATTTAAAAACACAGACATTTTTATAGAAACATTTTTAAAACTCTGATGTCTGGCAGCTTTGAGAAGAAACAGAGAAAGCATTGCCCAGTAAACTGTACTGTGCAAGAATCAAAAGAGGAAGTCCAGTGTTAGATCAAGTTAAAAAGAAACCTACTGATGAATGCATACTGCAGTAGGAGCTGCCATACTCCATCTGACAACAGTAGGGGGAAGACAGCAATTAGGAATTAAACTAAGCAAAAGTCGGAATGGGTTTCTTTGCATATAGTGTTTATAATACTCTATTTTACTCACTTTGTTATATTATACTGCAGTAGATATATCAGCCTGTGATATTAGGAAAAACTTACATGCAACAATGGAGTTTTAAAATTCATTCAGAGTTGTTTGGAAAAATATGAATTTTAAAAGCCCATACTTGCAGCACTCCATTACATGAGCTTCATCAGAATGAATTTAACTAGCATGCAACACTTATAGAGGTGAATACCTGAGTGCCAATTTTTAATTATTTATATTAGCATCCAGGTTCTCCACTCAGAATTGGGGTCTCATTGTGCTGAGTGCTTTATAACTCTGTTAAAAGACACTAGAAGAAAGATTCACTTTAGTGTACTTCCACTTGTGTTTCCTTCTACCTCTGAAACAAACTTCTGAGATTCTAAATCTTTGGAATAGAATAAGGTGCTGCTCTATGCTCATGAGTAGTGTAAAGAACTGACTCAGATTCACCGTTCCCTCTTTGGTACCTTTCTCCCCTTGCTCCAGAGGAACAATACCAAAATACTGGCTTATAACAGAGGCAGATTACTCCCTCCTCTGTATCAGCTCAGATACTGTGCCTACTGTGGAGGACCATGACCATGACCTACAAAGAAGACTATGTTGCTTATGTGACACTTATCGTAGCCTACATGTAAAAGGCTAGGTCTGCGAAGTTGCTAGGTAACAGTGTATTATCTTTAGAATCACTGATGTGTCAGTGATGATTTGTATTCATGTTCCAGTGCTTAATAGCCATACTAGAAAGTTCTGCAGAGAGAGATTATTTTAAAGGAAAATTACTCAGAACTGATTCTTGTTTAGAAAATGCTCCAGCTGTCCTGCTCACGGAAAGAGATTTTTTTTTCTAAAAGCACTTGCCAACATTCCAATGTGCCAATGAATTAATTATCCCAAGCCTAGTTCCTTCCAGCCAATGGGAAATATAAAAAGGCCACCCCCTCTCTCTAAACCCCTACTCTTCCTGAAAGGCCTAGAAAGGAGTCTGAGTGCAGGAAAGATTGGCCCAGTAGGTGGTACTCATTTGATGACCAAAAATGGTCCCTGTCTAAAACAACTGAAATACGTTAATTTCCATGGCAGCACATGCTGAAATGAGTCAAATCAGTTATTCATTCCTTAAGTTATATGATAATAGGTATTGTACTGTATTGCACACTATGTGAATTGTTTGCACAGTGAGGAGGAACTGTGTCTGATAACAGTTTTAGATCAAAATCGATATTTAAATAGCAGCTGTGTGGATTTGGTATTTTTAAGTGCCATCCACAACAAAACGACTCACTCCCAAATAGGATTGGAATAGGACTTCTTATGTTTAGGAAATAGGCAGGTTAGTGCCAAAGTGCATCAAATTCCCCATAGTCCATAGGAAATAATAAAAAGTCTGCAGCTGACATAACATCACCATGTGTTGGCTGGTTTGCTGTGACAGTAACAGACTGTTTTTCACTTGTGCTGTTTTTTCCCCAATCTAATCTGTTAGCCTAGCTTGCCTGCTCCTTTACTCTGTTGGTGGTAGCATCCTGTGAGAGTTGCTTTGGTTGGGTTTCTTCTAATAAACAGGGGAACACAAACCCTAGACTTCCCCACCTCTCCTCAGTTAGAATTCCTAGGGCTAGAAAGTATCACATCTGTGGAGGCAGGCAAGGGAATGGGGATGGCGTGCCACCAGCAACTCCCACAGGCCTTGCTCCTGAGCTGGGCACAAAGCCTCTAAGCACTTAGGCCTACTGAGAATGCTCCCTATCTGTTCCACCAAGGCACATTGCTGTGATAACCCCCCACACACAAAGATAGGGCTGTAGCTTTACCCCTTTCACTCCCTTTTGGAATTGGGAGCACAATCATGGAAATCACATACTGACAGAAAAGCAAAAGCCAGATTTGTGCTGGCCCCCAATCCCAGGAAGCAAGGGACAGGGGAGAAGAGAGGACTGTACTTCTTTTGCTTTCTTTCCTGCCCCTTCCGCTCCCCCACACTCTGACAGGGATATTATGCTGTTAGCTCCTAATGAATGCATTCTCCTTAGGAGGGATCCATTGCAAATGGCTACAAAAATGCCATTCTGGTTGTTCTACTTCAAGAGATGTGAATAATCCCTTATCTCCTAGCACTAGTTTGGGCTTTTTTTAGTTAATACTTTTTACCTGAGGCAACCTCAAGGCAGCCCCAAATAGGACATATGTCACTAGCTTAATTCTGGTTAACCTCCTGCCTATGACCCAAAGTTCTTGAAAATATGACTAACAACTTATTCCTCCAAATTAAGTAACAATTACATAGCTCTTTTATTCTATTGCTAGATGTACTACCCGATACTCTGTTCATGTTGTCTAGCACTGAATCCAGACAATCTACATACAAAATTCAGCGAGACCAACAGGGATCTGGATAGGAATGCATTCCATTACAATTTTTTCTCTTATATTTAGTATCGTGGATCAGGGTGAGCATCACATAGGAGCTCTTCAGTCTTGTTGTGGATCCTCTTTCCAAGTAACAGACTGCACTACTCCCAGAGCAGACCTGCCACTCATCCCACTTGAGACTGGATAAACTGGATACAATGTTTCACTATCACAGTTACCAAGGGTGGGGAAACTACCTTAGCTGTACTTCCGCATCCGTCACAACCCTTAGTTAACAGGTTTCATTATCTTCACCTTTCTCTGGATGGAACCTTGCCAATTCTAACACTCTTACACTGACTCCTAAGGTGCTAGCCCCTGATTTCAACCATATCAACTCACCAGGCCCAACTGTATTTGGCAACTGCAAGCAACATCCCTCCAGGAGCCTCTGACCAGCAGCTGACTAAAGTGATTCTAAACAATTTCTTAAAACAAATATGTTGTAGATTCACCCGAAGATGCACAGTGGGCAGGTGGAAGGGTTAAAACAACACAAGCCTATCTGCATCTGATCTTACCTCAACCTTAACCTTCCCCATACAAGTACTTGTAAATGCCAATAAACCCAGATGCCCCCACCGTTGGGCTGGGGAAAAGATTGTCTTGCTGCAGCCTCTGTTTTCAATGGCTCTCCTTCAGCATCTTCCCTGAAGCAGCTGCTGACAGCTCATTTCTAGGCAGTCTTTTTAACTGTTTAACATTCTTTTGATCTCACATTTTGGCAAAGCAATTGGGCATTTGTTTTGGAGCCTGGAAGTCATCTCTTCACACCTCAGAGCTCAGTTATGTCTTTCAAAGGTCTGCTGTACTATCTCTCACCTGGACTATAGTGTTACGTCTTTGCTTGTTTTTCCAGGTGCCTGTCATTACCTTGAATCCATACATTTCCACATTCCAATACCCCAACAGTGCTATTTATTATCTACTGTAATAGCTAGGTCACAGTCATCTCTACATTAACCCACCATCTCTACATCAAGCAAATTTGCCAATTTTTAAATGCTTTTGGAGCATGGCATAATGGATTAGTACCCTTGTTATTCCTACTGTGGTTTGATTCTCTGTTTCTGCTAGCCTGCAAAGACAAGTTCTACTAATTGGAATAAAAAACTGAAATTGTTCAGATTTTCACCTTAAACTCTCAGGGATATTATAAACAGATGGAAAAGTTCAAAGAAAACAGATTCATTAAATTTCTCAGGAGTTATGAATTCATTTTCTACTTACCCCTGTCTTCTAATCTAAATTTAAAGAATTATTTCTTAGCCATGTCCTATTATCCATCCCCGTTGTAGATTTACTCGGATTTTTGCTGCCGACATACTGTTCTTTTTTTAATCACATTAAGTCTCTTTCATCAGGTGCCACTGCTGTTCTAGTCTCAGCTGTAATATATTTGGTGATGTGGGCATTCAGATAACTGTCACGCGACCAGAGCTTTTTATGTAGTATATTTGTACATCTTACAGTTGCAATTCCACTATTTTTAAGTTTGAAAACAAATTACAGACACACCAAATCCCACATCAAATCTTCTTTTTTTCATGCTTTTTCACTATGGGTAAATGCTGTGTCTTCAAGTATAAGCCATTTTACAACAGTCCTGTCTAGGCTTTTCCATAGTAACACAATTACTGATGCTGGAATATGATTTTGATATATTTCATCTGATTTGGTATTGATTTAATTTTCACTAGACTTATTTCAATGATATTTTAATTTCATTAACCATCCATAACCTTGAATTAATACAAATTTAACCCATCAATCTTCCTCCTTTACTTTGTGGGGACGGGAAGGGGTGGTTAAAACCAGTTTCAGAGTGATACATTAGAATATGTAAAAGCTTCAAAGTTTAGAAATTCTGAGAGAGTCCACCGTCAGCATGTGGGCTGGGTTTAATTCCAAAGGCATTAACTATTTATCTCTAGGTCACTGGTTCACATCTACTTCAGGTCAGTAATAACCAAAAGTCATTACTATCTAATGCATGGGTTCCCAAACTGGGGGGCATGCCCCCCTGGGGGCATGAAGAAATTCCAGGGGGGGGCACGAGGCGACCCAGCCCCACACACACCCGTCAATCCCACCCCGAGTTTTGCTGCTTTTTGGGGAGAAGTGGGGGGGGTGAGGGTTTCTCAAAAATCAAAAAGGGAGCGTGATGCAGAAAAGTTTGGGAATCACTGCTCTAATGGTTGCCTGTAGACCTATGTGATGTAAGATGGGAGTATTTGATCCCAAGTATTCAACAGTTCATATAATAAAACTACTGACACCGCTAGATTTGTTCTTAATAGACTTCAAAAGCCAAGGACAGATTGGCTATGGAGATTGTCACAACGCTCTCCCCTGAGCCACAGAAGTGTTGCTTGCAGGACTGAGGCATATGGGAAAGGGAGAATGAGAACACTTACTCTGTTGCTGTCCACACCACGCTTCTTCACTGGTGAAGAGGGACAGTTTTCTCAGTGATCATGAACCAAATTTAGCTGACACCTTCGTATTAGTTGAATTCAGATTTTAATGTTTGTTGATATGGGGACAAATCCAAGTTCCTCTTAAGCCAGATGTGACAGGGTGGACTAGGCCCCGAAGTCGCTGCTGGAGGCTTGTGGCCTTGCCACATCCTGACACCCAGGAAATCCTCCAGACAAGCTAGAGTAGCTGCAGCAAAAGCAGCCAGTCAGGGCCCAGCAAGCCAGTATAAAGAAGTGGCTGGACCAGAGGCACACATTCCTCTTTGGAGCTCAAGCTATGCAGACTGAGTGACTGACTGACAGAGAAAGCAGAAATATCTTGGACAGCTCAGTGTGGGGAGGCCAGTCTGTAGACCAGTCTGAAGCCCAGGGGTGACTACTGAAGACTGGGCACAGCTGGAAGGAAGAGTTGCAGAACCCTGGACGGGGTGCTGCTGGGACTTTGAGACAAAGCCCTGAGATAAGGATAGGGATGGTGCAGACCCATGGGAAAATGGATAGCAGTGAAACTGCAAGAATCGACACTCAGAAGACAATGGCTATTTACGAGGTCCATGGTCTGGGACCCAGAGGCATGGGCGGGCCTGGGTCCCCCACATTCTCCTCGTAGCTACTGGAGGGGAAGACAGAAACCTGGTCCTAAGCAATCTCAAGGAAGGGGCCATCTGGGACACCATCTGGTCCTGGAGCAAAAGAAAAGGAGTAGAAGCATGTAGATACATGCCCTCAACAGAAGAGGACACTCACAAGAGAGTGAATCCATTACACCAGACAATTCACGTCCAAATCCAAAGAAAAATCTGCATTTGTGCTGCACTGATGCTCAAAACAGAGAACTAAACCTGGTTGAGCTATCATAGAGAACAATTCCTTCACTTTCTTTTTGGTGATTTATTTCCAGACAGGTGACAATTTCCATGAACTACTATTCAAAATTATTTAATGAATATTTTATGCACGTACACTTCAGCCTATAGATTCCCTTCAAACTGTTTGCTGCAATTATTGTTTTGCCTACATGAGACTTACAAAGGTATTCTTATGACTGGTACATTTCTTTTTGCTGATGGGCTTAAGCATTACTCTTGAAAACAGGATTATTCTGTGAACATTTATGATTATGGATTTCTGCAAATATTCTCCAAAACCCATTTATTATTTGCTGTCCTGGTGACCATTTGTGCCAATATGCCGGAGTGCTGAATTGTTACAGAA
The DNA here is from genome assembly GCF_052426305.1 of Pelodiscus sinensis. NCBI lineage: Eukaryota > Metazoa > Chordata > Testudines > Trionychidae > Pelodiscus > Pelodiscus sinensis. The sequence continues at coordinate 47,948,108 of NC_143055.1, forward strand.
AGCAAACAGAAAAAGGATGCACACAGTTGAAGCTAATTTATTTAAATTTTCAAAACACATGGTTATGAATGTTGTTGGCACTATCTGCCAGCTCTCCAGATAACTTATGCTGAAAAACTATGTTTCCATGTTTGCTGCACATACTGTAAATTCTCCATGGCAGATTTTCCTAGAGCCTCCACTCAGCTGCAGATCTGCAGAGCTGGTCATGCTCCAGACACTTCACCCACTTGCCCCTCCTCATTCCCAAGCTGCTGGCTGCAGCAGGGAAGGAGGTACAGGAGCTGACTACGCCATCTCTACTCCTGTTGGAGCCTGCAAGAGGTGTCTTTTCAATCTCCCACTCTAAGCTAGAGTGTGGTTAGTTTGAGCATTCTCACTGACTGCAACTACCGTGCATTCAGAAGGTGAAGGTCTCAAAACAGTTGGAACTGTATCGGCTATCTACTTTCAACTCTGCTGGGATGCTGGCAGCTACTACAAACTACTGACATGCTATCTTCTTTTCTTCACCCAGAGATCTGAATAGCTATCCTGTTTTGGGTGAACTTGTACAGCTCTTACTGAAGTCCATGCAGAAGTCTACATAGCTGCAGCTTTTCTGCTACTGGTATCTAAGATAACTAAATTAAAGTTAGCTTCAGTATGTCTACACATGCTGCAGTCAAACAGCAGGATTAATGAATGCTATACCTGTCTGATTTCAGTACAGGCACAGCATTAATGGCTGCTAAACCCTCCATCCCTCTGCCCCCTCTAGTTTTCCTCAGCCCAGCCTCTAAGTTTTCTAACCAATAGCCCACAGTGGCAACCACTGTAAATCCATAAGCTTCAGTGACTCCGTTCATGGCTTCTTTGCCTTAGTTCCATGACACAGAAAGAAGTATGTCATATCTGATTTGTTCAGAGCCTTCTGAGGCACTTGCTCTAATTGAGCACTCACTAATTTAAACAAAATAATTTCATTTGTAATATATTATTAAAAGTGCCTAAAATCTTCCTACTAAAATTAGGTTCTCTTTTGACTGTATATCAAGGAACTGCAAATTTCTTAGCCAGTGCTAAATCTGTAGCATAATTTTGTGGGGGAAGATAGCACGAAGGGTCTTAAATAACTGATGACAATGGGTTTGTGAGTCATCTTTACATGTTTGAACTAATTTAAATAATGAAAAGGCAATTTCCTTTCTAAGCAAGCTAGAAATCTCAGGGGATTTCAAATATGTGAACAAGTTGCTAGTGGAAATCTATTAGAACCCCCCGGTCCTGATTAAAGTTAGAGTCCTATGCACTCAGTTCCTCAGGCATTGTCAAATATACCTTACCTTAGTTTTAAAGGTCTTCCAAAAATCCTTTTCCAATGGATTTGGCACACTGATTTTAGTTAGATTATGAATTAGTTGCATGATTCCAATACTTGGATTCCCTTCCTTCATATTAATCCTAATGACATCATGATGCTATTGAGTGACTGATAGATTAATAGATTTATATTTTACTTTAATATGCTTACTTAAGATGATTTCTGTGAAATTCTCCATGAAATAGCTGTCCTACTGATTTCTCCAGACCTAGCACTAATTAGTACCAACTATTAACAAGAGTTAAAGGAACCTTGTATCATAGGCACCAAACAAATTCCTTCTCTTCCCATCTAGAAGTGAGATACTATTTGCATGCTTTCAGTATTGCTGTGACATTTTATGCATGCAAACTAAAAACTATAGGTCTTTACAAGAGATTAAGACTCACAAGTCTCCTACAAGATAGATAAGGCTATTATTATCCATATTTTACAATGAATAAATAAAGAACAGAGATAATAGTTTGGGGGGAAGCAAGTAATACTGAAGACAAGCTTACAACTATCATTATTTTTGCAGGAATATTGTAAAGTTTTTTCTTTTAGCTGCCACCTACCATTAATTTGCTGCAAGATGTTCAGAAAAATTCACTAATTGTTTGAGCCTCTTTATTTTGGATGCCCAGTTGGAGACATACTGGGCATCAAGTTCAAAGTCTCGGTCCTTAAGTTCAGTGTTCCATGTTCTCAGCCCAAATATCTAAAAACCCATCGAAAGCTCCAGAAAAAAAAAACCTAGTCAGGCCCACTGAGGAGTGGGGCAATTGCCTCATGGCCTAGTGAGCCAAAAGTGCCTGGAGCTCTTGGCCACCACTGCTGCTATTGCGGTGGTGGCCAGAGCACCAGGGCCTTTAAATTTCCAGCAGAGCACTGCTCTGCACACACTCCACAACTCTGACTACAGAGGGAGGGGAAGAGGGAGGCCAGGGCTGCAGTCTGGGTGGTACTGAGGACTGGCTGCCCCAAGTCCACCCCTTCCACCTTATGCCCTGCTCCTTTTGGGGGTTTTAAGGTGGGGCCTCCCCAAACCTTGCCCAGGGGCCTACAGAAGTTGTTAGCCCTACAAACATGGCTGACAATTACATTCTTCTGACCAAGTGGAAATATTTCCAATAAAAGTAAAGTTCATCCATGGGGAAACAGACTTATCAAGGATTGGTCCAAGACAGTGCAATAAATTCCCCCCAGGAACTTGGGATCATCACAAACTCACCAACTCCTGCCTTCCAGTGCAAGGTGTACTTCTCTGATGTTTCATTCTCTAACACATAACAATAGGTGTGTATACTGAAAACAGAACCTAACAAAACTCCAATGGACACATCTTCTGCTCTTCAGAGTGGATGAAAGAATAAACACAAGACAAATGTGTAGCGTCATTGTTTGATGAACTCTTAAAAAGGAGCTCAAATGTGATGAGTGCAACAATATAAATTTTTCAAGAGTGCTTACGACCCATCTCTCCAACTGTGTGAGAAATTTTGATCCTTTGCATTTCTGGATATTAGGCAAAATATGTTTCAAGTGCCCAGAAAATAAGGCGCACAAAAATAACATCAGAAATGCTAGCCACAGAGAAAAAATTAGAGACAATGACTGACTCAAGGCCCAAATCACAATTGCACAATTAATTAGATAATTTTGATGGTGTGGGAGTGTGTATGGGGGGGTGTATGTATTCTAAATTCTATATCCTGTCTGACCTGTTCTTTCTGGACAAGGTTTTGAAAGGAAGGAAGAGGTGATTACAGCCAGTAAGCAAGCAGAACAGCAAAAGCTATGGATGGAACAATGTAGTACATTAGATGATGCTGCCACTGCACCACATCTTTTTAAATCTCTTGACATTTTAGGGCAGCTAATGGGGCTTCGTAAATTTAAATTCACTTTTGGCACTTAAGAATGATAGAGGAAACAGAGAGGCTTATAGAATTTCCTAAAGGCTGATGCCAAATCCTTAGCTTGTTTTCCATACCTTGGAAGCCAGTGATTTTTTTTTTACATGATCCAAGATCACTAGCCCTTCTTTCCCTAGTTTATATCAGGAACATGCCCCACTTGCCTAATTTTATATTCACCAGATGCCATCAATCCTTTATGCTTCTCCACTGTTGCCACTGCATATCAGAGTCCCTCCAGATAAATTTCCACAAGCACTTGAAAAGTAATTCTATAAAGCCTGAAGGGTTCATTGATTTTTTCAGATAACACATTCTCTTTGGGTATCAGTATTCCCCCTTGGTAATGTCACCAGCCTTATTCCTAAGCATTTCTCCTTTTCCCATAATAAGTGAGCTCAAGTACAGAGTGAGGAAGAATTTGTAGCAAGTAATTTTCACAGAGACCTCCATGTAACCCCCATTTGCCACCTCCCAGACTGCAGAGGGAGCTCAGGACCTCTGCCTTGCAAGGGCAGTAAACTTCTGCTCAGCAGGGCATAGGGTCTCAGGCTTCAGCTCAAGGGGCAGACTTGCCAGGGCTTGGGGCTTCAGCAGGAGCAGGGTACAAATGGAATACTGTGAAGAGGAAATAAGAGCAGCTCGATTGATTATGTTTGTGAAACATCAGGTGACCAATTAGCTGTCTGCATACAGCCTCAGGACCCTCTCAGTGCATATGAAAATTTACCAAGATAATTCAACTTTAGTTATTTGCTGAAATCTCTATCACCGGAGTGTAAGGCTATTTGATTCATACCTGGCCTCACTCAAGAATGCTTGACTACGTGAGATTAGAAATCAGAAAAATGCCAGTTCGGTTTCCCAATACAAAGAAAATGGATGAAGTTTACAACATGAGCAGTGTATGTCAATTTCTGTAGAAAACAAGATTGGGTTATTATTTATTTCAATACAGATATGGATTTGATCCCGTTAAAGGGTTGGTTTTTTATGTTTTGTTTTTTTGGGGGTGAAACAGGCACATTCAAATCCATCCGCAAATGTTCTAAAAAACAAAGTCCATTAGCCACAATGTTACAAGAAAGAACATTCTTCAGCTCAGTGTGTCAGACAGTGTGCTCACCTCTGCCCTTCAGCAGCAGGCAATAACACCTTTTTTCTATGGAGGAATGGCCTCCAATTACAATTCCTCTGCTCATGAAAAAGAGGAAGAATAATCTTGTAGACAGGGAACAAGACTAGACATCAAGGGGCCCAGATTTTACAATAGCTCACTGATGGGGAAATCAGAGTTGAGTCATTATAAACTACATGCAGCAATGAGGTAGCAAAACTCCTAACTTCTCTAGAATACACTGTTCTGGGCTTCTTCATCCCAGCAAGAAGTGTGTCACCAGAAGCCAAAGGCTGCATGAAGTGTGTACAGGGGAGTCTGGCATCTCCACACTTCCTGGAGGACTTAGTCTATAGCACAGGTCCTGCCACAGACCTCTTCATGTAACCACAAGGGGAAAAATACTGAGGTGTTGAGGCTCAGAGTCCATGTCAATTGACTTGAGCTACAGAGCTAAAATCAGAAGCGTAGTCATTTCCACTAGGGCGGGAGCCCAGCCTCTGGAAACTTGACCAAGGGAGCCACAGTCCAGCCCAAGCAGAAATATCTACACTGATATTTTTAACCCTATAGCACAAGCCCAAAGAGCTTCTCCTGGGCTCTGAGGCAATATCTACCATACAAAGATAAAATTGGAAAAAGAAACTCAATTTGCGATACGCAAATTGCATATCTTTTTCCAATTTAGTTCCAAAAGAGGCTTTTCTGAAATTTGACACGTCTACATGAGGCCAAATTTTGGAAAAAACCCTCTTTCGGAACATCCCTTCTTCCTCGTAAAATGAGGTTTACGGGGATGCTGAAAAATGTGTCCGCTTTTCCGACATTTTTTTTTTTTTCAGAAAAAGTCCTTGGATGCGGCAGAGCTAGACATAGCCTTAGACTTGCTATCCCAGGGTCTCGGGTTTTTCCCCCCAAGTACTGATGTACCTTTAATCTCTCTGTGCTTTCAGTTAGATCATCTGTAAAACAAGGAAAGTACCACAGTCAGAGAGATATTGAGAGTTAGAATGCCTCGAAATTGTCAGGCAGGTTATTTAAGTGCTGTGGATTATTTTTTTACTGACATTTATTTGTATTCTTGTAGCACCCCTACAAAATTAGGATTCACAGGAAGAATGCCCCATAAAATGTACCCTTTAAGGAGACAAGCAACATCACAGATCTGGCTATGAGCAAAACACGTACAGATTTAAATGCATTATTCTTTTTGTTGTTGAACAAAAATGAATGAAATAAATACGTTTGCTATACCCAACTGCCCCTCAACCTGTCAAGTGGGTTTGGAGGAGAGATTTGAAAAGATTATTATTGTTATAAATCCCATTTGAAGGACTATCCTTTTGCATATGCTCACTTCTAACGAACATTTAAGTCCCATTTAAGTCAGTGGGATTGAAACATGAACGAAGTGCCTCTTTGAAGTGGGGTCAGAAACTGTTGGCAAGCAGTAATGGTACATCCTAAAGTGACCCATCTGCCTCTTTGTGGACACTAGCCACTTGTATCTGTTAAAAACCAAATAAAACGGAGAAAGTACCGAGACAGTTCAATGAAATGGAGTCTGCATTTATGGCAGTGGATTATTTCCTACCCTGGTACACAAAGAATAAGGTGTAAATACAAAGATTTTTAAAATCCTGTTTTGTTAACTCAGCAATAAGGTTTAAAACTGAGCCCTATTGCTTAGAGCTAAAACCTGATGAAGAGTCTAAAAACTAAAACACAGCTATGAGTCTCTGTTCAATGCATATTTCAGTACAGTGCTCAAAATGATAGGTGAAAGAGGGTGGCACAGTAAGTTGTCCCTGAGGTTTGCTTTTGTTTGGTTGGTTGGATTTTTTCCTGTTAGAGACTTGGGATGAAATCCTGACTATTAGGATCAGTGGGAGTTCTGACATGGACTTCAAAATAGGCCAGGACTTTGTCTTTGGATTCAAATTTGAATTTGGGTAGAAGTTCCTAATTCCCAATTAGCATTGCCATCCTTTCGCTTACCCATATCAGCACAAAAAAATTCCTTTGTTTGGCAAGTTATAGTTGCTAGAGGACATACCCCAACACTCCAACTCCTCAAAAGCTGGAAAATAAGAAATGAAGGGAAAATCCTCCAGCATTCTTTGTCATCTTCCCATTTTCTTCAATGCTGCCAATGACACAATTCAGTATTTCAGAGGGCATTCACTTCCATTTCCAACAGATACCCCAAAAGCGCTATGTGCCCCAACTTCACAACATTTTCACCATAATAACAAACTAACAGCCTCATGCAGCAGATCAGAACACCTGACTCTCAAGTTCTATACACCTGGAAGTTTATTCTCCTTTAACATTACTAGGAATAGTCCTGAGGTTCTTAATTAGAACAGGTATATTGCATTTCCACACTATGCTCTATGGAGCCAACACAGGGGGAATATGCATGTCTCACCTGGCTGTGTCCTGGCCTGCTCGCAGCCCAACCCTATCCATAGGTGGATCCTCAGACCCATGCAAACTGATTTTCATATAGTCTGGGAGGACAGGTACTGGGAGGACACGGAGCTCTTTTTCCACATGGGCTAGGGTATCTTAGCTTGGAGGGCTATCAGGGGTATGGCTTAGCTCACAGTCATTTCCACGAATTTCAGAGAGCTGCGGAACAGACCCTCGGTAACTAAGACCAGCATAGCAGTGTCCAGTTCTGTTCTTTTCCTTTCCTAGGTTTTTCAGGTTTACTTGTTGTTCCCTCTCCTTCAATTTTACACACTCACAGTTCTCAATGTCAACTCAGAAACAGTCTAGGGTTACAATGGCAGTGGCATACAAGCAAAAAGGGCCATGCTGCCAAAGGGTCATCTGGGGAAGTGTATCCACAGTTTGTTAACATGGAGGTCAATTTTGCAGGCCTTACACACAAGAGTAACCCTTTTTGAATGGGTTATTCTCATGCATAAGAATTGAAGGATTTGGCCCATTTTCTCTGATTCTGACAGCTCCTCTTCATCCCTCATTTCCATGGCAAACACAATTACAATACAGATTTTAAGCGATAAAGAATGTTTATGTTGTGAAGTAACAAGTATTTACAAACTAATTAGTGTGGGGGGGTTAAATGTAACATCATCTAGGATATTTTTAAGAATTAAAAAGAGAGAATAAAATCCATTAATGCCCTTTCAGAAAACTGCTTTACGATGCCAATAGGATCATCATCATCAGGTTGATATGGCAACCAGTGTTTCTAAGGCAACTTCCCTTGTGTTGTGAGGCTAAATCCAATGTTAATGTCTGTGAGGGGCTCTGCTATTATGGCAATGAGCACCACAACAAATACATGAATTATTATTTATTTGCATTGAGGTCACATCAGGAGGTCTCAATAAAGGATTAAAGAGATACTGTACACACATGCAATGAAGGTCTCACATTCTGGCCCAAGCTGTAGTAATAATTATAGGACAAAACATTTTTATATATACAGAAATGTACTTTACATTAAAAGGGGGGGATCAGGATGTTTAAATCTCAGAGTCTAAAGTTAGGCTGCTAACTCTATATTTAGATCCTAAAATAAGTGACCTGATTTTCAAAAGTGCTGACAACCCAGCAGCTCCCACTGAAGTCAATTAGATCTCAGGTTTTCCATAGTTTGGAAATGGGTGAAGGGATGTTTCAGTTTGGCATTCTGGCATAAGTCACATCTACTATTAACCAAATACATTCAAAGGCTAAGAAGAATGTCACACAGTGTCAATACTGTTGTCGAAACGAGCCTTACACTCAGTAAAAGATACGGAGAATAGTTTATTTAGAAATGCTGCAGCATAGCGAGAACCCACCAGAATACACTTAGAATACAATTACAACTCCTCTTATAGTAGAAGCTACATAACAAACTATTACTCTGTGCATGCTTGTTACTGAGCAAACTTTCAGCATGATTACCTTCTCTTTGATGATAAAATGTTTCACTTTCTCGCACTTTCAAACTATGTGACTTTCTCACCTACATGAAATGGCAGCTATTTACAGGATGGATTCCACACTGTTTTAGGCAATATTTGTAATTATCAATGCTCTTTTGTTCAATTATGCCCTATTAACTGGCTATTTTTCTCACCCTTAATTTTTGCATTTTCTGATTGTCATTAAACAAAATATGTCATAAGCATTTTCAAAAATGCCCTTGTTTGCAAAGCCCTCAGAGGAATTGCTGCAGCCTGCCTTGTCGGGCCTTTCTCCATATTCCTCACCTATAATCAGCTTTTTCATCTCCTCTCACATTCTCTCTGTTTAATGCATGAATTTGGTCTTCTACCATCTGGAAGATCCCAAAATCTCATTTAGAAATCTCTCTCTTCAGATTTATTCACTCCTCCCACTTTTTATTAAATCCTTGATCCAGCATGATCATGGACCCCATAAACTTTCTTGAGACTCTACATGGTCAGAGGTGTTTCTATTAGCATGTTCTGATTTGGGTAATTATTATTATTTATAGCATCACCAGAGGGCATAGGAGCCCCAGGCATGGACTAGGGCCATCATTGTTCTAGATGCTGAATAAACAGAACAAAAAAAAAAACTTTGCTTGATAGAACTAACAATCCAAGTATCAGGGCTTCACACACTGCTTTATTTTAGTCCTGAGAAACAGCTTGTGTGGAAGTTGCTTGGCAAAATACAAATACGGTTAGACCTGCTGTTTGTTGAGGGTTTTTTAATCTCATTTTTCAGGGATTTTGTATTTTGAGTTCTTTGCAAGTATCCAAGAATTGAGAATTTTAGCACCCTCTCTTTGTATGCACACAATACTGTTTGAAACAGCACTATGCTCAAGTGCACTATGGTACATTTAGGCTCTGCTGGTGTGCACTACACAGACCAGTTAATGTGCAATACAATGTGCTTTAGCAGTCACACCGCATTTGTCCACTTTACTGCTCAATATATTCAAAGCCTTTAGATCAGCAATGAGCAACCTAGGCTAGTGAGTGAGCGGCATAAGTGGACCTCCATCTCAGTGGGCCGCAAGATTATCGTAACCAGGACTGTCTACCAGGATAAGTTAGTTTTGCTAACTATGCTTGTGTACCTAGAATTTGTGGGATGTGCCAATTAAACTGTAGCAGCACTTTGAGAGGATGTGGAGTGTACACACAGCTCGCACAATCAGTGCTGTGTGCAATCAGCATGCACCTCAATTCATCTGCCCTTGCTTTATGGACATGTCATGTTAGTAATACCAGTAGGGGAAAAAAAACCTATGTGGAAAATCTGAGCATGGGCAACAGTAAACAAAATGTCTTGTGGGACACACATGTGGCCTACTGGCCACCAGTTATCCACCGCTACTTTAGATACAAGCCACTTGAAGCATAGACCTTACCTATATAAGCAAACTGAACATAGAAAGGGGTGAAGTCAATGCAAACACAGTAACTATTGCCAGTATTCTTCCAGCATTCATTAGATAAACACCATTTTCTTTTTTTGTTGTTTGTTTTGTTTGGCAGGGTTGGTACTGGGGGTGTTGTGTCAGCATTTATCAGTTACAACCAAAAATCAGAACTTCTTACTTTCCAAACTGAAAAAGTTGGAACACTGTTTGATTATCTTAGGATTGGAAAGTTTTCCAAATCAAACATGTACCAGAATCTTAGAGTGGCTGGTTATAAAGGTGTGTTTAGAAAATGTTATCCTTTAGAAAGAATGTAATGAATGTTTGCATAGTGGGGCTAACTAAATTGTTGATTTGGGTCACATTCTAATCTAAAGAACAACTATTCCATCATATTCTACAGTTCGCCAGATAAAGAGAGCCTTCTTGCCACTACCTTCAGAGATTTTTCCCCCCCTCACTATCAATTACATCTCTACTCAGCTGGTGCGATATTTGTGATCCCAATTCCAAAGATGGCCCTTGTAATGATATGACTGACCTCCCAATAGACAGCTCTCAGCACAGAACACAGTACATATATAAAATAGTTAAACATCTGCCAGCACTCAGCATGGCAGATGAGTTGTTTACATAATGCTTTAACAAATGTCTTACAATGTCCACAGCATACTGCTATGTCTTTTTATACTGTGTTTTCTGGCTCTGTCTGGTCTTTCCTCAACCCCTACATTTTTATGGCTTCAGCCCTTTTTCTGGTCAAGTCCAAAGGCCCAATATGAGGCTGCAGGCAGAGATGTCGATTCTGTGAGTGATCGGGGGGGCTCAGGCACTCCCTCCCAAAAAAAAGAGACTGCTCAGAAAAATCTTTTGAGAGCTCCAGCACCCGGACTGTGGCCACACTTCTCCCACACCATCCCGACTTGGCCTCTTCCTTCCGAGGCCCAACTGGCCAGTTACACAGGGGAAAGAAGGTGAACAGAAGCATGCAATGGCAAAAACAAAAGCCAGTGCCTGCAATTGCAAGGTTCAGCCCTTACTTAGATGAAACTTCCAGTGTCAGCTCCAAGGAAACTTCAACAGAAATTTGCAAAGGATTTTCAATCTGAGGCCAAATGGCAACACATCTAGCTCTGGTGCTTTGTTTCAATTTTTTCTGTACTCATGAGAAATATAGGTCTGCTAACTGTCACTCTCTTGAAAGTATTTTAAATGGGGCTCAAACTATTTCTGGTGGGTTGTGAGTACAGTGCATATCTAATTGTCCTTCTAGCAAACATATGTTAATAAAGAATATAGTTTGCTACTAGGTGAATTGTAGCTGCTTACACTTATATCTGTTTTGCTTACTCTTCTTTTAGCTCCTCTTGAAAAACCAGATTGTGCCTGTCACTAGAGCAGTTGTGCACTGTGCCAGGAAGGCACAAAGAGCCTTTCATGCTCTCCTGCATGACAGGTGCAAGGGCCAGGCACCTTTGAAGAGTCTGTTCCCTCCAACCCTTTCTGTCCTGGAAATGCAAAGAGCCACAAAAGGACAGGAAGTGTGGGGAGAAGAGAGGCTTCAACCTCACCTCCACATAGGCCCCTGGAGATAGAATGGTGAACACTAAAGAAGTGCAGCAGAAGCTGTAGTTGCCATGGGTAAAATACTGGAAAGATATATTTCTTCCTGTCACTAAGTATCACGAGTCATTCCAAAACCAGCACAACTAAAAATGTCATAAGGATTGAAGGTGAACCAATAAGTCAGCATGCTTACAGTTCTCCAGAGTGAAACAACAACCCCCATGACATTTACACAGCACACCCTGTGAAGATAGGTACTTAAGCAACTTGCCAAGAAACTAGCTAGGTGTAAACTCAGATATGCCAGCTGGAAGATATGCCGTTGAGAGCTGGACATCTGAAGCAAGTACTTATTAACTGCAGTCTGCTGGGAATGATAAAGAAGGATTCAATGGAGCAGACAGAAAAGTGGCAAGAGAACGTAGAGGCAAAAAAAAAAACCAACAACATTTAGGCATCAATTTCATTTTTTAAATGATGCTGTTATTTAAATAAGATTTTAGTTGTGTGTAAATAAATCAAAATTATAAATGGGTTAGCAAACAGCTTTAGTCAAAAAGAAAAAAATTAAATTCTTGTGGAAAGCACTGAACGATAGCAAAGTAAATGTATAAGCAGAGCTAGGCCAGTGCCATATGGGAGCCCAGCAAGCATGAAATCAGTGACTCAGACATCCTCCACAAGGCTGCAAAAACTGCACAGCTCAAATCTGCTGCTTTCGTTATTTATTACAGTTCATTAAATACAGATATGCACTCCCATCCCTACATTGCAGGAGATTGTTCTCTTGCATGTGTTTTGACCCAGGGCTAAGAATACCCACTCCAGCCCTAAGTCGATTGCCTTCTCAATAGCCCAAGAAATGATGCACTTTTCCCAGAAAGCTAACAAATCAGGGCCCTGGTGAACCAAAGCTGGGGGTACTAGTTCCAAACTGAGGACCACTCACCATAAAGGTCCTTCCAGCAGCTCCCTTTAATTTATTTCAAGGAGGCTTTAGCTTGAGCTCCATTCAGTGGTGGCAGTAGGTCATGTGGCGAGAGGTAGCTTTTCAGGTCCCAAACCACTTTAGGTTTGGCTTTATAGATTAAAACCAACAACTGGAATTCTACCTGGAATTAACTGCGAGCCAAATCATTGATACTGGACTTTCATCTATGTGCTTGTGGAGGTAAGGGTGGAGGCAAGATGAAAAAGATGGCATTCCAAATCATCTGAGGTTGAAGTACAAGACTGGCCTAAATATTTGGTTTAAATCATAGGCTGCTGAAGCTATAGGCACTTTGAATTTCTGTGCACAGAACAAGGTACTACAGTCTACTATATAGAGAAAATGCCAACCTCAGTACAGGAGAACAGAGTCCCAAGCAAACTGAAGAGGTACAAATGTAGCTCACAAAACTGGGTGAGTAAGAAACAAAATGGCAGATGAAATTCAATATTGGTAAATGCAAGTTGGAAAACACAATCCCAACTATACATATGAAGCGATGGGCTCTAAATTAGCTGTTACCACTCAAAAAAGAAGATCTTGAAGTCATTATGAATACTTCTCTGAAAACACCCATGCAGTTGTAACCCACACACCTAGTGTGGTTCACTGTCCCATGTAGTGGCACTTAGACCACTGACAAGCAAAAGATAAGAGACCTCTACAGCCCACGCTAAGAGCCAGCTGGCTTTATAGCTGAATCTGTAGAGGCTCCTCTACTAAGTTCCAGAGGTCCCAGATTCAAATCAACACAGGGGTGACTACACAGTGTGGAGAAGCAGTTAAAGAAAGCAAACAATGTTGGGAATAATTATGAAAGGGATAGAGAATAATTCAGAAAATCTCTTATTGCCACTGTATAAATAAATGGTGCGCCCACATCTTGAATACTGCATACAGATGTGGTCACCCCCATCTTAAAAAAGGTATACTGAATTGGAAATGATTAGGCATATGGAACAACTTTCATCTGATGATAGATCAATAAGACTGGAACTTTTCAGCTTGGAAAAAAAGACAACTAAGGGGGGATATGATTGAGGTCCATAAAATCATAACCAGTGTGGAGAAAGTAAATAAGGGAAAGTTATTTACTCCATCTTATAACACAAGAATTAGGAGTCACCCAATGAAGTTAATAGGCAAAAAAATAAAAAAAAATAAAAGGAAATATTTTTGCACACAACAAACAATCAACCAACCTGTGGAACTCCCTGCCAGAGAATGTTGTGAAGACCAAGATAACAACAGAATTTTAAAAAAGAATTTGATAAATTCATAGTTCCATCAATGGCTATTAGTCAGGATGGGTGGGATGCTCTCAGAAGCTGGGAAACAGCAACAGGGATGGATCACTTGATTCCTTGTTTCTGTTCATCCCCTCTGGGGCACCTGGCACTGGCCACTGTCTGGAGACAGATACAGGGCTAAAGGGACCTTTGGTCTGACCCAATATGGCCATTCTTATGTAATCAAATTCACTGAACTTCATTGGGCTGGTCTAGTTCCTCTCAAAGGTGGAGGTAGGCATTGCTGATTGGTCAATAGCCGTCTCAAAGTACTCATACACCTTCTTAGACTTTGCTTGGAGAGGGAATCACAGCAAAGGGATAAATATTATCTAGTGATGGTCAAAAGATGGGAAACACTTCTCATGAAAAATCTAATGAAATAGTGTCCCTTTTTGTTGAAAAAAAATTCACCTGTTTAACTTTCTAACCAGCTCCACCCAATGTCCAGTCAAATCTAACCATACTGAAGATACTGAAAGTTTACATGACTATCATTAAATAATAATTAAAAACAACATTAATAAATGTTATATCACTCATGCTTTAAACATTTAATGTTTTGTGATTCGTCAGGGCAAGGAAAACTTTCGGCAGGCCAGCATAAATGCTTTCAGGACACTAAAGTTCTCTAAACACAGATGCAAGTCCAGTGTGTTAGGGTGGATAAGTGTTAAACAGAGTGAATTTTTTTGGCCAATATGGGAGGCAGGGAAATCAAGTGGAGAAAAATTAAGATTCAAATCAACTGAAACATTTCATAAGTGTATCAATTTTTCCAAAACTCTTTGAGTTGGGAAAAAAAAACAACAAAACACCCTGAAACATTTCATTCTGATGTTTTCAAAATACGTTTCAGTATGTAGCTTTAGAATGACTGTTTCAAAATTTACACCTTTCTTTAAAAGCGTTTAAAATCCCAAAAACTGAAAGTTTTTGAATCAAATCAAATGTGTTGTTTGACCTGAATTTTTTCTTCAATTGCCAGCAAAAAAATCAATTTTGCCATACTTTAATGAGAGGGTACGCTGGAGAAGAGGAACAGTACCTGAGACCTGTGCTTACACTAAACCATCCTTGACTCACAGTTTTCTCCTGCTTTGCAGTGTTGTTTCGTGGCTTATGCCCTAAAATAGTTCCTTTTATCTTTTTTCTCTACGATTTCAGTTTTTCCTTCCCTGATACCTGTCACAAGGAAAATCATTATGAAACAACTTGACAAAGTCATAGGCTCAGTGTTCATTTCTATTGCCTAGAAGACAGTAATCTCTATGAAAAAATAATCATGTTTAGACTAGCATACGTAATAAAAGGCTGAGAGCGAATGAAATTTAACTAAGTTGTGAGCTGGGAAGGGAGGCTGAAAATAACTGGAAGGTGAGAGTAAGAAATTTTAAAGAGGTATAGAACCTCAAGAACTATTTCTTTTGTTTGTACAATCCTCCTAGTCTTCATGGCAAAATTAACTATAGTAGGCAGATTTCAGGGGGTATGTCTACACTACACTCCTATTTCGAACTAAGAGGGTAATGTAGGCATACCGCACTTGCAAATGAAGCCCGGGATTTGAATTTCCCGGGCTTCATTTGCATAAGCCGGGCGCCGCCATTTTTAAATCCCAGCTGGTTCGAACCCCGTGCCGCGCGGCTACACGCGGCACGAATTAGGTAGTTCGAACTAGGCTTCCTAGTTCGAACTACCGTTACTCCTCGTGGAATGTCACTCACTCCTCAAGGAATGAGGAGTAACGGTAGTTCGAACTAGGAAGTCTAGTTCGAACTACCTAGTTCGTGCCGCATGTAGCCGCGCGGCACGGGGTTCGAACCAACCGTGATTTAAAAATGGCGGCACCCGGCTTATGCAAATGAAGCCCGGGAAATTCAAATCCCGGGCTTCAATTGCAAGTGCGGTATGCCTACATTACCCCACTAGTTCGAACTAGCGGGGTAGTGTAGACATACCCAGGTATTCTTTATTCTCGATACATTTTTAATGGGATTATTTTATGATGCAATATTAAATAAGCAAGGAGCTGTTGGAGCAACTGAGAAAAAATTATTAGTGTTGCAATGAAGAGCAATACCCCATCTGGGACCTTTTAGTCAATAGAGCATGCTATTTTAACCCAAAAACAAAGCCCGTTGAGTTTTGCCCTTGTTAAAACACATCCATCTACTACAGGGTTATTTGGAGGGTTTTTCCTTTCCACAGATGAATAACAAATCCTTGGCCCTGTGTGAAAACAGATTAGTCTATTTATAAAGTACACTTCACTAAAATGAAATTCAGTGCTATGAAGGCGGGATAATGACTTACAAAGCATGCTGAAAGCAAACTAATGAAAAATTATGTTAGCCCTGAAATATAAGCCAACTCCCACCAGAAACCAGGAGGATGTACTGTAGTCACACAAAAAAATAAAACTGTGATGATGTGAGTTCAAAAAAGAACTTTTGGTACATTTTGCCCCTGGAACTTCCTGGTTTACTCAAGATGTTGTAGAATACATTATAAGGAGACTTCACACACACCTTGGACTGCATGGGTCAGAAGAGTTTTCAGCAGTGGTACTCAACTGGGATAAGTACACCTTTGGGGGTACACAGAAGTCTTCCAGAGGATATGTAAACACATCTAATTTGCCTTGTTCTACAATAGGCTCACTGTCATGATAGTGGGAAAGAGAAAAATTCAACAAACAACATGAAAACAGGTGGCAGAGGGTATCGTGAGGCAGGAGCAAGATTAAAAAGCAGTCCTCCCACACTAAAAACAACATCAAGGCTCCAGCCAGCAGCCACTGCTCTCTGGGTCCCTAGCTCTGAAGTCTCACAAGACAAATTAGACTCCTGAAGAGGAGCAACCACTGCCATACAGTGGCATATTCCATGTACAAAGGGAGGAGAAGGAAGGAATTTTGGAAAGGTTACCAAATTTTTTTTTTTTTTTTTTTTTTTTTTTTGGCTAAGCCTCCTTCATAACCTATTTAGTGGGGGCACTAACCAGTTTTCTAATTTTAACAATTTTTTCATTATTGCTTTACAGTTCATTATCGGCCATATATTGTTGTCCTAGATAAACATAATTTACAATTAACAAAATATGCAGCAAAGCCTTCTGCCCCTCTCTCATAAATTGTGCATAAGTAGATTACAATTTTCTCTGGTGTATTACTTACTGAAAAGATACTCACTGACTAGTTTTGGCCACTAACACTGATCTATCTAAATCTATATCTGTATCTTAGTTGGGTTGGGATAATAGTTTTGATTAGACATGGAAGTCACACAAATTGAGATTTTCAGAAGTGCTCAGATTTTTATCTACAAATAGAAGCAAAATTTAAAATTATGGGGGAATATTTCAGAGGGAAAATGCACAACAATTGTCAGATGGCTAGCACTAGTAATTACAAGGTTTAGACTTGGATTCTCTAACAATATCTGAGACACACTGCCCAGTCCTGTCACTCACTAAGCAATGTGGATGATATTTGTAGTAGCAAAACAGAAAGCTAACATGCAGTATTCAGTATTCTGTAAGGCTGGCTTGCATGGATTGCCTTAATTAAAACACTGATCTAACATGGTATAAAGAGACAAATTTGGATTTCAGCAGCTGTGAAATATAAGAGATCCCTTGTTAATGTGCCCAAGGTTAACACTACCACCAAATATGAATTAATGCATTTGTCAGAAGTCTATGTTGCTTTCCAGAAACGAGTACCAGTTTTCAAAGGCCTGCACCACCTGCTGTTACTGAGTTCTTCTTTGCCTGCTGGTAGACTGATGTGCTATAATACATGTCTGTCCACTGCAGCACGTGAGACATTTGCCAGAATTCATAGACACATAGATTAAGACACAGCTCTGATTAAGGATACCTAAATTTGAGGCTGTGTGATATGCCACACATTTTTGCCCACAACCTACAGAAAGCCCACTACAGTCTTCATAACCTGATTTATAAAACCAATAGCTCATATGCAGAGGGAGGAATAACCAAGATTTCTCTGAGCTTCTGTCTGGATGCACTTGAAATGATGCACACACTGTACTGATTTTGCATTACTACACTACAGTGATACCAGAAGGACCAGAGGCACTGAGCATTCTTTCCTTTTATTTATTCAGTCACTGGCAGGAAGAACTTCAGGGTCTATAGCCTGGTAGCTACATGATCCAAATACAAAAAAAAACCCACTGCTTTTTTTCATGGTTTTGAACTTGTAAGTATTGATGGAAAAATACCAAGTTCTGCAGCTGTTTTTGATGGGGATAACAACAACATTCAGTGTATAATGCTCAAAAAACATTTGGCTTTGAGCATCCTAGAACATAAAATTGTACAGAAAAAAGTTGTACAGTAACAATTTGGTAATTCATAGTTTTAGATTAAGTCAACCTGTCAGCAGATGCTGATAAATAAAGCTTTTCTACAGAGAATACCAGGAAGAATTGCCCACTTTCAAATGGCTATTCCTTCCCATTTTTGCCCTTCAATGCTCCCTCCTTTGCCCTTGTTTAGCAAATCCCTTTCCAACAAAATTCTGCCAAAACATTTTAAAGAAATATACAAAAAAGGAAGCTCTAACAGGATATTCACAGACCATCATATCGTTTGCCCCACGGGTGTGTTATTCCCTTTGTCTGTCTATTTAAATTGTAATGTTTTTAGGGCAGTGGCTGTCTCTTATTCAGCTTTGGCACTACTCTAATAATAATTATTAATAGATTGTGAGAGTGTGGGGGGTTTAGCTACAGGATGCAAATGTGCCATACAAAACTATGTTAGCCTATAGCTTTAGGCCAGGCAATTCTATATTCATCCAGCTTGTTTATCGTAAACACAGCACGCGCAACAGACTGCTATGACTGAAAATATGAAGGTGCCTCACTAAAACAAGTCCTACTAAATAATAAGATTAATTTGTTGTGCAATTAAAAATTTAACAAATGTTTAAATGTGAACAGACTAAAAATATTTGAAGAGTTACTGTCAAGTTTAAAAAGTCATGGGGGCTGCTCCATGAAATCCTTACTTCTGCAAGTAGTCTTAGTGATCTAATGACATTGCTCATGCGGATAAGAGTTTGCAACATCTGTCTCAATATGTGGTGGAACGCTGATTTTCCAGATTCAAGTTAACCAAAACTCCCTATAATGAAGCAATTCATGCCTGTCCTAGTCATCTCCTAAACACCTCAGAGCTAACGCACAGCTGCTTATGAGTGGATTTGCACAGAACCTCTGCACTTGTGGAGCTTAGGAGATCCTCAGGATCTTAGCTGCTGTTCTGCGGAACAGCGCCTTCCAATTGTATCAATTCTCACCTGAGACCTCTGCTATACTTTTCCTTACCTCTGTTAGAGCAATTTATTATATTTTATTAAAAAATCTTTCCTCATTTCATTCAAAGTATAAGGAGAAAATACTAGTATGTTTTTCTTATTTTTAGTCAGATTCTCTTTGAAACATGAACCAGAATAGTGCTGGAGTGTTTGGGTAACAAAAAGTACAGAGACCTAAATCACCATTAAAAAATAGGCCCAACATAAACCATTTTCTTCCCCATTCCAGATCTTATCTCGAAGAAAGACCTACAGAAAGTCCACTATTTGGCCCCCAGGATATGTACCCTACACAACCAAGCAGAGCTTCCTCGGGCTACACTGCTTTTTTTAAACAGCATAGTGTCTGGCTGGCCCTGCATTGCTGGAGCTCTTTCTTCTGCTAGAACCTTCCCTCACTGTCCCTTGGACCACCACCTTCCCACCAAGCCATTCGCTGTCACATATAGCTATGGAGTGTAGTGTCTGTACTGTACGCAGTGCCGTAAGTATAGACACGGCCTTATATGCTGCTGCAGGCCAAATGTTAGAACTACTTGGTGACATTAAGTGGCCTGTGTTGTGTAGGAAATCAAATTACATGATCTCAGTGGTCTCCTCTGGCCATAAATATCATAAAACTCATCTTTAAAGCTACTCTGAACAAACAAATCCACAGTGATCAGTGAGAGGAATTCTGTTCCCAATCTCCTCAAACACAAGAGAGGCTTCCTTTAAAGGATATATTCAAAGTGTTTTGTTTCAGTCTACAATTTTAGGGACATCAATAACATCTGCAGCAAGTAAGCTAATTAATAGACCCAAATCCTAGAGTAGCTGATTGAGTCACAGACATGGTAATAAAGTTTCCAAGCCTCACTGTCCTGGAAGAATTCAATTCCTAATCAGTGGTATACAACAGTACATTTTCATGACAAAATACAAGCAGACACAAAACAGAAGAGATTAATTATAGTACAAAGACATTTTTAATGTAGTGATAGAAATGTAGCCGTGTTAGTCTGGGGTAGCTGAAGCAAAATGCAGGACAATGTAGCACTTTAAAGAATAACAAGATGGTTTATTAGATGATGAGCTTTCGTGGGCCAGACCCACTTCCTCAGATCAAATAGTGGAAGAAAATAGTCACAACCATATATACCAAAGGATACAATTAAAAAAATGAACAAATATGAAAAGGACAAATCACATTCAGAACAGGAAGGGGATGCGGGGGGGGGGGGGAGGAAGGAAGGTAAGTGTCTGTGAATATCATCAATTCACAGACACATACCTTCCTTCCTTCCCCCCCCCCCCCCCCGCATCCCCCTCCTGTTCTGAAATGTGATTTGTCCTTTTCATATTTGTTCATTTTTTTAATTGTATCCTTTGGTATACAGGCAGTCCCCGAGTTACACGGATCCGACTTATGTTGGATCCGCAGTTACGAACGGGGCCCTTCCTCTCCCTGGTCTCCAGCAGACCAGGGAGAGGAAGCAAAGCGGCGGAACACGCGGGCAGTGGACAGCCCAGACGCGTCTGGGCTGTCAGCTGGCCGCGTGCTCCGCGGCTTTGCTCTGCTCTGCTCCCCGTCCCCCTGGTCTGCAGACCAGGGGGACGGGGAGCAGAGCAGAGCAAAGCCACGGAGCCCGAAGGCAGCAGGATAGCCACAGCGCGTCTGGGCTGTCAGCTGGCCGCGTGTTCCGCCGCTTTGCTCCCCGTCCCCCTGGTCTGCAGACCAAGGGGACGGGGAGCAAAGCAGAGCAAAGCCACGGAGCCCAAAGGCAGCAGGATAGCCATGGCGCGTCTGGGCTGTCCTGCTGCCCCCGTGCTCCGCGGCTTTGCTCCGGACGCCTGTGGTACAGCAGCTGGGCGCTGCCGGTTGGTCCCGTAGCGCCGCTCTGGGCGCCACTGGACCAACCCAGCAGCACCCCAGCTGCTCTGCCCCAGGTGTCCCCAAGTCAGCAGCTGCTGAAAATGACCAGTGGCTGACTACAGGAAGCCCCTGCCCCGGGCTTCCTGGAATCAGCCGCTGATCAGTTTCAGCAGCAGCTGACTTGGGGATGCCTGGGGTTCTTAAGTTGAATTTGTATGTAAGTCAGAACTGGCGTCCAGATTCAGCCACTGTTGAAACTGATCAGTTCCGACTTTCATACAGATTCAACTTAAGAACAAACCTACAGTCCCTATCTTGTACGTAACCCGGGGACTGCCTGTATATGGTTGTGACTATTTTCTTCCACTATTTGATCTGAGGAAGTGGGTCTGGCCCACGAAAGCTCATCATCTAATAAACCATCTTGTTAGTCTTTAAAGTGCTACATTGGCCTGCATTTTTAATGTACACATTTAAATTAACTTTTTTGTACTTTAACGATAAGAAAATAAAATGTAATAAAACCTAACTATATATATTAAAGAAATTTTAACTGGTAAATGGGTCATATTATTGACTAATCTAATATGAAAAGATGGTATGGTATTTCTAATGCTGCCAGCTTCTAATCAGTTAACCCCCAAGGAAAGCAGGAGTACAGATTTCAAAGTTACCAGCCCGTTATTTTGAAATAATGGGCTGGGTAGTGTGGACTCTCTGCTTATTATTTCAACATAAGGGGTGTCATTTCGAAATCGCTCCCTAGTGTAGACCAGGGCTGAGAAAGTTTTTGCACTTAGAAATACCAATTCAAAGAGCTGGGCATGTCATAAAACTCTATTCTGCTTGGAAACATAAGCCTTAAATTTTGGACTCCTTGCTAGAACTGGGAATAGTAACAATAGTGATTTCCCTGCATTCTTAGACCTTAAGTTGCCAGGTAAAGGTTAAAAAATAGGGCTCAGAAAGAGAATTATAATTTTCATCCAATATGGATCAAACATCTGTTGTTGAATCTACATTTGTGTTGTAGGGAAATGAAAAACAACATGCTTTAGAATAAGGAATCTTTTCCAACAGATCTTGAAGCAAAGAACATTTAAAAATAAATTTAGGATTATAGACATGACTTGCTCCTAAAACTACAAAAGCATCC